>NC_133121.1:160462790-160802015 GCF_033568475.1 Henckelia pumila | reverse complement strand
GTAGTAGAGAAGACGGTCGGAGAATTTACCGTTTGGAACAAGGTGAAACCGATGGCTCTCGGTAGGTAGATGCACAGCAGCTGCGATGTGGATGGTGGCCGGAACGGAATAGGGGACGGCCGGCTAGCTCAGAGACCGACGGAATAGGGTCGATGATGTTAGATTTTGTGAGACTGAGATATAAGCAATGTCCAGCCGAGAAGGTGACCGGAGATTATGACCGGAGTAGGAAGTATGCATGCGATTCAGATGAAATTGATGAGAATTGAGAGGTGAAGGTTTGGGGGTTTAGGGATTAGAAAGAATATAGAAGAGAGAATGAGAGAGGGAAAGGGGAATTGCGATTTTAATCGCGATATAGAGGCCTCGCTCGATCGGTTAAGTGTGACCGATCGAGCGAGCTACAATTGCTTTAAAAAAATCGAGGCAGAGAAATTCTCACTCGATCGGTAAAACTTGACGATCGAGCGAGCTAAAAAATAAAATATTTTTGAAAATTTCTATTTTCCAAAAACAAAATAAAAACAAAAAAGAAACAAGAACTAGAAAATAAAAATAAGGAAAGGCAATGAAGAACACTGGGTTGCCTCCCAGCCAGCGCTAAATTGACAATCTATAGCTCGACTGTATGATGCGATTTATGCAATTTCTGGCGGAGATCGAGTGTGAGATCTTGCGCTCCTCTCATCCATTTTCTTGGACCTTGTCATGGTAATGTTTCAATCGCTGTCCATTAACCTTGATATTTTCGAGGTCTCCAAGCTTTGAATCTCAACTGCACCGTGAGGGGAAAGACATTAGTAATAAACAACGGGCCAATCCATCTAGAACGCAACTTACCTGGGAATAATCGAAGTCGTGGTAGTGAATAGAGCAGAACTTTTTGACCAACTCGAACTCCCTTCTAGAAATCATCTTGTCATGGAAGGCCTTTGTCTTTTCCTTGTAGAATTTGGAGCTTGGCATATGCATCATTGCGGATTCTATTCTAATTCCTGGCAATTGCAACTTTCGATGCTCGCCACTTTCATCCATCTGCATGTTAAAGTTCTTTATGGCCAAATAGGCTCTGTTGGCTCCAATTCCTGGGCCAGATGGCATGGGTTTCCCCAAAAATAAGACGATATGGGGGCATCCCAATCGGCATCTGGAACGCACGTTATGTAGGCCTATAAAGCGTAAATCAATCGCAAGCTTCTGTCTCTTCCTTGTAGGATTTACTGTTTTCTATAGTATAGATTTGATTTCTCGATTTGAAACTTCAGCTTGGCCATTGGATTGTGTGATGATATGCAGTGGAGATCTTGTGCGTCACATGATATTTCTTCAGACAAACTCGCCACTGTTCGGTTGCAAAAAATGCGTTCCTCTATCACTAATGAAGATATAGGATCCCATGCCTAGAGAAAATATTAATGCTTGATAAACTCTGCAACCAACTTTAGAATCGTCAGTTACGGATGGCCTTTGCTTCCACCCATTCCGAAACATAAATCCACAGCAAACAATATATAAATGAATCCTTATGAACTAGGGAAAGGTCCCTTGAATTCGATGCCCACACTCTCTATCAAAAATTTTCACAAACTAAAAGTTAGGTTTGTTGAGGCATCTCTTGAGCTGGTTATATTAACCTGTCTACTGGCAATTGAGCGCCTATCCCGGGGGGACTTACTGAATATGTAAAGTGATCTTAAAATATGGATGGCCAGAAAAATCCATGTCTAACACCTTCCTTGTTGTTCTTTTCTCCCCAAAGTGTCAACCACAAGCATATGAGTGACAAAATGTGAGAATAGGTTTTACCTCGCTTGCAGGGACACATCTTCGGATGACTTGATCGGCGCCGGAAGTGTTTCCATAAGTACGGGTCATCCCACTAAAGTGCTTAGATTCGCTTCGAAACAATATCTCTCTGCGCCTTGGAATATTCAGAGGGCGAAACCCATTAGTAACTAAGTAATTCACATTATGTAGGCGTACCGGCGTATTACTGATGCTCGCCACAAAAAGTTGTTCATCAGGAAATTCTTCGAGCAAGCTCAGCTCATACATCAATGTGAAACATACGGCTCAAAGTGGTCAGCTAACTCGATTTTTTGTTCTTCTTTTATCTTTAATTTCCACATCAAATTCTCTCAAGAGTAGTATCCATCTTATCAATCTTGGCTTCGCCTCCTTCTTCGCCATCAGAAAACGAAGAGCTGCATGATCAGAATAAACAACTTTAGCACCAAGTAAATAAGAACAAAATTTTTCTAAAGCAAAAAAAATACAGCCAAGAGCTCATTTTCTGTGGTAGAATAATTTCGTTGGGCATCGTTCAGAATACGCGAGGCGTAGTAGACAGCATGTGGTGCTTTCCAAACTTTCTGTCCCAAAACCGCTCCTACAGCATAATTGTTGGCATCACACATGCTTTCAAACTGTTTGCTCCAGTTCGATGGTTGGATAATTGGTGTCGAAGTCAATGAGTCCTTAAGTTTGTCAAAATATGTTTTGCATGACTCATCGAATTCAAACGGCACATCTTTCTGCAAGAGTTTGCACACAGGGGATGCGGGATCTTGGCGAAGTCCTGAATGTATCTCCTGTAAACAACCTTCATGGCCAAGAAAAGAATGCACTTCCCACACACAAGTTGGTTAAGGTAGAGGACTAAATAATATCAATTTTAGCTTTTTCCTACCTCTATCCCCTTTAGATGAGACGACAGGACCCAAAAACAAATACCTTGCCCAAACCATAAAATGGACACTTTTCAAAATTTAAAAAAACCTAGGTTCGGTTTTCGACATCACCTCTTAAGGGACAAGAGCAAGATTAGGTAGACACTTTTTCGAATGGAATCACCATAGACAGTAAAATCATCCATAAAAAACTCTAAGATTTATGCTCAATTAAAGTCAGAGAAAATACTAACCATACACCGGTGGATTGTTTTCTGGTGCATTGTAGAGTCCAAAGGGCATAAGTCGGTACGCGAAGGTGTCGAAAGGGCATAGTGAAAAATGGCGTCTTCTCCTGATCTTCTGGTGCAATCGCAATCTAAAAATAAACACAGAATATCTATCAAGAAAATTAGATAATAAGAATGACAATGCTAACATTTCCAATTTCATTATGGATCAATAATAGGGCAAAAGTAAAAATGGTCCTTTCGGGTTCCAGCATTTAACTTACTATAGTCTATAACAAAAAACCCTCCAGCCGATTTTGACTTACGAAGTGGGAACCAATTCGTCATCCTTGTTCTTTACAACAGTAATCCCGGGTTTTCTTGGGAAAACCACTTGGACAGGACTGACCCATTGGACTGTTAGAAAATGGATAGATCACTCCAACTTCAACGGAGTTAGTTTGAGGGAATTTCAGCCTTCACCACCTTCATCATAGGTGGGTTTCAACTTTCTTTGCAGGCTGGACAACGAGGGGTATTTATCCTTACTCCATCAAGATCCTATGCATGCATGTAGAAGGGCTGGATTCCATTGTTATCAAGCAATGGTCCATCCAATAGCAGTTTTGTGCTCCTTTAAAACTTTGACCAGTTGTCCTCTTGTTCGGCCTTCAAACTGTTGAAGATGCATAACTGGTAATGTTTCCTCCTTTTCTCCAAGGGGAAAAAACATACTTAGACAATGGTTTGGAAAGCGTTTTCAGTTCAACAACTGGTTGCTTGCAAAAACAGATGGAAGGCCAACCGAGTATTAGATATTGGTAAATGAGTAGAAGTAAGCGAGGTTTACCTGCTTGGAGGTAGCGCAGGTGCACCTGTTCAAACGCTTGTTCACCATTTCTTCTCATCTCTCCATTGAACTTAACAAATTCTCATCATCTTCATCCTGCTGAATGGAGTGCTGGGTTAATAGCCACCCATCATAGCTCATTTTTTCCTGGCATGCTCACAATGCTCTTGTTGCCAAATAATCCACAAATATCAACAGAATAAACACAATCAATCACTGTCAGGAAATTTATCATGGCATCATAAATACTTAAATTTTAAAAAAACCACTCACCATCAAATTCCATTAGTAAGTGTGCCATCTATAGAAACATCAATTTTAGTCATCGACATTTTCAAAAAAATGGTCTGCCTAACACAATTGGACTATTATGATCCACCATTCTCCATGATCCGAGCACATAAACAATCAGCAGGAAATACTAAAATTTATTCACTTGAAAACTAAACAAAATTCTTCCACTATTCCCCTAAGGGTATGCATTAGACCTATCAGCTAATTGTATGACAATTCCCAGTTTTATTTCAAAGGACCAAGTTTCAAAGATGCATAAAATAGAATCTGGCATAACATTGATCAATGCTCCTAGATCTCAATATGGCCTTTTCCAGTCTAACATTCTCTATAATTGAATGAAATAGAAAACATATCTGGATCCTATGCATTTTGGCGGGGGCAATTTCCTTTGGATCACTGCAGGATACATTCTCACCAAACTCCACCTTCTGACATCCCTTTCAATGTCTGTTGCGCTCTTTGTTGTACACAATTCCTTCAAAAACTTTGCATATCAAGGTACCTGCTTAATAGGCATTCTAGGCAATAGAATGGTCTATCCTCACATCTTTATGAAAAGTTGTAATTTAGTTTCCTTAATCCCTTCATATTTTCTAGACTTCTGAAGTGCTAAGGGGAAAGGGGACCAACAAGCTTATTCAGGAAAGAGGAGGAGGATACTTACCTTTTGGCGCTTCTTCCCGAGTTTCTTCTTTATCATCCACTTTAGGTTCTTCATTTAGCTCCTCCTTGGACGAAGCATTCAACTTCTTTCTCTTTCGACTTTCAACTCATTACCATTCCTTAGAGTAATTGCACTTGCATTCTCCCTTGGGTTCGGGAATTTTTTGGGATGGCAATGCGTTGGATTGTTGTGCTTCCAGCTTATTGATTGCAATGGCGACGTTGTCCCATCTTGTTTATTTAAGTTCTGTATGGTTGCTTGGGTTTTTTTTTTTTTTTTTTTGGAAAAATTCAGAGTATTAGTTGCAAGATCCTTAACTATATTTTCAAGAAACTCACCTGGCGTTTTAATCTGATGAAGTTGATGTTTGTTGAGGATCTCGGTTTGTCTGTAAGATTGATTGTTGCGGGTTGATGTGCATTGACGGTCCCGGTTGATTCGCCTGAGGATTTACGTATTCTAAGATTTGGATGATCCTTCCAACCAGGATTGTATGTGTTGGAATACGGATCATACGTCCGGCTGTGAATGGGTCCCAGAGGAAATCCTCCAGTCGCATTCACCTGTTCATTGATTTCTTTCCTTTTTGAAAAGGGAAGTGTGGGGGGGAAAAAAAAAAAAACCACATTTCAGTTAGCATAGTAACTTCACTGCAACACAAACTCCACAATGCTTTTACAGTTTGTGGCCAATTTCCTACAGTTCATTTGACGCACAAGATGACGTCAGTTCAATCAGTTGTTTGCTCAAGATTAAGAGACATTTACCTCATTATTTTTTCCTTTGGTGCAATGATCAATTCTGTTGGTTTCCAAATTGCTGAGAATTGGCAGCCATATTCTCGGATCAAATTTTCTTTCTTGTACTGGAGGTTTTTTATCCACAAAAAACTCCTCCACTGGCCGCAATCATAACTTACACCTGTCATGAGGTAAACACAACCTTCATAGGGAAATATATTGAAATTAATCAAGTTTATCACTTATCTGCTTGTTTGCTGGAAACAAACTAACACAACTTTTTGCATCCGCTCCCCTAGTAATTAATGAT
Organism: Henckelia pumila; assembly: GCF_033568475.1. NCBI lineage: Eukaryota > Viridiplantae > Streptophyta > Magnoliopsida > Lamiales > Gesneriaceae > Henckelia > Henckelia pumila. Next base: position 160,796,255 of record NC_133121.1, on the reverse strand, counting down.
GTGATTCCCCTAATAAATTGCTTGATCATCCATATATTTGCTTTCTAAATAATTTATCTTCTCTAGAAGATTGGGAAATATTTTTCCAGGAATGATCATCTTACATCTCAGTCCAGGTTGTGATGGATCCATAGGGTAAAATAAAACAGCCAATCTTTTGCAGCACTCTTCAAAGAGAAAATAAAGGGCTATGAGTTGGATCTGACTCCTCATGTCACTTCCATGGAGGTTTAGTTTCATGATTGTGCAGGACCACATGGGAATTCCATCTAATGCTTGCTGAGGGAAGGATCCCTCACCTGTCCCCCGAGACCATTTTGGAAAAGAAGGGTAGTAAGTGAATCAGTCCAGATTTAATGCTCAAATGTGAGCAGCATTATTTTCTAGATTAAGAATGGTAATGCGTTAAAATGGCTGTTGTTTTGATTTGGATCAGGAGTGTCCAGTTGGTTCAGGCTCATATTTGCGTTTTCAGCCATCTCTTCCTCAGGAAATTCCGTTCGAATCTGTTGTGGGGACCTCGGGTGCTAATCTAATCTTACAGGGCGATTAATAACTAGAAATATGCAATCTGAATATTAGTCTGCTTCATAATTAAAAACATAATACAAGACATTTGGCGACGCAAACCTTACATTTGGCGACGCAAAAACACATCGCTAAAAGAATAAAAAAAAATTTACATGGGCAGACCACACCACAGACCTTGGTTCGGACCATGCACGGACCAAGGCACGGGGTTCGTGCATCTTCTGGACAGGGGTCCGTGCCCAAGGCTGGAAATCAAAATGAATAAGTTGCGGAATAGTGGGCTACACGGACCTTGGCACATGGCATGCACGAGGTCTGTGCCCTTCATTTTCTGCACAAAAACAAAGTTAGTAGGGTACATGGACCCTTACCCAAAGTATGCACGGGGTCTGTGCCCTTGCTACAAAATTTCAGAATTTAAACATTTCAAGTTTAACAGCAAAGTTTGCAACTCTTGTTTAAATCTCAAACCTCTTATACATGCATTTAAACTCTGTTCTAGTCATCTGAAATACATGCAATCATAAACATAAACGAGGGTATTCTACAAGTTTAACATATACAAAGGTTCTTGTTCTTGTTCTTGTGCTAACATGTTTCACAAGTCATAATACATGTCCTGTTTCTTAAACCCAAGTCCTCGCATACTAAGACTCTTATCCCGAGCTATCCACGTCAAGTCTGACCAGCTCCTGTCCCAACCTATTGTCATGCACACATAAAAAATACAGCAATAGTTGGATAACTCCGGTGAGAATAAAATTCCAGTATAAATAACAAAACATGCAATATAATAAACATGAATGCAATTCATGTTTCAAAAGAAGGCTATCAAGTCTGATATCAATCGAATATTGGTTCTTGGGATCCCAGGGAATAAAATTCTCAAACTAATCATCAACTCACCCAATCGAGGTGGCGTCAAGTATTTTATATCCCATGGCTTTGGTGCAACTATAGTGAGTAATCCTCTTCCTGTCTCCTACGAGCTTCTCTCCTTCGCATGTGCAAAGTTCTTTCAATCTCCGGGTCGTAAGGAAATTCTTCTTCAGAAGGGTCACCTGAAAGCATGAACGACAGAGAAAAACTAGAAACAAAGAAAATAAAAGAGAGTGAGATTAAACAAAATAAAAAGAACACAATAAATTAAACACCTTTCCCCGGCAACGACGCCAAAATTTGGTAGCGCTAATTCGTGTCACGCCCAAATTACCCAACTCAAATCAGATAAACAAAATATGCAGTGGTGAGAGTAGGGATCGTTCCCACAAGAAAAGTGAAATTCAGTGTGTTCTAAAACAAAATAAAAGGGGGGTTGAGTTTTGGAAATTATCTATCAAAAATTAACAGCAATTAAAAATAAAACTCTATTAACTATCATGCAAGATTAAATTAAAATGAAGAAATTAATGAGAAACAAGCCTTGGTATCGGTCGACTACACCCTTGAAATCATTCATTCGATTATCGATTCTCTAAAAATAATTAATTCTATCGAATATTCTTCATTGAAAATTAAATTCCTGTTTCACCTTAATCTTAGTTAACTAGACACAAGCGTTCTAAATTAACCCTTACCAATGAATTAACCCAATACAAGCGATTAGATTTAAATCCACGATAGCATGCAAACTAGTGAAACTGACGAATCTAGACAACACATACACAAGCGGATGTATTAAATCTAGTCAATTGTTGTCCCTACAATTTAATAAATTCACAAGCGGAAAATATCAATCGTAGTTGCTTCGCAAATTAGTTGATTGAAACAATTACGAATTTGAATTCTAATTTTGCAGTAGATTGTATAGTGAAATCCTAGGTTGATCAATCCAAAAATCTCACATACAAGCATGAAATAATTCAGAACAACTTTTGATACTCAATATTAATTAAACACTGAAAATTTGAATCTCACGAACAAACAAAATCAAAGGCTCGTCTTCCTCAACCAAGTTCTAGAAACTAGCCACAACGATTCATGAAAAACGAAATAAAAATCAAAAGAAGAGAAAAAATCTTAAGAAATGATGAATAAAAACCTAGCCGCCAAGGAATACTTGGTGTTCTAAGCGTTCCAAGTCTGATAATAAAAATAACAAAACGGAATAAAGACTTAATAAAAGGCTAGAGTCCTAAATAAAAGAGTTCCCAAAAATAAAAATTCTTTCCCGAACAGCCCGTCTCGATTTGTCCATTTTTATTCTTACGGTCGCTCGATCAGTTGAAGTTGGCAGATCGAGCGGCCAAAATTTTGTCCTCAAATCTTCTTTGATTCCACTCCATCGCTCGATCGGTAGACTTTGACGGATCGAGCCATGAAAGTTCCGTCCAAATGTTCTTCAAATTGCCACTTCCTACAACATAAACCGGGAAATATGTAATGAAGACATGATAAATGAAATACGAACAAAATACTAAATTAAAACACACAAATGCATGCAAAACAACAACAGAATGATGCTAAAATATACAACACAAACAAAACTATCAGCAAGACTAGCATAGGTCGGAGGAATGTGCCAAGCCCACATCGCATTCCACTCAAGAGTCATGCCCCTCGTTCACATCGAAAGTCTAACCTGCACCAAGCAAAGTAGTGAGCCTAAAGGCTCAACACGTATAAAACATATAATAACGAGAGATACATATACATGCACACGCCCTTTAAAATAATTGTACTCAAAATACTTTGAAACTTTTATTTAAACAACCAACTCAAACAGAAATAAGCTTAACTTATAAAAGATCGCATGCATGACTGAAACTGAACTTGAACTAAAAACTTGAAACTTTAACTGAAACTCATGCTTTAAGTTTTAACTGAAACTCACACTTGAAACTTTAATCAAAAATCACACTTGAAACTTTAACTGAAACTCAAACTTGAAACTTTAACTTTACTCATGTATTTAAGCATAAACTTTCATAAACTTCAACTTTAAACTTTTCTCTGTGAATTTAGATCCTCGATTGTGACCCTATTTTGTTTGATCGATAATGGCTATAGTACTATGTCGGCAAGGAAGCCGAGATTTCTTCCGACCCCACATTGCCCCTTTAAATTGGTAGGAGAACCAAGATACCTCCCGGCCCTACACTACACGTCTATTTTGGCAAGTGAGCCGAGGTGCTTTCCGACCGAGCATTGCACCCTATGATTTGGCAAGTGAGCTGAGGTGTCCCCCGACCGAACATTGCACGTCTGATTTGGAAAGTGAGCTGAGGTGTCCCCCGACCAAACATTGCACGTCTGATTTGGCAAGTGAGCCGAGGCAGCCCCGACCGACATTGCATTCCTATTGTCACAATCAAATTTTCTCATTCAAAACTTTTACTTTAACTCAACCTCAAACTTTTACTTTGTTCAACTTCATCCCAAACTTTCACTTGACTCGAAAACGCAAAAGTCTTGTACTCTACTCGCTTTAAAACTTTACTCAACTCAAATGATTGAAGAAACACACTCAATACACAATTTTAGAGGATGAAAACATTCAAGGAAAAATGATGATTAAGTGGCTGCTCCTTGGCTAAGTCAATCGACTACAAATTCTCCTTTTCCTTCAACCAATACTCGCCACAAGCGTTCAAGCCGAAAAACCCATAACTCGCCCTTTTATTATCTGAATTGGCTTCCGCTTGAACCGACGTCATCTAACCTTCCTAAACTAACCAAACATAAAGTCCCCTGCCTCTCTTGCACGGCCAAAGTTCATGCCCAAGCAAATTTCCTGCAGCGGATTCCACCGAACAGACATTTGCGGCACTTCGTTTGTCAATCTAAAACCCGACCAAATCACAACCAAATTGACTTCCACTCAAACCGACCTGCTCCCAACATCCTTGGCTACAAAATAAAATCAATCCTTTAGCCGAATATCCTGCCTAAGCCTAACTTGGACCCCTAATTCTCAATAGCTACGATGCAAACCAAAAATTCTACACAAGTCCACTTCTAAACTTAGCCACATACGAACACTTTCCAAATAAATTTCCCAAATTCCAGACCACAAAAAACCATATTAACACTCCTTAGACCATAATGGAACCTCGAGCCAAGCCCCCACACTCGAAGTTAGCTCAAAGTCAAATTCTTAGCCAAACTTCCCCAACCGGGACACCCCTACACACGACCTCACTTCCAAACGCCTAAACCATCATTTTCAGCCCTTCTAACCTTTTCATACCTCATCCAATACACCATTTAGACTCCAATTTAACTAGCCTAGGCAGCCCTTAAGCATCATTCAATCCAAATTTCAGAAATGAGCTCAAACAACTCATGATTAGTGGCTGAAAATTTTGAAATGCTCAAGAAACATCAAGATGCATCCAACACCCATAACATAACTCATTTTAACACCAAAAACACGCATGAATTTCGAAGTATAGTCATGAAACCTACTTATTTTTGTTTAAAAAAAATTCAAAACCCTAGTCATTAATCATTAAAACTCAAAATACATGTAGGAAAACAAAGCATGCACATAATATCTTTGCTTGGTGGCCAAAGGATTATATTATACTTGCCTCAACTCCAAAAACACCCAAGGAAAGGGCTGGAAAAGCTGGAAAAAAAACGTGAGAGTAGCTTCCTTTCCTTCCTAATCTCAAGCTCTGGTCGGTGAGGGGGTGATAAGGCGGCGGTGGTGGCACTAGGGTGGAGAAGGAGAGTGGCCGATGGGTTTAGGAGTTGAGAGGGGAGGGGGTGGAGGCTTGGAGGGAAAATGGGGTCTAGGATTTCTATTTTTTTTTTTTGGTAATAGATTTAGGAAATGAAAATGTAGAGTTTTAAATTTTGTGTGTGTGTGTGTGTGTGTGAAAGCCTTAAAAGTGCTACTTTTATAACTTATAAAAGTGCTAATAGTTGTTTTACAACTCTAACACTACTCACACTTATTATCTTAAAATCTCTATGTTTGAAAAGTCAAGAATTGAAAGAAATAATTTAATTTCACTTGCTCGGGTTCTAAAATGCTAAATTTGAAAAATTCTAAAATAAACTCAAGAATGTCATAAAAACAATTATGGTCACCCGAAAAGTCTTAATCCGAATTTTTATCTATTTTCCTCCATTCCTAAAAATCTCAAATCTTGCGAAATATAAGATACCACACAAAATCCACCGTCTCCTCATGTCGGGCTCGGAACCACTGAACTCATGAACTCAAGAATTCCATTTAAATCAATAATTAAACGTTTTGATGTCACCATGATAAATAAAATATTTAAATAATTAACAGAGCAATTAAAATAATTTAAATAAAATAACTGAATATCTAAAAGTCATTTAAATAATACACAAGCGGGATTAAAAATCTTTATAACAAATTGGACAATCAAAAATATTAAATAAATAAGCTTGACATTTAAAATCATTTAAATAAATAAATAATAAGGAATTTTAAGTTATTTTAAATAAGTAAGATGTACAACTAAAATCACTTAAATAAGCAAGCTTAAACCTTTAAAATCATTAAAACATATAAGTTGAACAATAAAATTATTTAAATAAATAATTAATATTTTATTAACACATAATTCAAATAAAGAATTTAAATCAATTAAAATTAAAAATAATAATCATAATATTTATTAATACATGCGATTTAATAGATTGGATTTTAGGCACTACACTAAAGAAGTAGGCTTTTGGAATGAAATTTTTGTGTGCTATATAAAATCTATATAGAAACTCAATATATATTTTTGGGCGGGCTACACCCTCTTCTATGATCCGTCCCTGCGATAAACCAATGGTTGTCGAATAGGTTGGGATATATGAGTTGAATGGACCATATTGTGCGCTAACCATAATTAAATAGTTCTTGTAAACACTATCATTTGATACCTAGGGAGTCATATAAAAGATGTTGCTAGAAGTTTAACATGATTGGTTGGGTACTATTAGACTTGAGTTCTGACATTCTTATTATCAAGGAGTTGATAAATAAGAATGAAGCTATAAAGGGTAAGCTCATATAGAGACTCGATGATCTCGAATCACATGGAGATGTGAACTCACTGCTAAGTTGTATCATTGAACCATTGAGGGTCTCACAAGTACTGACTTTCTAGATCCCATTGAGAATAAAAATTAGTTCAATGAGTTGAACGACTTATAAAGAAGTTTATAGGCGAGATAAATTAGAAGTATGACTTCTAAAGGAGAATGCACTTTTTAATTTATAAAAATATTCCAAGATTAAAAGTTGACTTAAATAAATAATTAGTTTTTAAAAATGGTAATTTTCAAAACTATTATTATTAACTTAACTAAATTAATTCAAGAGTTGAATTAATTAAATACCAGTGGACCTTGTAGAGTTCAAATTATTAAATTAATTCAAATGTTGGATTAATTAAACATTATTGGGTTTTGTAGAGTCAAATAAAAATAGTGTTGAATAATTATTTTACTCGTGGGCTTGAATGAATTCAAGTAAGATTTAATTAATTGATTGGGCTTAAATGAGTTTGAGCTTGATAATTAATCAAATGTTATGTTCATGGGTCATGTATGTATATGTTTGACCTAAAATACATACAATACATGTGAGAGAGGATATGAGGAGTTACAAGACAATATGCACAATATATTATGCATGCTTTAACTTTTGTCATAACACACTTCTCCAAGAACCAAGAAAACTCTTAATAAGATCTTTCGTATTTGGGAGGATGGTAATTGCCTCACCTCTCCTGGTCTCATCAAGCAGTCTGGGGCTGCCTATTTCGAGCGCCTCCTCACTGGAGATCCTTTTGTCCTGGATCTTCCGGATTTTTCTGGCTTCTCCTCGGAGATTTCGGAGGAGGAGAACCATAGCTTTGCTGCCGCACCTTCCTTGGAGGAGGTACGTGCTGTCGTCTTTTCCATCCCTCGGGATAGTGTGGCGGGCCCTGATGGGTTTTCTTCGGTTTTCTTTCAGAGCTGCTGGGATTTTGTGCAGCATGATGTCATGGACGCTGTCCTTGATTTCTTTCGGGGCTCTCTTATGCCCCAGGGCTTCACTGTCACCACGATCACTTTGATCCCCAAAGTCGAGGGTGCGCAAGCTTGGACGGACTTCCGTCCCATCAGCTTGTGTAATGTTTCCAACAAGATTATCTCGAAGCTTTTATACTCTCGTCTGCGGTCGGTGGTGGGGAGACTCGTTTCTCAGAGTCAGAGTGGCTTTGTGCCGGGGCGGATGATTGCTGACAATATCCTTCTCGCGCATGAGCTCACTCACAGTCTTAATCTCCCTGCCCGTGGTGGTAATGTCATTCTGAAATTGGACATGGCTAATGCCTATGATAGAGTCCAATGGTCTTTTCTTCTGGATGTCCTCCGAAGGTTTGGTTTTTTCGGACCAGGTTGTGAGAATGGTGAGGGCTTGCATTTCTTTTTGCAAGTTCTAGGTTAATGTCAATGGTACCCCTGCTGGTTTTCTTTGCTTCCTCGAGAGGCCTGAGACAGGGTGACCCTTTATCTCCCCTCCTCTTTATTCTTGGAGCGGAGTATCTGTCCCGTGGCTTGGACCGGTTGTTCCTCCAGCATGCTGATTTGAGGTATCGGTCTGGGTGTGATTTGCCGATTTCCCATTTGGCCTATGCTGACGATGTCATTATTTTTGCCAATGGGGGATCCCGTGGTCTTCAGCGTCTCAAAGATTTTCTGGCTCACTATGAAAATTGCTCGGGCCAGCTCGTTAATGTGGCCAAGAGTGCTATGATCTTTCCTCCGGGCTGGACCGCTCGTCGCCGCTCCCATTTGCTGCAAATCACTGGATTTGCGGAGGGGCAGCTGCCCTTGAAATACCTTGGAGCTCCGCTTTTCCGTGGGAACCGCAAGTGCTCTCTCTTTGAGCCTCTTCTGCAGTCGGTCCGGAAAAAGCTGGAGGGCTGGGAGTCCCGTTCCCTTGCTCCTGGGAGTAGGATGACGCTGATCCGCAGTGTGCTCCTTTCGATCCCGATCTATCTCTGTCAGGTGATCCAGCCTCCTTTGGCTGTTTTGGAGAAATTGGAGCGTATTTTCAATGCTTTTCTTTGGGGCTCCAGACCCTTAGAAAAGAAGTGGCACTGGGCCCGCTGGTCTCGCGCCTGTCTCCCTGTGAAAGAAGGAGGCCTGGGTTTTCGCAGGCTCAAGGACATTGTTGATAGCTTTTCCATGAAGCTGTGGTTCAGATTCCGGCAGGGTTCCTCTCTCTGGGCGAGATTTATTTCGAGGAAGTATTGCCGGAATGTCAGCCCTATTTGTGCTCCTTCTCGTGGAGCCATTTCCCCCACTTGGAGGCGCTTGCTCCAGATTAGACCTCGTGCGGAGCCTGGTATCCGGTGGAGGATTGGTCTTGGGGATGTCTCTTTTTGGGATGATACTTGGTTGGGTGATGCCCCTTTGTCGAGCAGGTGTAATGTCAGAGGGGATCGGTGTGTGCGTGTTTTCAGCTTCCTTTTGGAGGGAGACTAGGATTTTGATCTCCTTTGCGCTGTCGTTGCTACCTCGGTGGCGGAGGAGATCGTTCAGATTCCTATTTTGGTGGATGAACCGGATGCGACTATCTGGATCCACAGCACCGATGGTGCCTTTTCTGTGAGATCTGCTTGGGAGCAGGTCAGACCGAGAGGCTCGGTCTCGGATATCTTTACTCCCTGTTGGGGTCGCTGGATGAGGCCCACCATGTCCTTCTTTCTGTGGAGGTTTTGGCATCGGTGGTTGCCTGTGGATGAGGTGCTCCAGCAGCGGGGTTTCTCCTTTGTGTCCAAGTGCCAGTGCTGTGAGATGTCGGAGACATTTACTCACATTTTCATCGACGGTCCCATCGCCCGCTCTGTGTGGCATTTCTTTGGGGCTATCTTTAGAGTTCGCATCCCTGCCACTGAGAACTTCAGTTTGTTTCTCAGTGCTTGGAAAAGGGGTCGCGAGTGGTCTCCGGGGGGTAATGTGAGGGAATTCATTCCTTTTGTCGTGCTTTGGTTCCTCTGGACTGCACACAATGATACTAAGCACCGTCACTTACCCTACTCTGCGGAGAAGGTTAAGTTCCAAATTTTGTCTTATTTGATACTTGCTCATTCTGCAACTGTTATCAAGCCCCGTCTTTGGCTGGGGGCTTTGCAGGCTGCGAGGAAGATGGTCATTTCGGTCGGCCTCCAACGGATTCACAAGACTGCGATCGTCCGTTGGTTGAGGCCTCCACCTGGGTCCTTCAAGCTCAATGTGGATGGGAGCTCGAGAGGTAACCCGGGTGAGTCGTCTGTGGGGGGGGGGGGGGGGGGTTGGCCGGGATTCTTCTGGTAGGGTCTTGGCGTTTTTTACACGTTCATTGGTTTGGGGTCCAATGTCCGTGCAGAACTCTGGGCGATTTGGAGGGGTATTCTTCTCTGTTCTGACCTTAGCCTTTTTCCCCTTTGGATTGAAACTGATTCCCAGATTGCTATTCAGATTCTTAGATCTCGGAGGTGCCGTTGGGATTTGGACCATATTGTTTCGAGGACGCGTGTTTTGGTGCGGAATAGGCCGGTTCATTTCTCGCATATCTATCGGGAAGGGAATTCGGTTGCGGATGCATTGGCGCGGCAGGCTCATGATCATAGGCAGTGTTTGTTGGAGATTGGTGTTTCTTTAACCACTCCCATCGCTGCGTTGGCCCGTTCTGACTCTTCCGGGCTTCCTTACCTTAGATCTAGGTTTTCTTAGAGCCTCACGCTCGCTTATAGCCATTTCTCTTGGGCTTTCTTTTTCTTTGTTTGCTCTCCTTTTTGGTCTAGGTCATCCTAGATTTAGATATATGTAGCTATTTATTTTTCTTTGCAGGTACAGCTCTCCGGCCTTTTTTCGGAGTTTTTGGAGTTAGTCTGTTCCCCTGTCGCTTGCTTTGCTTTCTTCAGGGTGATGGATCATCAGGCGTTCTCTGTGCTTCCCCTTGCCTGGTTCTTGCTGTTGTTTGGATGTTTTGTGGGCGGTCTCTCGTGCCGCTCGCTTTTTGGATTTCCAGTCTTCTTGGGAGTTAGGTTATGGCTTGAGTTTCCTTCGCCATTCTCCTGCTTTTTTGCTCTGGGTCTGCTGGTTTGCGGTCGCTCCTCTTTTTCCTCGCGGCCTATGTATAGTGACTTCCCAGCTGATCATGACTTTTGGACATATTTCTTGCATAGCTTTGATCTGTTGTTCAGCTCTGGATGGTGCCAGCCTCTTTTCGCGCTTTAGTGTCGGATTTGATTTTGCTGGCCTGGAGTTGTGGATCTCTTCTAGGTTTTACTGCACAGGCTGATACCAGCCACTCTTCGCGCCTCAGTGTCCGTTTTTGATTTTGCTGGGCCGAGCTGTGGCTCTCTTCTAGCTTTTGCTGCTCAGGATAACTGCTGACGTTGATTTAGTTAGCTATCTTTGATGTTATTTGTTTATACTTATTTCCTAGGGATGCTTTGGTTGTATATTTTCGATACCCTAGCTGTTCTGATGTTCTTATTACCTTTGTATAGCCTTTTGGGGAGGTCTTGGCCTAGTCCCCCTCCTTCGTTAGGTTTTATTTGTATCGCTTTTTTATGTTTATATACAGGTAGGGGTCTGCCTAACCCCCGCTCCCGGCGGTGTTTTTTTTAAAAAAAAAAAAAAAAAAAAACCAAGAAAACTCTCATCCCTCTCTCCTCTACATGATATGGCCGTCCACCCCTTACCTTCATGGTTTTAGGATATTGTATCATTAGAGTTGTTGAATGTGTTATAATGAAGGGTTTGGGTCTTCTAAAAAAAGAATATGTTCATGAAATCATCATGTAATATTCATTCGGTTCCATATACAAACCGCATAACAATGTGATGTACTTCCAGTTTCTACTACATTAGATTATTCAAGAATCCAATCATCAGTGCTCAAGATCGGTTTTAATGTTCTCGATTTTTCATCGAAAACACTAGGAGAAGCTACATTGTTAGGGATTTTAGCTGAAAAAGATTGTATAAATTAAAGTTCTAGCAGAATGAAAGCAAACATTATTGCAATTATGCTGTTTACACCATCACTTTGTAAACACTTCTCATCAATTTAAATTTTTTACACATTCATAATCTGCTATCGAATTGGTTTGTAGGTGATGAAATCATGGATAGCTCTCGAAGCAATCAAGCTAAGAAGAAATGAGATCCGCTAGAGTTTTCGCAAGGTCCAACAACGAAGGGGATGGAGTGAGAAGTTTAAAGAAGTGTTTCAAGGATTCGCAATGAATTATAAAAATGTCATCAAGACTAGAAGGATTTGGAGAGCACTGCGACAAATTTGGAGGGAATTTTAACATGATTCGAGTGCAAGAAGATCAAGGAGTTGAGACATGCTTGGACCAGACCCGGACCAAGTCAAGGACAGTCTCGGACCTGGTCCAGACCCCATGCCTCTTTTGTGCCTCATCCATGCATGGCACAGACCTAGCACGAGGTCCGTGCCCCAATTGACGTAATCGTGGCCAAGATCGTCGTAGCCACCCAGAGCTTTGTCCAGTCCCTTATCCAGGGTTTGTGCATACACACAGTGCGGCGTGTGGTGTGTGTCACAAAGATTTTTCTATTTTATTGATATTTTTCCTATTTTTGAGAGTTTGAGAGCTTTATGAAACTATCTTTATGCATATTTTTTTTATTATATTTTGCCTTTTAAAGTTGTAAACAATAAAAAAAAACCATATACATTCATTGTTCAATTCAGAATTCATATTATTGAAATTTTATTAAAAAATTCTCTGTAGAATTTTTAGCTCAAAGCTTTGCTTTGTTCTTGAATCAAACGTATCAAAGTTTAATATTTTGTGGCGTTTGTCGATTGATTATCACTTGGATTTTCAAAGACAAGTTTCTTTGAAGGTCCTCTTATTTTTCAATTTTTTTCGTGAATCTTTTTTACTAGTTCTCGTAAACTAGGGGTGGATTTTCACAAACTTACTAGTTTCAAAAGATTGGGACAACTTCTTTGAATCTTTTTGTTACTGAATTGAGGGCATGATTTCATCAATAATATTGTTTGATTTTCATGCTATATTAAGATTCATATCATTTAGTAATCAGAACACGGTTCATTTGATCCAAGTAAGTCGTATCTCTTTTGTTATGCATTCTTCGTTTTAGTCATTCTTCGTTCGCCGTTCTTCATCCAAGTCTAATTTCTGTTGACTTTTTACGTCATTTTCTTAAAAGAAAAGAGTATATACTATGGGACCTTGGGTGCGACACACAATAAACAACAACACAAACTGAATCCGGGAATTTTTTTTAATGGACACGCGGGTGCGCCCTCCATCTGCGCCCCCGCGCCCAACTGGGCTGAAAAAATTTCGTTCCCAGGGCGCGGGTGCATTGCCTCTCAGCGCAGGTGCACTCAAATGGGCAGAATTTTTTTTCAACTTTTTCTCTTCCACTCAATACTCGGCAAAACTTGAAATCTCGACATATTGTTACAACAAACAATCTAAATAAAGTTTAAAACACGGTAAACACAAACCCGGAAGTGCTAAACTTGATATATGCAAGTCTCAAAATGTAAGGCCCGAGATTATTTGATTTAATCCGAATTTATTTAATTTTAATCCGAGTATATTTAATTTGAGAATATTTAGAGTTTTGATTTAAATTCTAATATTCTTAAATTATAGGATTGAAATTGAATTAAAATAAGGGCGAGGACCCAATTTCAAATACTGAAGAATTGAGGGGCTAAAATGTAATTTGGCTTGAAGTTATCAGATTATTATTTGAGTTGTCAGCATGTATACGTGTCTTCCATATATGTTTTCAGAAATTTTGAAGCAGAGAAGCCGAAACCTTCCTATGTCTATTGATTTTCCGATTTTCAAAACCCCGTAACTTTTGATCTGATCGTCCGATTTCGATTCCGAAAATAGTTCTGGAATCCTTGCAATGAGGGCTTTGATCTATTGTAAGTTTCTACTTATTTCGGCATGATTTGAAGATTGAGATATGGTAGAGATCAGAATTTGAGTATATGTTTATGTTCTTGAGATTATTTGTTATATCGTATCGACACCGACTCGACGAACAATTATTGTTTTGAGTTGATATGATTTCTAACATGTGTTTCGAACTAAATAGCTTTTGATATGCTGGTTATGCTGAGTTTTATGGTTTGTTAATGATATGAATTGATTCGAGATTGATATTGATTTTGATATTTTGTCGGTTACCGATTTTCAATCGCTACACTATCGATTCATGTTTTGAGACCGTTTTGATAGCCTATGACTGAGCTGAGACGTTCTTTGAGATGTTTTTGACGTTGTATTATTTTTATTCTTCAATTTCAGACTAGTTTGAAGGCTAACGACTCAAGAACTTGAATTTGAACCGAAGAAGAATAAGTCGAGGTTGAAGTTAGTTTGATTGAAGATATATTGATGATTTTGAATCGATTTTGAAATGATAGAGTTGAATGAAGTTTGATATGAATGTTTTGATGTTATGTTTTAGATTTGAAGCGTTCAAAACCAAGAAAATACAAAGGTATAAGACGACATCGCGAGTCAGGGATTTTAAACTCAAGAATGAAGCTTCTTGAGTTGTCCCGCCAAAATCACATACTTGTTTATCGCTTTGATTTTTATTTGATGTTGTCGATCCATCTCAGGTAGTGGATCTTTGACTTTGATATGTTGTTGATATGATATGTATGGAATTGATTCTATTGCCAAGGTCTGAGGCGACCTTATTTTCGAGTCAAGAATGCCTACGATAGATGGATATCCATGTCATGATCGTTTACGAATCTTGATGGCAACGAATTTAAATGAATCAATTCTTGATCGATATATGCGTTATTTACTCTACCATCGAGTCGATTATAATTAGAGTCGATATGATTTATTTAACGCTTTATATGTCGATTATACTTAGAATGATTTCTCACTTGAGTTTATCCGGCTGTTGCTTTGTTTTGTATGTGTGCATGGCAACAGAGGGGGCAGGATCTAGTCAGAGACGTCATTGACAGATCAGGAAAGAGTTTAGCACGTGAGGACTCGGGTTTTAGTTTGAAGTTGTGCTGTAGAATACATCAAACCTGTTAAGAGAAGTTTAGACTTGAAACACTTATGATGTTTGGTTGAATATTGTTAGTTTAACGACTTTTCAATTTAATGTTTGATGTAAGAAATGCATTGATATGATGCTAAAGACTTCGTACATATGTTTATATATGTTTTGGATTTAAATTTCATGTTTGGGATCAATTGTGTAGATGATTCATGCCTTGTTCCATGTTTTGACAGCAAAAATGATTCTGCATAATTTTTGAAGCAGAGTGCCCGCTCGATCGGGTGAATTCGTCGGATCGAGCGCGGCATGTAATTTTCTCAAACAGATTATTTGAATTTGAGGCCCGCTCGATCGGGTGAATTCGTGGAATCGAGCGCGGCCAAAAATATTTCAGACCCGAGAGTTTGAACTCCTAGCTCGCTCGATCGGATGAATTTGCCCGATCGAGCGTGGTGCTGTGTTTTAAAAAAAATTATCTCTTGGTTTGATATTATTTTAAATACTTGATTAATTGTTTTATTAATCATTAATTTCTCTAAGATGAGATTAGCAACCCAAGATCCCTACACAAAATATAAAACTCAAAACGCTGAAACTGAGATAACTATCACAATGTCGATAATACATAACTACAACGTTTTCAAAAATAGTTTGAAACCATTCGACAAAACTCAACCCGGAGCTCTATTTCTAACTTTTCCCAAATGCTCATGGCCTCTATGACTCGGCCCTGAATCACCTGTTGCAATGCACACACAAAATAAAGCAACAGCCGAACAAATCGGTAAGTATACAACTTAGGTGAAACAACGGAACAGATAAAATATGCAATTACAACTATGTCAATACATTTCAAACATAAATACTCATTAAAAAATGCATGAATTATGTCAACGGTTGCCAAGGATCAAGGCTCAATAAGCGACATCGGTTTAGATGCTAAAACACATCAACTCATCATCTGGCTAAAAACTCATCACTGATGCTATACCCGGAGTCTAAGTATCAATGCTATAATCTCATCATCGATACTTTATCGAAGTTCATAACTCATCAATGATACCATGGCACTTTGGAAAGAAAGGTTAGACTCAACATGCACAATGAGATGACACAATACACCATCACCTCATACAAAGGCCTAACAAGTATGCTATGAAACTCATAACTCAAATATTTCATAACAAAACGTATAAACATGTAAAATGAAACAATGTGTGATTCTAAGGGATCGAGAAGACAAACTCGTCTCGACGCTTATTTGCCAATTCGATAATCGTCGAATCATATCTTATTCTTGATAACGAGCTATCTCAATCCACAAGGTACAAGAGATCAAGCTCTCATAAAAAAATGCTCAAGTTCAACTCAATCCTCAAGGTATAAAACTCACAAACCTTGATCAACTATTTCTCGGTTCGAAGCTGGAACTTCTCGAGTGCGATCAATCTTCAATCAAATCTGTAAATGAAGGATAACAAGCTA
Organism: Henckelia pumila; assembly: GCF_033568475.1. NCBI lineage: Eukaryota > Viridiplantae > Streptophyta > Magnoliopsida > Lamiales > Gesneriaceae > Henckelia > Henckelia pumila. The sequence continues at coordinate 160,780,223 of NC_133121.1, read as the reverse complement.
TAAACATCAGAAATCAACTCAAACAATGCCCAACTCAATCGATAGCTCAAAATTCTAACAATTCCTGAACCGGTGGCATAACGGTTATAAACCGGCAAACCGAACTTCATTGCTATCAATATTTCAATCCAACACAACTCAAATATATCTCATAACAGCATAAGAACCATCAAATATCATCCTATCAGCCATGGACATTTTTGAAATATTGCTGGAAATTCATATAAAATACAAACGACGTACGTTCTTCGATCCGACTTCGATATAATCATACATATAACCTCAAGAACATCAATACATAATCAAATTATGATTTCAGCCACTTATTAATTTTTGAAACATGCTAAATCATAAAGAAATTTATGTCTCTTTGTAGCCCTCGAAGTCGTGATCGCAAATATATATTAAATTCTGAAATCAGACGGTCGGATCGAGAAAATCGAAAATTAGAAATAAAGCACAAGGCTTGGAAATTTGGTTCTCGTCTTTGAGCTGACGTTTCTGATGAAGAATACATAATACACGTTGATATAAATATACCCTCCATGTGTCTTCCACTAAAATCCATTATTTTCACTTTAGTCCCTGAAAACTTAAATAATTGCAATTCAGTCCCTAGTAAATTCTGAAACTTCAATTCAATTCTATTAATTTAAGAATAGTGGAATTTAAATCTCTAATTCCATAAATTCTCAAATTAAATATTTTCGGGGCTTGACAATTCTCCTCCTCTAAGAATAGATTTCGTCCTCGAAATCTCATGTAAATATATTGCAAAAGACATGGACTGAATAAATGACTGAAGTAAAAAATCACAACAGGGAAATAGCTCTGGATACCTCCCAGGTTGCTTCTTCAACTCCGTGTCTACTCAATTGCACTTTAAAAAGTGGAATGGATTTGTTTCTGAGCTATTTTTCCTTGCGATCAAGGATTTGAATAGGTCGTTCAAAATAGCTCAGTGTTTCATCTAGTTCAGCCTCATCTGGACGAAGTACATGGGAAGCATATGGCTCATACTTTCTCAGCATAGACATATGAAACACATCATGAATACCTGATAATGATGGAGGTAAAGCTAATCGATAGGCAAGATCACCAACTTTGTCAAGAATCTCTTAAGGCCCGATAAACCTCGGTGATAACTTACCTCTCTTTCCGAATCAAACAGTGTCTCGAAAAGGAGATATCTTCATAAATACTCAATCACCCTGTTCAAAGCTCAGAGGTCTACACCTTACATTTTCATATTTGGATTTTTTATCTTGCGTTGCTTTCATTTTGTACTGTATCAACTTTACCTTATCAGACATTTCTCTGATCATGTCTGGCCCTGTATCTTGTGTTTCAGAAAGATCATCCCAGAATAGCGGAGATCTGCATTACCTACCATACAGTGCTTCAAATGGATCCATTTCAATTCTTGTCTAATAGCTGTTATTATAGAAAAATTCAACAAGTGGCAAAGATTCTTTCCAGCTAGCACCGAAATCAAGCACGACAACTCTCAACATATCCTTCAGAATCTGGATAGTCCGCTCTGATTGTCCATCGGTCTGAGGATGGTACGCTGTACTCAAATGCAAACGAGTACCTAAAGCTTCCTATAAATTGTGCTAGAAATGTGAAGTGAATCGAGGATCTCGATCTGATACGATATACTTAGGCATACCGTGCAACCTCACCATATCTCTGATATAGATATTGGCCATCTGATCATGACGATATGTCATCTGATAAGGAATAAAACAAACAGACTTAGTAATTCTATCGATCATCACCCAAATTGTATCACATCCTATCGAGGATCGTGGTAGTTTCATGACAAAATACATAGTGATATGATCTCATTTCCACTCTGGAACTGCCAAACTCTGCAATAGACCACCTGGTCACTTCTTCTCCGCTTTCACCTGTTGACAGTTTAAACATTTGGATACAAATTTTGTCACATCAACTTTCATCTGTTTCCACCAAAATTGTTGTTTCAAATCATTATACATTTTTCTACCACCTGAATGAACGTTAAACTTGCTTCAATGAGCCTCATTCAGAATCTGATATCTCAACTTTGCAACATCAGGCACAACAATACGTCTATTTACAAACAAAAATCCATCTCTACTGACCTGATACTCTGATTCATGTCTAGATCGGAATTTCTCAATCGACTCCTGAATTTTTTGATCGGCTTTCTTTGCTTGTTTAATCGTGACAAACAACTCTGGCTTAGCTTGGATTGCATAAACTCGAATAGGCTATACATATGTATCAAAATACAAGCCAGAAATACAACAATATTCTAATACATGCATCGTAGATAAAGACATATCACAAACCTTTCTACTCAAAGCATCGACAGCTGCATTAGACTTTCCCGGGTAATACTTGATTTCATAATCAAAATCTTTCAACAAGTCTAACCAAAGCCTCTGTCTCATATTCAATTCAGCTTGAAAAAATAGATATTTCAGGCTTTTATGATCATAATATATTTCAAACGTCTCACCGTACAAATAATGACGACAAATCTTCAAAGCGAAGACGATAGCTGCAAGCTCAAGATCATATACGGGATATCTGGTCTCGTGAGGTTTCAGTTGTCAAGAACATGCACAATGAGATGACACAATACACCATCACCTCATACAAAGGCCTAACAAGTATGCTATGAAACTCATAACTCAATTATTGCATAACAAAACATATAAACATGTAAGATGATACAATGTGTGATTTTAAGGGATCGAGAAGGCAAACTCGTCTCGACACTTATTTCCTAATTCGATCATCATCGAATCGTACCTTATTCTTGATAACAAGCTAGCTCAATCCACAAGCTACAAGAGATACAAGCTCTTACCAAAAATCTTCTCAAGTTCAACTCAATCCTCAAGGTATAAAACTCACAAACCTTGATCAACTATTTCCCGGTTCGAAGTTGGAACTTCTCAAGTGCGATCAATCTTCAACCAAATCTGAAAATGAGGATAACAAGCTATAAACATCAGAAATCAACTCAAACAATGCCCAACTCAATCGATAGCTCAAAATTCTAACAATTCCCAAACCGGCGGCATAATGGTTATAAGCCGGCAAACCGAACTTTATTGCTATCAATATATGAATCCAACAAACTCAAATATATCTCATAATAGCATAAGAACCATGAAATATCATCATATCAGCCATGGCCATTTTCGAAATATTGCTAAAAATTCATATAAAATACAAACGACGTACGTTCTTTGATCCGACTTCGATATAATCATACATATAACCTCAAGAACATCAATACATAATCAAATTTTGATTTCAACCACTTCTCAATTTTCAAAACATGCTAAATCATAAAGAAACTTACGTCACTTTGTAGCCCTCGAAGCCGTGATCGCAAATATATATTCAATTCTGAAATCTGATGGTCGGATCGAGCAAATCAAAAATTATAAATAAAGCATAAGGCTGGAAATCTGGTTCTCGACTTTGAGCTGAAGTTTTTGATGAATAAATACATAATACATGTTGATATACATATACCCTCCATGTGTCTTCCACTAAAATCCATTATTTGCACTTTAGACACTGAAAACTTCAATAATTACAAATCAATCCCTGGTAAATTCTGAAACTTTAATTGAATTCTATTAATTTAAGAATAGTGGAATTTAAATCTCGAATTCCATAAATTCTCAAATTAAATATTTTCGGGGCATGTCATATACAATGGTCAATTTTTTTTATTTGTTGATCTTTAGTGTCAAGTGGTACTCCAATCTTCATAGTTACTTTGTTTTTGTGCGGTCTACGTGAGTCGATTTATAAGAGTCTACAAGTTTATACTTGTGAATTTGATTTCCATAAACCACAAAGCAAAGCTATTCCATGTTGTGAGTGAAATTATTTGTTGGAGTGACTTGTGAGGATTTGGGTGAGGAAATTTCTTGCATATACAATGTCTTATAGAAAATATGATAAAGAAGTAGGAGATAGTTCGAACTAAGGATTGTCTGAGATTCAAATGGAAGCATTGATGAGTCATTTTGCTGAGGTGATGAGGGCCGAGTTAGATCCATTACGTGAGAAGGTGAATAAGTTTGAAGATAAATATGATGTTAGTGGTGATGATCAAAGTCACAATGATAACTAGGGAAGAGAAAGGAGAGATCATGAGTTGTATATGAATAGAAGAGAGAGAAGAGTCGAAGGGTATAGAGGATCATTAACTTCGCTTCAACAAGCATACTCATCAATGATATCATTAACTTCATCGTTACCTACACCATTCAAGAATAGTAAGTCTAAAGACTCAACAAGCATTACTCAAATCCAAAATAGATACACAATAAAGTTCACCACGTTATAGAGTGTAAAACATAAAAATGAACATAATGCATAACACATGTCATAACTCTTCATTTTTGGTGATGAGGTACATGCAGTTGTGGTAACCACTATTTATGAAACATTGGATTCTCGTGATCACGGTCGTTGTACAACAAGCATATAACATTTGGTACAACACATACCAGCCTTGCATCAATATACAAATTGTCCCATACCGGTCATCGCCGATATGCACATTAAACTTTCATTCTTTGGAAAATGGCCCTACCAAAGCTCATCTCGTAATTCCAATCCCGTATTGCTATCACAAGAAAACATACAACATCAAAATATTTTTTCATGCATCAGCATACATCATCATCATCATAAAATTCTTCATGCTTTCTCCTCATAAACATTTTCATCATAAAACTTCATAAACCTTCATCACTCTTTCATAAAAACTTCATGCTTTCAAAAGGAACATAGCTTTTGTGGAAGAAAGATAACATCTACATGCAATACATAGCTAACCCGATCCATGTGGGTCGTTCTTTCAGTTCAAGACGTCAAAACTTGAAATTTTTTCGATAGAACATCTTAAAAATATTTAAAATAACTTAAAAGATTATAAACATGAATTTAGGACCGCAAATGCACGTAGTGAAATTTCCTAGACAACACACTTCCCGCCAGGGCAGAAAAATATTTCCACCTTAGTGCAACCCCCTCGCGCCTAGGCACAAGAAATTTTCACTTGGGCGCAAGGAGATTTGTCTGGGGTTTCCAAGAAGGTCAGTGCTGGTGCGAACTCGACCAAAAAGTTTCCAAACGATACAATTCGATCCCATTCGACGTATTTTGAGAAAAATGCATACTCACATGTTGAAAAGTACGAGTACACGCCCGAAAAAGCTTCAAATAGGTAGGGAATCCATCAAACAACACAACCTTATAAATTTTGATTCAAAACCCCAAAATATCATAGACATGCCAAAATTATGAGTTTTTACACATCTCAAGTCATAAATTTCAATAAACTTCAAATAACTTTACATCAAAACCTCAAGAACGATCCACTTTCTACATCATGTTCTTAAAAATCAATGCAAAGGAATACATATACACATCAACATGAATATTTTCATATCAAAATTACATATATCTTGAATGATGGTTTCAAAAGCCTTAAGAACTTGTCTGGTTGTTGTAGGTTGAAGATACCCGGTACTTTGGTAGCTATTGAGGAATTTAAGTTTCGGTGTTCTGCATAATTAATTCAAATTGCATAGCCAAAACTGCATTACTATACTAAACTGAACTAGTTAAGTAAACTAATCTCGACCAAAAACTGCTAAATGAACAATACAACTTACATAACCAAACTTCTTAGCCAAGAAGTTTGCCTCACCGAACTGCTCACGTCATGGAACTATGCGCATCATTGAACTGCGCTCGTCACCAAACTAAAGTACGCGTAGTCAGTCTACCAACATTAAAGGAATAATCAGTTGATGTCAGCCTACCTCAGTGGATAAAGTCTTCCGTACTGTGACATTGTTCAATCATCTCCGCGCACTCAAATTCTATTATTGCAGCAGGGAATGTTGACATGGCAATACAAACATGAAACGGGAAGAACTTTAAGACAATGGATATTATTTAAATATTATGACCGTTGGAACCAAAGCCTATAAATAGACATCAATATCAGTTTTCGAGACTCTCTTGCAAGAACTCACACGAACTCGCTTTATTGAACAGTCTACCAAAAGCTTTCACAGTTTACCAAGTAAAACTGATCAAGAACTCAAAGCACACATTTTAAGATATTATCTGATCGCTGAAGGATCACTTTGTGCATTTGTAATCGAGTTGTAAACACTTTGCATTAAATTCAGTCTAGGACTATTTTTGTTGTTGAGTTACTAGGTGAGATAGGCAGTGTGGTAACTGGTAAGTCCTAGTCTTGGATCGGGATTTTGCAAAGAGTTGTAAAGTTCAAAGTCTTCTAGTGTAAACCTTCCTACCAGGGAAGAAGATGTGGCGCAGGAGTATTTAATTCTCCGAACATCCAGAAACATTTGCTTGTGTTCTTCATTTCAGTTTACCACCTATTTTCAGTCTTGCACTTTATTTTATAACTTCGTGTTCAGAATCTGTTAGTTGTCATTTTTCCGCACATTTCATTTATTTGTCAATTAGCATCGACAGTCAAGAAGGATAGAATTCAATTGTCAACCCAATTGTGTTTTATATTTTCGGTGAAGAGAAATTTTGTGGTGTATTCCCCCTACCTCTACAGCCAAACCAATCCTATCAGTAGAGATCCTAGCCTTGCACGAACGAGATTGGGAAGACTTTCTTCTACTTTGGTGCAACGTTTGAATGAGAGAATGGAGAGTGAATAAGGGGTAGGCGATGGCTAGGGGAGAGAAAATGATAAAAGGATTTTGATGCCTACTTAGTTGGTAACTAATGGTCTTAGAATTCGGACCATTAGTTGCAAACACTATCTTTTAAATTTTTATTCTCAAATATTAAAATAACATTGAACCATCCTAAAATTTAAAATAAACTTGAAATATTTTCAGCCACGTTCTCAGGCTAGTATCAATCCTCAGTCCAGAATAATCCCAACCTGAAAACATTAAAACTAATTTGCAATATTAAAACAGCTAGAAAAATATCATAACTTTAAATTCTGAGAATAACATACATAAATTCATATAAATAATTTTAAAAAAATATATCATAAGGGAACTAGTGGACTTTTGGACCTTACAGTTTTAGAGAGAAATACCATATCAACCTTATGAGCTTTGACAAGCTCATTGAGAATTGGAATTGCACTTGGGCGGCCAAGGCCTCGGAAGTTCCATGATAATAGTTAGTCTTGATGAACCTAGTGGACCAGGACTACCATTAGTAAATGATCATTTTGGTACATTGGGTTGTTTGAATTTTTTCCTGCTACATCTGGACTTGCTTGAGGTGAGTCCACTTCATGTTTTTGCATGACCTTCTAATAACGACCCATCTAGACTCCTCTTTTTTCATCATGCATGATAAGTTCTTGATCCTTGCCTTCTAAACGCGCGTGCCTTTCTCGGGTTCACTAACTTCTTTGTCATCCATTGTAGGATATGGCTGGTAACTTGTAATTATAATCATTGATTGGTGGGATGTCGGAGTTTTAAAGTTCCTTTGATCTCGTTCGTCGTCACCACCCGCTTTAAAATTTTCATCAGTTATGAAGCTCATGTTTCTGATCCCATTCTTTTCGTCCTCACCCACTTCGCACGATATGTGGTTGTCTTTCATCTTGGGAGTGACCTAGGACATATCCCCTATTATTTAGCAGGATTTGTACCAGATCCTTCACAAAATTGTTCACAAAACTTATCTGAATGACCCATAATCCCACAATAAAAACATAAATTTCCAAGTTTTTTGTATTAGAAAGTAACAATTGAGAACTCCCTCCTAATTTATTAATCTTCTTGAATCTCTTTAGCAGTTTTCAGACATCCTGTTTGACACTCATACACATATAGTTCTCTAGAACAAGGAGTTATTTTTCACATTGTATTCAATGAAACTCCCCTCAAAATCATGAGCCGTATACCAAATCCTTGTACAAGAAACCCATTGAAAGTCTTGCATTTGAATCCAAAAGTTAACCCAGTATAAAAGAACATTTTTAGGTACTTCACCTGTAGTGAGCCAACCCGGATCAACTACCTAATCAGAGTTAGAGCATAATTAAGCATGCATTTAAAATAAATCGCTGTGGAAGACTTAAATAAAAACAGACCGGAAGAATACAACCGGTTAAATAAAACCAATATACAACCCAATCGAATTAAAAATAATCCTAAGGATAAAGACCTACAGCTAATCCAGTTGTCTTCACGGGTCACTGACCTCTCCAAGCTCCTGGTTCTCAACCCTACACCTATACCTGCCCCGTCGAATTCGGATGGGGTGTCCAGATACACAAAAAAGACTGGACGTGAGCGACTACGCTCAATACATAAGCAATGATATATATAATATATGCAGCACATAACTGTGTTTAAAACTAAGGTAAAACAGTATACTCAGGGCGCCAAGAATATGCAGGGCTGTGCCGGATAGCTAATCCGCGGTGCCGCTCCCATATTCTCCTACCGACTTTAGCATCTACTCCACCGTCGTGGTCGTTCCTAGCGATAGCAAAACCATGGGCTGAGTCTCCCCAATCCTGACTCGAATCCAAAACAGGACACTTGGTTCATATGGAAACTGGCAATGCCCGCCTCGATTCCATGATGAGTTACAAGCTCCCTATGGAAACTGTCAATGACTCACTTCGTACCAGATGCAGTCTACCGTAAAAACATGCATGTGCTAAAGTCGTAAACAAATAAAACAAGTAGCACACACTCATGCAACACATATAATATATATCATACTGGTCATCTCAGTCAGTACTTACGTACCTTACTATAGGAAGTTCCTAGCAGTCCCACTCTAGGTTTCAAGCTTATCATCAACTCTACAATGCAAATACCCATGCATCATTCATTAAGTCCTAAAAGCCTTAATTAAGCTATTGCATACTCCCAAATAATTTTTGGAAGCAAAAGCTATACCTGCGTTCGTCGTCAGCCCGCTGATGGCAACTGCCTCAAAAACTTAGCCACGACTCCGCTACGACGTCGGGATCGCTCCGCTACTTTTGGATTCCCAATAGGACGCCTAGAATTTTCTAGATCTGACTAGAAAGACCAAGGAACGAGAGAGAAAAGAGGAGAGGGGTGAGTTGAAATGAGGCCTCGGCACCTATATTTATAGCGAAGTTCGGAGCCTCCGAACCCCACTTTGGAGACTCCGATCCTGACTTCGGATCCTCCAATCCGGTTCGAATCATCCGTTCCTGACTTCGGATCCTCCGAAGTCCCATCAGTGACGTTACCAATGACGTATTATTCTCGGATAGCTGGCCATGCAAGTTCGGATCCTTCGTTCTGAGTTCGGATCCTCCAATCCAGTTCCGAGCCTCCGATCTCAGGTTTGGATCCTCTGATCCCTCCGAACCCTCGGAACCTTCCTGGCCATTTTCGAGTTTTCTTGACCCATTTTTGAACTCCTTAGATCCTTTTGGAAACCCCTTAATCATGTTTTACTAAATCTAAACATGATCAATTTATTAATTACTCATTATTCGTTAATTCTGAATACGGGTCACTACATTCTCCCCCCCCCCCCCTCCTTTAAAAGATTTCATACTCGAAATCTAGGGACATACCGAGAACAGATTAAAGATCGTTACTTGCGCGTTTGGTCGAATAGCTTTCGACATACTCAGACTCTTGTCTAAATTCCTGCAAGCTCCATTAATGCTGAACCGCATTAGCATTCTCCCGACTGAAACTACTGCGCTACTTGACGACAGTCAAACTTCTCTGGCACTAATGTATCACAACACTGATACATCTTCCATACTGACCACGATCTCACTGATCACGAAGGATACAAACACCTGCTCGATCGAGATCATCGTCCCAAGGAAAAATCTTAGACTGACAAAGACCGAGTCATAACCTGACTGGCTTATGACATTCGTCGAGTCACTAACTGAATCTAACCATCTAATGGTTCCAAAAGCTCTCGGTGCATAACAACTATTAGTCAGAAAACACCAATCCCAACACTTCGCTTGACACATCATCACGATTTTATCCTTAATAGAACTCTACTAACACAAATTCATACTCCAACGTACCTGCTTAACACGATTTCCAGACTGGTTATTCTTCCCATGCTCTCCTGAAGCAAACAAGCTTCCCAAGAAATACTAGGAATTTAGTCCACCATGTCCAGTACGGATCATAGCTCACGTTTCTTAGTGTAACTCAACACTATGCCCCGATGAAAACTATCATCGCTTGCGAAGCCACGCATACACTGCAATGGAAGTCATCACACCTCTGATGATCTACATCATCTCGACCATAGGTTATTCACCCATGAATTCAATTGATGGACATCCTCCTGATAGTTATACATACTCGCAATCACTGTACACAACAATACTAAGGCAAGCTCCCACCAATATGCTCGACTGGGACATTCCACAGTACACAGACATATGGAAAGACTTCCTATTCCATCTCGAAACTCGACAGTCATTGCACCTGGTATAACTTACCTCGGAGTCTCTGCTGACACCATCATCACTAGCTACCTATCACGCACCCGACCATTGTCCATTGCTAAAACGCAATATCCTTGACAAATAGTCTGCACGGATGTGACTCACTGACTGGAAAGAACGAATTCGATCCGTCCCGATCTTGCGAAGTCTTCAATTCCAAAGGCAAACCTCGTTTGGCTACTAAGTCGATCATCGATTATCTCAATCACCTCAACAGCATCACGCATATCATGCTGGAAAACCAATGACACAACCTGCTAGATCTTGAGAACTAGATCCTAGCTAATGTAACATATAACGATCAGACAACTTATGTCTCCTTGCTAATGTCCATTAGCTTTCCCAACACTCGTCGGATTCAACATAGTGGTCAACACAAGAACACTTCATCAAAATGTTCTGTTGACACCTTTAATATCGTTGTTAGTGGACAACTCTCACACGAAGCAGAAATCTTGATCCCTTCCGTTACTCAATCCCGAGTATGCGATTACTATCACTAAGCAATTGCTGGAATCAATATCAGTTTCTTCTTAACAAGAATGCACAACCTGGGAAACCACCAACTCCCTTGTTTGTCTCCACTGTCAAGTTATCGCCTAACTTGACCATAGTAGTCCAATTTCAATCGTCCATGATTACAGAAATCCCAAAAGATTCACCTCTGGCAACCCTAGAGATTACTAAATTTCCCAAAATCATCGACTGCTCTGAGATTACCAGGTACTCATCCCCTTAAGCACTTATGCGACAAAATACTATCCCAAGTATTTCTTAATTGCTACACCCTAATCATCACAGATTGGGCTCAACTAATCAACCTCGCCGATTTACTACGGCTCACATGGGTAGTGAAATCAATTCAGACTACCTACGTGGCTTGACCAATAGTCTTGACTTGGCTTCCACAAGTCTACTATTTCCAACACTTGTAATACCAAAAACACTCTGGTTTCAACACACCTATACTCGATAGCCATAAAATAGCTATCTATTGGCACTTTCTCGCGCCTTACTACTGACAGCTGTCTCATACGCTGGACTAAATCTCCCTAACTCTGAAAGAGTTAGCCAATAGCCACTAGTGATCATTAGCACAATTCCCGTGCCACCTTATTAGTACTAATCGATGTCTTGTTCCTCCAAGGCGAACATCAAGACGAACTAAGCCCATGAATTGTTCGTGATCTATCAAACTAGATCATTTCCATCTCACGGAAAATCATGCGCTCAACCTCTGAAAATATCAAGCAGTACTTAGCACAATCACTGGACTCAATATCCCTTGCCTCATTCATTCAAATTGAACGCCCCGGCTCGTCGAGTCCAAGAATTATATCTAATGAATCCCAAAGATTTCCAAAAATCTCCAGACATGCTCCTCATTATCTCTCTCGCTAAGATTGTGCAACAATTCAAGACTGAGGTAACCCATCACGATAACCCACTTGAAATCACCATCAAGTGTACACTTGCATAAGTCATGCTTCCCTCACACCTAAAATAGTCCTTTACAATCCTTAGCATATGATATAATCCACTACTAATGAAGTCAATCATCATGGAGCAATTCTCCTATTCGAGTCGAAGTCTCGAAACAAGCCTTCCATCCAGGGTATTGGATAACTCCTGTCACAAGGAAATCCTAATCATAACCTTGATGACAATACCTAGTCATCACTGATAGAAATACGTCTACCTACTAGATCGATCCATCTAGCAGTATTTACTAGGTCAAAACCTATCTGCTCAGAGTACATATTCATCAAGGAAATCCCTCCAAGACTGGTCATCACATTATAAAACCCAAACCGATATCCCTGACAAAAGCCAGACGATATCTAAATCATGATACCAAACTAGGCATCTAATCCAAGGTCATACCCCGTCGTGACTGTTACCAAAACCCTAGACTGAGTAGCCTTCCCACTGCCATCCCCTAAAGCACGAAGGCTCCCAGGTAACCTCTGAAGTACAAGGAATCCCAGAGTAACACTGGCATAGGGTCGCGCCCCATCACGTCTAGTCATGGTCATATTCCATAACTCTCGCCATATACTGGACCTGGCATCTTGATGAAAACCCATCATCACGATGTCTCAACCTACGAAGGTCATCAGACTACTGTTCTAAGGAAACAACCTAGAACAAAACTCATGCCCCTGACGAATCAACTCGTCGCTGGCAATAACTCAGCCAACTGACTAACTAGGTCAATCTTAGGAAAACACCTAGACTAACCACCAGTCAAGCTGTTACAATCGACCCACTCAAAACCCATGAGTTACAATAGTTAAACACTAATCAACTAATACCAAGCCAAACTTTAGCAAACTCATGCAATCATTCACAATTGTTGGATAAATAATTCACATATCATTTCTTCAAGTTATGTACAATTTTATTTATTACAATCCCGAGTAATACAATCACAGTGTTCCAAAAATACAACAAAAATGTAAAACAATAACTTGAAATTATACAACATTCTGATGATTCATTACAACTGAAATATTGTTTACAATTACAACCATACAGTATTTAAAATCATCGTACTCATCTTTCTTTCTTGAGCATGAAGCATTTCATAGACACATGCATCGATGCAAGCATACTCCTGCCCAAATCTCTCGGTATCTAGTCCTGACAAGACTTCTGGATAAATAACTCGAGCTCGCTAACCAGCTATGCTCTGCATCAGTGCCTGTCAGTCGACCTCTTCTGCTCACGATCTACCGTCAGCTTTCTTCATGTATCTAATTCATGATTTTGAACATGAAGTTTCCCGTGTGCCTACCGAACTCATTGATACAAGCATACATATAAAATCATGTCCTGCATGAATTTAATGACCTTACGCTGGAACCCAGTCATGCCTTAGCCACTCGAGGCATTCCCTGGTGAAGGTCTATCTGACAATATCTTCAACTAAGACTGGAGAATCTTCAAAGTAGTGTCATCATGATATGGACTGTACAAATTCAAACATCAAGTATGTCCCAACCAATGCTCTGCCACTGCCTCTGGCATCCGGTACTCAATCCAAGCTAGGATTCACATGAGTAGAATTTGCAAAAACTCGGACACGATCCATCGCTCTTGTCCGCACTTGCTGGAATCCCACAAGCTATATCTTTAGAAACCCTCCCGATGATGATAGTCTTCGGGCATTCTAATTGCCTCATCATCATCTCTTCCATGGTCTTATCAATCCTACAAGGATAATCCAAAGTCTCAATACTATATCCCAAGTCTCTTGCATGCATGATCTGATACCAATAAATGTAGTGACCCAACCCGGATCCACTACCTAATCAGAGTTGGAGCATAATTAATCATGCATTTAAAATAAATTACCGCGGAAGACTTAAATAAAAACAGACCGACAGAATAAAACCGATTAAATAAAACCAATATACAACCCAATCGAATTACAAATAATCCTAAGGGTAAAGACCTACAGCTAATCCTTCTATCTTCACGGGTCACTGGCCTCTCCAAGCTCCTGGTGCTCAACCCTACACCTACACCGGTCCCATTGAATGGGGTGTCCAGATACATAGAAAAGACTGGACGTTAGCGACTATGCTCAATGTATAAGCAATGATATATATATAATATATGCAGCACATAAGTGTGTTTAAAACCAAGGTAAAACAGTATACTCAGGGCGCCAAAATATGCAGGGTTGTGCCGGATAGCTAATCCGCGGTGCCGCTCCCATATTCTCCTACCGACTATAGTGTCTACTCCACCGTCGTGGTCGCTCCTAGTGATAGAAAAACCAGGGGCTGAGTCTCCCCAATCCTGACTCAAATCCAAAACAGGACACTTGGTTCATATGGAAACTGGCAATGCCCGCCTCGAGTCCATGATGACTTACAAGCTCCCTATGGAAACTGTCAATGACTCACATCGTACCAGATGTAGTCTATCGTAAAAACATCCATGTGCTAAAACCGTAAAACAAATAAAACAAGTAGCACATACTCATGCAACACATATAATATATCATGCTGGCCATCTCAGTCAGTACTTACGTACCTTACTACAGGAAGTTTCTAACAGTCCCACTCTAGGTTTCAAGCCTATCATCGACTATACAATGAAAATGCCCATGCATCATTCATTAAGCCCTAAAGGCCGTAATTAAGCTATTGCATACTCCCAAATAATTTTAGAAAGCAAAAGCTATACCTGCGTCTGTTGTCAACCTGCTGATGGCGACTTCCTCCAAAACTTAGCCACGACTCCGCTACGATGCCGGGATCGCTCCGCTACTTCCGAATTCCTAATAAGACACCTAGAATTCCCTAGATCTGACTAGAAAGACCAAGGAATGGGAGATAAAAGAGGAGAGAGGCGAGTTGAAATGAGGCCTCGGCACCCCTATTTATAGGCAAAGTTCGAAGCCTCCGAACCCCACTTCAGAGCCTCCGATCCTGACTTCGGATCCTCCGAAGTCCCATCAGTGATGTCACCAATGATGTATTATTCTCGGACAGCTGGCCATGCAAGTTCGGATCCTCCGTTTTGAGTTCAGATCCTCTAATCCAGTTCGGTGCCTTCGATCTCAGGTTTGGATCCTCCGATCCCTCCGAACCCTCGAAACCTTCCCGGCCATTTTCGAGTGTTCAGGACCCATTTTTGAACTCCTTAGATCCTTTTGGAAACCCCTTAATCATGTTTTACTAAATCTAAATATGATCACTTGGTTAATTATTCATTATTCATTAATTTTGGATATGGGTCACTACATCACCTGAGTCGAGTTTGTGGTAAATGAGCAGGTGATTTTCAAAGTTCCAAGGGCCCCGTCCATAATATGACATAAATCCATTGAATGGAAGAACTGGAACAATAATAATGTTGAAATATTTATGGTTTTGGTGTTTAACTAGCTTAATAGGAAAATTTTATATTAGAACTAAACTGAAAGTCCACAAGTTTAACTGAATTATCTAACTGGACAAACCGAAATTAGTAATAACTTTGTCCATAAGTTAAACTAAAGTTACTCTAGTTGAACAAGACAAAACGGGGGACTAGTCAAACTGAATTATTTAAATATCATCAGTAAGAGTCCAATAAATATTCTCAAGGGACAATCAGTTTACATCAAAGGCTAAACTATTCTTGGATAAATTTTTCCATAAACAAACGATTACCTAAGATTTCTTGCACACTACATTTTTATGGATGTCAGGGAATAATGACGTGGAGAATAAGACAAAGCAGCGAATACTATATTTGAAAACTGATCATTTTTTTAAAAATGTGACAGTTGCAGTGTTATGTCTATAAATAGACATCTAGAACAGTTGTGACAAGCTCTCCAGAATCTTTTGAATTATTGTACATCCTAAGTTTTCAACCTCTCAAGCAATCAATCTGATCAAAGCACTCAAAACACAATTTACATAAATTTGTATCTGATCATTTGAGGATCATTTTGTGCTAGAATTTTGAGTTGTAAACCTTTGTATTAGAATCATTTTGTGTATTGTATTCATTCAGTTGAGTGTACTAGGAGTTTCAGTTTGGCAGTGTTAAGTCCAAACTGAACCGAGTTTTTGCAAAATATTGTAAAATTCAAAGTATTCTAGTGATAACATTCATGTGTGGAAGAATGAGTGACGTCGGAATATTTCATTCTTCGAACCTACATAAACAAACTTATGTCTACTTACTTTCAGTCTCATATTTTTCAAGACATTTTATATTTGTTCTAAAATGTCAGTCAGACTTATTTTCACACTTATTTGTTAGCCAACTAACATTAAAAATCGAGAATATTATATTTTAGTTGCCAACCCGATTGAATTCAGTTTTAAAGTAGAATTTTTTGTAAGTGTTTATTCTACTCCCTTCTAAACGCTTAACTGTTTCAAATAGATATGTTCTTATTTTCCTGATATTCATACCGTGAACCGACCGTCAAAAAATTTGCCAACCTGTTCTGCATGATGTTAAAATGAATTGGCCGATTGATGAGGAGCCTTTCAAAGCAAACAAAACTCAATATTCTATTAGGGGTTTTGGATTTCTTCGAGTTCGAAGACTGATTCCTAATCCCACTCCGTGGATAGTGAGAAACGGACTAAAGATGACTCCATAGTAACGAAAACATTGTTACCTCTTAAAAAAGAGAAAAACCATATTTATTTTGGTCATAAAATTTCATATTATTTATATTTTATCCCAACATTTAGTTATGTATATACATTATGTATCAATTTTTTTGAAATTATGTAAAATACAGACTCAAAATTTTATTAAAATTTCGAATAAAATACAAATCAAGCTATTATATATTTAATATATATTCTAACAACATAATTTCAATAGCAAGATTTTATTATTTTGATTAAAAATCACTTTGATAGAGAACTATTGATAAATTGTCAAAGTGATATATGAATTATTGAAAATAGCTTTATTGATAAATGATTAAATTAAAAATTCAATTTTATCATTTCCTGAAATTGTTTTTAAATAAAATTATTGTTATTAAATCCAATTACATGAACATTTTACTTTCTGAAATTATTTTATTGATTAAAATTATTAAAAAAATTATTTTTATTATACTATAATAAATTATAAGAACAAAGTTGTATATCATGCATTCGAAAAAGTGTTCAACATAAAAATTGTAATTTTATTTTATAATATTTTTATAAATATATTAATATATTTTAGCTGCATATATTTTAATTTATTTATAAGTTTTAATTTTATTAAATATATAATTATATTATATAATATATACATCATTTAAATAAATATTTATAAATAATTTTTTAATATATACATAATTTTTGAGTAATTAATTTACCAGTATATATATATATATATATATATATATATATATATATATAATCCATAAAACATTATTTTTTATTTTGTAATTTTGTCAATTTATGATTTTGATTCTCTATATCATCAAATTTCAATTTTAGATGGGTAAATTTTTATATTAGGAAATGTTAGTATATTTTTAATTGGGAGTGTTGATATACATATAATGCAGTCTAGAAATGACTATCAGAACACGAATGGATGTGATCCTTGTAGCGACTCAACCCGGATCCACTACCTAACCAAAGTTTAAACCCTGGTAAAACATTCTGCTCAAGGGCGCCAAATGAATACACAGTACCGTGCCAAAGAGCGACTCCGCGGGGCACTCGTATATTCTCCTATCACTGTAGCATCTACCCCGTCGTCGCGGTGTCTCCCAGTGATAGACAAAACATGGGGCTGAGACTCCCCTCACCGGACTCGAATCCATAGAGAATCACCCTCGTATGGAAACTGTCACGACTCACCTCTCACGAGATGCAGTCCCAGATATAAATATAAAAACATGCATGTGCTAAAGAAGTAAAAACATGGTAACACATAGGTTATACAATGCAACACACATATCATATATCATGTCGGCTATCTCGCTCAGTACTTACGTATCTCTATCACAGTAGGTCAATCCTAGTACACCGCTCTAGTTCCAAGCCTACGAGTCCATGCTACTGCGTCTACAAAAGCTGGTTCGGAAAGTACTGAAGAAACAGAAACTCCCTGTTGTTCCTTCTTGTGTCGGAAAGTAAACCCTAAGGAACAACATTACTATACCACTCGTGAAACTGAGCTGGTACGAAGGGAACTCACATACACCTTGCGACTAAGCGCATCAGCAACCGGATTCGAAGAACCTAGATGATACTTGATCTCGCAATCATAGTCCTTCAATAGATCCATCCATCGTCGATGTCTTATGTTCAAATCAGCCTGAGTGAACAGATAATTCAAACTCTTATGATCGGTGAAGAGCGCAAACCTCTCACCGTACAAATAATGAAGTCATATCTTAAGAGCTAAGACAATGGCTGCAAGTTCTAAATCATGTACGGAATAATTTTCCTCATGAGTATTCAGTTTCGTGGAGGAATAGACAACATGACCCCTTTGAGTCAACACGCATCCTAATCCCTACAGAGAAGCATCGGTGTGTACTACAATACCACCTGATCCCGACAGTAAAGCTAACACTGGAGCTGTCGTCAAACATCGATGCAACTCGTGGAAACTCTCTTCGCATTCTGACGACCAAACAAAAGGAACATCTTTCTACGTCAACTGCATCAAGGGATTGGCGATTTGAGAAAATTTCTTCACGAATCGACGATAGTATCCGGCTAATCCCAGGAAACTACGAATCTCAGAGGCTGTCGTCGGGTGTGACCAATTCAGAATAACCTCCGTCTTGCTAGGATCACCTGATGCACCATCTCGAGAAATCACATGACCAATGAAGACAACTCGGTCAATCCATAAATCACACTTGCTTAACTTAGCATACAACTGTCTCTCCCAAAACACTTGCAATACAGTATGGAGATGAAAAACATGCTCGTTCATACTGGGAGAATATACCAAGATATCATCGATGAACACAACCACGAATTTATCCAAGATATCGCGGAAGACCATATTCATCAAATCCATATAAACAGCTGGAGCATTCGTCAAACCAAATGGCATTACTAAAAACTCATAGTGCACATACCGTATACGAAATGCAGTCTTAGAGATATCCTCCTCTCTAACTCGCAACTGGTGGTATCCTGACCGCAGATCAATCTTTGAATAGACTGAAGTTCCCTGAAACTGATCTAACAGATCATCTATCTGCGGAAGAGGATACTTATTCTTCACTGTTACTTGATTCAGCTGTCGATAGTCTATACACAGACACATCAAACCATCCTTCTTCTTGACAAATAGTACTGGGGCTCCCCATGGTGAAACACTGGGTCGAATATAGCCCTTATCAAGAAGATCCTGCAACTGCTTCTGCAATTCTCTCATCTCAGAAGGAGCTAATCGATAAGGAGCTCTGGAAATTGGCGCTGTTCTTGGCAACAACTCTATGCCAAACTCGATCTCTAGCACAGGTGGTAAACCTAGAATCTCGTCTGAAAACACATCTGGGAACTTGCGGACCACCTGTATCTCCTGAATGTCTGGTCCCTCCAAAGATGCATCAATGGCATAGATAAGGTAGCCTTTCCCGCCAGACTCTAAAGCACGCCGGGCTTTTAGAGCAGAAATCACTGGCATCGGGGGTCGCGCTCCCTCACCATAGAAATACCACGCCTCACCATCATCGGGACGAAACTGGACGAATCTCTGGTAGCAATCTACTACAACCCTGTAGGTAGTCAGAAAGTCTATCCCAATGATACAATCAAAGTCATCCAAGCCAAGATCATCAGGTTAGCACTCAGCTGATATCCCTCAAAATCCAAAATGCAACCCATCACTAGACGCTTAGCTAAAACCTCCTGACCCATCTAAGTCGAAACAACTAGCAATACGTCTAAAGGAATATAAGGCAGTCTAAATTTATTAGCAAACCGTGATGATATGAACAAATGAGAAGCACCAGTATCGATCAGAACACATGCAGGAAAATCACATAAACTAAAGGTATCTCAATCATAAGATCTCTTTCCACCTCTGCATACTCCTGATTCAACGCAAAGACTTGCCCCTGGGCACGTGGTCGCAAAGAGGAATGACCTTTGGAAGAAGTCTGAGAATGTTGTCGCTGTGACTGTTGGCGTGGCTAGCGTGGCTGCTGTGACTGTTGCTGCTAGAACTGCGGCTGCTGATGAACCGTAGCCTGAGAACTGCCAACATTCCCTGAACCACTCGCTGCCCCCATAAAGTTAAGACATTCCTTCTTCATATGACCCATGTATCCACAAAGAAAATAGGCACGGACACAAGAACACTGTCTTGGAAGATGCCTCTGCCTACACTGCTGGAAACCACTCAACTTCTGGCTACCGAAACGATGTACTCCACCAGATCTTGAAGAAGAAGAAGAAGTGTCACCCTGTTTCTTAAAAGACTGGGCTCGCGGACCCAAAGAACTAGTCGCTCTGGAAAGCAAAGGCCTGTTCCTCCGAATGCTGTCCTCTGCTTGGCAACAACGGCTTACCAATCCCTTATAGGTCATGTCACTCCCAACAGCCACGAGTTGATGAATCTCAGGGTTGAGACCCTGAAGGAAGAGATCATATTTCGCCTCTGAACTGGTAGCAAGGTGTGGGCAGTAGGGTAGAAGATCAAAGAACTTCTACTGGTACTCACTAATGGTCATCGTACCCCATCGCAAACTCAACAACTCACTCGCCTTCGCCTGTCAAAGAGCTGGAGGAAAATACATCTTCTCAAAAACTGAAGGGAACTCGGTCCAAGTAGCCACTCCTCGAGCTGCCACAATCGGTGTGGAAATAGACCTCCACCACTTCTTGGCTTGACCCTCCAAGAGAAAACCAAGTGTCTCCATTTTCTGCTCCTCAGTGCAATGGTACTCCTAAAGAAGTTCTCCATTTTCTCTATCCAATCCTCAGCAACCTCTAGAGTCTCGTCACCCGCCAATGGCTTAGGACTCATGCATAAATCTATGCATGCTAAATCTTCTACGTTCCTCTCGGTGTCCTCGATGGTGCCTACGATCGTCTCCATTGCCCCAGCTTCCACCTCCGCTGTCATGGTGTTGGGATCGGTTCTCTTGTGCCCGAAAATGCAGCGGAAGTTTATAATTTGAAGGAAAAACCGAGCACATGTGTAGCATTCAAAAACATTAAACATCCATAGGGTGTTTAAGAAATTTTTACCTATCAATATCAAAAGATTGATTTATGGCTCCAACCAAGTTGTGAACAACTTAGCTCTTGAAAATGGTAGATATTATCTACAAGATTCCAAGAGCACACCTTGCTCAAATGGATTCAAGAATCCAAGAACACACCTTGTTCGAAATTGGACTCCTCTTCAAATTAGGTCCACGACTAGTCAAACTAGATCCACTCTAAATATGCACTAAAATATGTAGAGAATTTTTTATTGAGAATTTCTTTGCCTTTTCTCCCAAGATGAAAGACAAAAATTGGAAAATAATATATGTATGTGTTCGGCCACCATGAGAGAATGAGAGGAGGAATATTGCTTGTCTTAGTACTTAAAAATTATATTATGACAAAAGAAAAAGCATGTATAGAAAAAGTTAAAGCATGCATAGAAAAGTGTGCATCTTATCATTTATCCTTTCATATTCACTCTCTCTCATATATTGTATGTATTTATATGTCAAACATATACATACATAGCTCATGAACTTAATATTTAATTAATTATCAAACTCAAACTCATTTAAGTTTAATTAATTAATTAAATCTAACTTGAACTCATTCAAGCCCACTAGTAAAATAATTATTCAACACTATCTCTATTTGGGCTCTACAAGACACAATAGTGTTTAATTAATCCAACACTTGAATTAATTTAATTATTTGAACTCTACAAGACCCACTAATATTTAATTAATTCAACACTTGAATTAATTTAATTAAGTTCATAATAATAGTTTTGTAAATCACATTTACAAAAACTAATTATTTATTCAAGTCAACTTTTAATCTTGGAACACATTCACAAATTAAAAGTTACTATCCTATTTATTCTCCTTTAGAAGTCGTACTTCTAATTTATCTCACTTATAAACTCTTTTATAAGTCGTTCAACACATTGAACTAATTTTATTCTCAATGGGTTCTAGAAAGCTAGTACTTGTGTGACCCTCAATGGTTCAATGATACAACTAGCAGTGAGTTCACATCTCCATGTGATTCAGGATCAACAAGTCCCTTATATGAGCATACCCTATATAGCTCCATTCTTATTTATCAACTCCTTGATAATTAAAACGTCAAAAAACTCAAGTCTGATGGTATCCAACCAATCATGTTAAACGTCTAGCAGCATCGCTTACATGACTCCCTAGGTATCAAATGATAGTCCTGCAAGAACCATTCAATTATGGTTACCGTATAGTACGGTCCCTTCAACTCGTATATCCTTACCGATTCGACAACCATTGGTTTGTCGAGAGTTGTCATTGAATCGATAACTATGTGTCATGTCGTAGTTTCATCAAAGGTGTAATTCAAGAAACCCTTTCTTAATTACCACCTACTCTGATCAGAGATTTTCAAGCTACATATGCATGTGATCACATAGGATATCCATACTCGAAGGTAAGCGGTGAATCCCCGACTACAATGCATCGACTCCTATATGTTTGGACACAACACAATTGCCACATGATGACCCCAGTTGAGTCGGTAAACAAGTCAAAGTGAAGCGCTAGCATATAGATTCTCCATGTTGTGCCGGGTCATAAAGACTAATGGTGTACAACCATAAACTAGGACATTTCCACTCGATAAGTGAGAACCAATTGGAAAGTCCTTTAGGGAGGGTTGTTCAGTACACTCTACAAAGATCATCTATCTGCATGTTTGGACATCACCATGCCCCCTAGAAACGTGGTACTCAAATCGCAGATACTAGTTTCAAGCTCGAACAACCTTTATCCTTCTTTGTGGCGGCTGAATCGACTAGGAACATTTTAGAATATATAGTATTCTAAATATGAGTTTCATGATAGTCATCACATAACCATCTCATATTCTTTCTACTATTTGTATATTTAAGGGCTTTATCTATGTAACTAGCATGAGTATACAGATAAAGGTGTGCCAAATTAAATAATGTAAAATATTATTAAAATAAAGATTGTCATACAAGAGGTATCTCAAGGACCATCGGCCAACAATTGGCTTGACGAGCACCTACTCTAACACATGGCTCTCATCGTAGTCTGCCATTTTGTCAAAGGATAACAAATATTATTCCAATCCGCTTTAATAATTTCAATTGCAATGCGCTTTGATACCAATAAATATAGTGACCCAATACAAATCCACTACATAATCAGAGTTTAAATAACGCATGCAATAATTAACTGAAGCGTAAAATCGGATAATTAAAATACAATGAATCCAATCGACAGAATACAACCGATAATCATAAATTTGTGCATAAAATCTGTTATACAACCAAATAGAATTTAGGGTACCAATTCTCTAACCACTACACTCACTTGGTAGCGCTGACACCGGCCTCACTCCTGGTGCGAACCTCCTGGACCGTCAAGCCTCAAACCTGCCCCGCCACAAGGTAATCCCAAAATCACCAAACACAGGGGCGTGAGCGACTAAGCTCAATACGAAAACAAAGATATATAAAATATATGTAGAACATAAATGATTTTAAAACCCTAGTAAAATAGTTTGCTCACGGGCGCCAAATGAATACACAGTACCGTGCCAGAGTGCGACTCTGCAGGGTACTCGTATATTCACCTATCATTGTATCGTCTACCCCACCGTCGCGGCGTCTCCCAGTGATAGACAAAATGTGAGACCTCAGTTCTAAACAACTAATCTCGGATTAAACAATTAATAAAGCATACAATAATCCAAGGTCCAAACAATAAATAAAATTTTCTTTTTTTTAAAGGCCTCATGCGCGCAGGCCACGCTTCCAGAGCCTAAGCAGAAGACTCGTTCGCGCGTGGGCCATCGCACCAGAACCCTGGAAATGCACCCCGCGCTCACGCGAGGTACCATCTCGCGCGCGCGCGGGTAGCCTGGCAGAAATGCTCAGCCTAAAAAATAAATAAATCTTCCCGCACTCTTTTCGACATGCATTCAAATACAAACACAAAACGGGGTGTAGAGAATACACGCAATATCAAATCTCAATACCAAAGCATGCTTTCATAAAATACCTATGATCAACATAAAGTCTCGATCGATAGAAGTTCTAAACATGCTTCGTTCCAAGTTATACAACTCCGAAATACAAACGATTTCGAATACAAAACATAACAAGTTTGAATACAATCTGAGTTCGATTATATATTCGACTTCTACAACAACAAGGCCTCACTCTATCAACTCGACCACCTAGACATGCGATTTCTGACTCAATCCTGACCCACATATCGCCAAGCACACATACAAAGACAAGACCAACAGCCGGATAATCCGGTGAGAATAATATTCCCAGTAACAGAGACTAGCATGCAATATCAGATAAGCATCTCAAAATGAAATACATCAACTTCAAGATATTCAAATATCAACCATACAATTCCAAGAGAAATTAAAATGAAATGCATGTCTTTAAAACTCTGGGATTATCAAGTCCAAATAATCAAGAATTTGCGGCTCTGATTTTGGGATACCGAGGATGAGATCACGTAAACAACTCACCAACTTTTCCGATCGAGGTGGTGCTACGTATCTCCATCCTCTAGACTTTGGTGCAACTATAAGGAGTATGCTGACACTAAACGAACCTCTACGCCTAGGCCACTCGCTTAAAGCCCCAAAAATGTCTAACATAAAAGGGTCGTTCTGCCCGCTGAAATCAAGGATTTGGCTCAAGATGAATGTAATGCAAATCATAACTCATTCAATAAATTCAAGTAATTCAATTAACATGCAAGTATGTGATTTATTCGGAACACTCGAATAAAGTCGGATTCGAGTTACTCGTTTCATTCCAGTCTAAGTCGTCTTATACCTCTTTCAAACATCGATGCTCCAACCTGGAAACAACAACAATTCCTCAACCAAGATTCATTCTAATATCCTATATCGATAAAAGAAAGTCGATACTATACCGGCTGAAATCTTCAAAACGATTCAACTCCGGAAACTTCGCAACTCAACGGCCTTCGAACGAATCTGCAAAAGAAGTAATAAAGGCCCAAGATCACTATCGACATTCGAACACAACTAAAAACAACTCAAATCAATTCAAACCAAACTATAGCCCAAAAACTCAAACCGGCGGCATAACGACTATATTCTGATAAACCGGAAACGCAGACAGCATAATATCAATCCAATAAACTCAAATCAACCAACATTCAACCAAAAAAATCTGATTCCAACAAATCACAAAACTCACTTTTTCAAAAATCACTTCAAAAATCATAAAAAATCCGAACGACGCTCTATTTCAAAACCGACAGAGAATAAACGATCAGAACTCTGCCAAGAACAACATACTCGAAACTCAATCGATTCTAACAACATCCAAAAAAATAGAATGTATCTGATCGGAGAAATACTTACGATAGAATGAAGCTCTCGCAGCCGTGATCGCTAAACTGCCTTCAGAAATAATTTCTAACGGACGGATCGAGCTCGGACTGAAATCCCAAAGCTTGGAAGCTCACATTGGTTCTTCAATGGAAGGAGGGAGAGGCGAGAGAGAGGAAGGAGGAAGACTGAATGGACTAAGTCAAAGGGCCAAGGATAATATAACAAAATCCATTTTTGTGTTTTAGTCCCTAAAAATTCCGAAAATAACAAAATATACCCTGATCAAAAACAAGTCAGCTCTTGAACTATGTAATCTCTGATTATCTCAATAAAGTCAATTAAAATAAATACGGGGCATTACAATTCTCCCCCCTCTAAGAAAAGATTTTGTCCTCGAAATCAAACACGGTTCCAACACGAACTCTGTCTCTCAAATTACTCCTTCAAGTTCGTCAATCAAAAGTTGACTCATTCTCCTCAGAGTATTTTCTATGCTCAGACACAAATCGAACCATCTCTGGTTCCAACTCAAGGCATAACATCTAAAGTTCGACTCGTCTGACCTGGCTGTCCGTCGTTCTGAGGATATCGAACTGAAATAAGTTGCAATCAGGCAACAAAAATCACATCGAAGTTCTTGCCGAAAGAACGATTGCATCAAGGATCTCTGTCTAAACTGACAGACTTCGGTAAAACATGACATCCGACGGCCTCTTGAAAAAATATCAATCTTCTGGTCCTGACAGAAAGTCATTCTATACGGAATACGGTAGCATATTTCATCACTTGGTCAATCAAAATCAGATAGTAGATAAAATAAGAACAGCTTAAAACATCAGTTGTTGCATACAATTCCTCAGATAAAGATTCGCAGTCAGAAATCTCATACAATCTAATCTTCTTCTCTGCCTCCAAATCAGTTTCGTCTGCGAAAAAAATTACTCCAACTCCTAAGATTAGAAAAGATAGCGGAAATCTCCTCATAAGACAATAGATAACAGATCTTCTAATCAATAAGATCGCTGCGAGCTCAAGTCCACATTCAGACATTGAGTCTCGAGCGTCTTCAGCCGTCTCGATGTCTAGATTATAGCGTGATTCCTCTGAATAAGAATACATCCCCAAAATCTCGATAAGAAGAATGCCAAGTACTGAAAGATCACCAGTATCGAAAATCAGTATACTGGAGCGCTGATCGACAGAATTTCCATCACCAGATCATAAAATCGAGGAAGATAACTCGATCCAAATAGAATTCATACATCGAAGAATAGCATACAACTGCTCGGCACCACAATCTGTTATACGATTCTCAAAAGCTCTTAATGATCAGTACAATTCTTATTCCAAAAAGATAAGAAATCATCGATAAGAATTTCTAGTCCCAACTAATTCTTCTGAAAGATCCGGTTAATAGAAAGATTAACAACACTACAGGAGTGTTCGTCGACCCGATAAAATTTAAGAAGCACGATAAACAATAAATAGATTCTTCAATAAGAAGGCAAGAGACTCACCCGTATCTATCAGTCAATAAGAGTAGGAAAAACAAAATCAAACGTTTACCTGTTATGTCATTCTCGGGTGCAGTTTGAGTCTGCGGATCCTCAGACAGAGCAAAAACTCGTGTCTACTGTCTGGGAGGCTGGTTCGCATACTGATTAACTTCCTGTCTATTCTACACTTGAAGTTGGAAAGTGTGGACCGTAGACGCTTGCCGTTGAGGCTAAGCTGACTGTCTCGAAGAACTTCCACTATGTGCTTGCTCAGGGACACGCTGAGGACACGCTCTAGCAAAGTGCCCCGCCTGGTTACAGATATAGCAGCTTCCAAAAATACCTCTACACTGATCACTGGAGTGACTGTTAGAGTAGGTGTCCGTCGAGCCAATGTGTTGGCCGATGGTCCTTGAGAGAACTCTTGTATGACAATCTTTATTTTAATAACATTTGACATTATTTAATTTGGCACATCTTTATCTTTATACTCATGCAAGCTGCATAGATAAAGCCCTTGAATATACAAATAGTATAAAGAATATGAGATGGTCATGTGATGACTATCATGAAACTCATATTTGGAATACTGTATATTCTAAACTGTTCCTAGTCGATTCAGCCGCCATAAAGAAGGATAAAGGCCGCTCGAGCTTGAGACTAGTATTTGCGATGTGAGTACCATGTTTCATTGGTAGGGGACATGGAGATGTCCAAGCATTCAAATAGGTGCTCCTTGTAGAGTGCACTGAACAACCCTCCCTAAAGGATTTTCCAAGTGGTTCTCACTTATCGAGTGGAGAAGTCCTAGTTTATGGTTGTACACCATTAGTCCTTATAACCCGGGACAACATGGAGACTCTATATGCTAGTGCTTCACTTTGACTTGTTTACCGACTCATCTGGGGTCATCAGGTGGCAATGTTGGGTGTTGTGACGAAACATATAGGAGTCAATGCATTGTAGTCGGGGATTCACCGCTTACCTACGGGTATGGATATCCTATGTTATATCATGCATACGTAGCTTGAAATCTCTGATCAGAGTAAGTGTAATTAAGAAAGGAGTTTCTTGAATTACATTTTCGATGCAACTACGGCATGATACATAGTTATTGATTCAATGACAACTCTCGATAAACCAATGGTTGTCGAATCGGTCGGGATATATGAGTTGAAGGGACCGTACTGTACGCTAACCATAATTGATTGGTTCTTGCAGGCACTATCATTTGATACCTAGGGAGTCATGTAAGCGATGCTGCTAGACGTTTACATGACTGGTTGGGTACTATCAGACTTGAGTTTTCTGACGTTCTTATTATCAATGTGTTGATCAATAAGAATGGAGCTATATATAGGGTATGCTCATATAAGGGACTTGTTGATCCCGAATCACATGGAGATGTGAATCCACTGCTAGTTGTATCAATGAACCATTGAGGGTCACACAAGTACTAGCTTTCTAGATCCCGTTGAGATTAAAATAAGTTCAATGTGTTGAACAACTTATAAAGGAGTTTATAAGTAAAATAAATTAGAAGTTTGACTTCTAAATTGGAGAACGAATGGAATAAGTAACTTTTAATTTGTGAATGTGTTCCAAGATTAAAAGTTAACTTAAAATAATTAGTTTATGAAAATGGTGATTTTCTAAACTATTATTTTGATCTTAGTTAAGTAATTCAAGTGTTGAATTAATTTAACACTAGTTGACATTTTAATGTACAAATAATTAAACACTATTGAGTCTTGTAGAGCTCAAATAAAATAGTGTTATATAATTATTGTTACTAGTGTACTTGAATGAGTTCAAGTTGAATTTAATTAATTGATTAAATTTAAATGGGTTTAGGTTTAATATTTAATTAAAATAAGTTCAAAATACCATTTAAATATATATATTTATATATATATATAGGCGTGTATATATATATATAATATATATATATGTATGTGTGTGATGGAATTTGAAGGGTTGGAAGATTGGATGCAATTTTTCATGCAAGTCATGCATTTTTCTATGCATGGTTTTAATTGTATCTAATCAATTCTTCTCCATTAATATAATATACACACATTACATAATTCATTCCATTCCAACCATAGTGGCCGAACACTCCATCCACAATTTCTCCAAGTTTTTTTCTTTCATTTTTGAGGGAGAATAAAAATGATATCTCAATGCTAAATTCTCTAAATATTCTAGTGCATATTTAGAGCGGATTTAGATCGTCTAGTCGTGGACCTAATTCGGAGGCTCGAAGTGTTGAATCCATTTTGAGCAAGGAGTGCTCTTGGAAGCTTGTAGATTGAGTCTACCCTTTTCAAGAGCCTAGTTGTTTATCAACTTGGTTGGAGCCATAAATCAATCTTTGAGATTGATAGGTAAAATTCTAAACACCCTATAGTTCTTTGAGTTTTTGAATACTACACAAGTGCTCGGATTTCTTTTATTAAAAATTTTTATATTTCCGCTGCGTTTCCGGGCACGAGTTAACCGATCCCCTTCAGTGGTATCAGAGCCGAGGTTACTCTTTTGTGTAGTATTTGTTGGATATTATGTTGAGGTCAATTTCTAACCGCATGAGAAAATCAAGATTTATCAATTTTGGGCTGTTTTTATAAATATTTTTTTTATGGTTTCGGGCAGCCCATAGGCTGCCCGAAGGTGTCCTAGGGGCAGCCGTGGGCTGCCCCATATTTTTAATAAAAAAAAAAAAAATTTGGCCGGAATCCGGCGACGGAGTTTCGGTGACGACTATGACGACTTGAGTTTTTCAAAAGGTGTTTTGGAATATCATGTGTCATAGGCCCTAAATTGTTAAATATATTATAGTTGATTTTTTATGAAAAATTAAACTTTATAATATGTGATTTTTCTCATAAAATAAATAGTTAAAGTGTGACTTTGATTATTTATAGTAAATTGTGATTTACAAGAAATTCAATTATAAATAAATTAATTTGAAAGTAAACAAAGGTGTTTGTTTATTTTGTTAATTTATTTTATAATTGTGGTGGTTAGTGATTGGACCAAGATATATAATATTTGATCAATTGATTATTGAGATAATTAATTGATGGTGTATGATATGTGATATTGTGCATAAAGGATGATTAAAAGCCCAAGACCAATTTGCTAGGTGTATGGTAGGATATTTTGTGTTGAATGGTTGTAATAATTATCAAATTACAAAGTGGGCTTGGTTTATGGCCCGTTCCCACCCCATGAGATGTATCCCTATTTTCCATGGATATTTTCATGTAAAATATTTGATAGCGGAAGTTCAAGATTGGAAGATGGTGGGCCATGATGAATTATGAAGATCCAAGACATGTAAATATTGGAAGCTTATGTAATTGTTGCATTTGCATCCCATGCATTCCCTAAAAATTGGACCTAGGCCCGTGTTTGGCTCACACGGGCCAAATAGTTTTTGGGGCGATTGATCATCTTTATTAATTAGTATGTGCGTTATTATTTTATAATAACAAAGTTGCATGAATCCGGCAAACATACGATCAAACATGGCGATCTTTAAAATTAATGATGAGACCTTTTTCAAAATTAAAAACCCTCATTTTGAATTAGATTCAAAATTTATATCAAGCCCGAAAAGGGGAATTATAAATGTGTTTATAATTTCCATGTCTTCCATCGACAATGGATGCATGACGAACGCTACCCGTATTCAATACTCGGCTCATATTATAGGGGGGTTTGGATGCCGGAAAGCTGTGACATCCATTGACATAGTGATGTGAACTACATGGAACTCCCATGACTTCGGCTCATATTATTGGGGAACTCATGGCGACCGTCCATTAAGGTTTGATATCGATGGGTAAGGCTTGACACGTAAAGATGAACGACGTCATTTTATTGGGTCCTAATCAAGCGTGAGACAAAAGTTTACGTAAGGGTTGCATGGAGATGCAATTGGAAACTACCTTTTAGAAATTATGATTGGCTGATTTTATTCGGGATCGTAATTGGCTAATTGGACCTTATGTACCTACTGAGGAAAGGAGTTTCCCATTTTTTACTAGAGGGTAGTAAAAATGTCAAAAACAGTGGGAGTAAATATTTATAAAGTTAAAGTCCACACTTTATATCTTATTGAATATTTTAAAATAGTCATTGACATTTATCTGTTATTATTTTTCAGTACAAGTTTTGACAATGTCATCAATTCGCAATCCGCTATCTACTATACTCGACAAACATTTACTGACCGGTCCAAATTACCTCGATTGGCTAAGAAATTTGAAAATAGTCTTGAACTCGGAGAGGATTGCATACACACTTGATGAGTCACCCCCTGATACGGCTTCGACTGATTGTAGCTCTGAGGAGGTACAGACTTACAAGGATTGGTGTGACCATGACTTGAAAGCCAAGTGTTATATGCAAGCTTCTATGAATGATGAGCTTCAGCGACGTTTTGAGAGTGCAAAGCATGCTGCTGACATTCATTTGCATCTCAAAGAACTATTTGGTGAACAAACACGCCCACTTCGAAATGCGATTGTCAAGGAGCTAATCACTTTGCGCATGCGAGATGGGGCTTCGGTCCATGAGCATGGTCTGAAGT
Source organism: Henckelia pumila (assembly GCF_033568475.1). Classification (NCBI taxonomy): domain Eukaryota; kingdom Viridiplantae; phylum Streptophyta; class Magnoliopsida; order Lamiales; family Gesneriaceae; genus Henckelia; species Henckelia pumila. The sequence goes on along the minus strand of NC_133121.1, from coordinate 160,748,567 downwards.
TGATTGGGCTCGTGGAGAAACTCGTTAGCATGGATCTTGTGCTACCAACTGAGTTAACCACAGACGTGTTGCTCTTGTCACTGCCTAGCTCATTTGATCCTTTTGTGGTAAATTTCAACATGAACAGGTTAGATCCAACCCTTGAGTAGTTGGTTAACATGCTTGTTACGTTTGAATCCACAATCAAGAAAGAGAAGCCGGTTCTTTATGTGGGATCTTCATCTGGTTCAAAGAATAGACCACATGGGAAGGGAAAGAAGCGTTCCTTCCATACTCCCAAAAAGAACGTGCCCTTGAAGAGGCAAGCTCCGAGTCCCGTTGTGGTAGCCACACCAGTTAAGGCTAACAAGACTAATGACGTCTGTCATCACTGTAAGAAACCTGGACATTGGAAACGTAATTGCAAGGAATATCTTGACCAGAATGGTTCTGGAAAAGGTATGTTCTACATTGAAGTAAACATTTTACTTAACTCTTCTTCTTGGGTATTGGATACCGGCTGTGGCTCACATCTCTGTAATGATTTGCAGGTGATGGCAAGAAGTAGGAGACTCAGAGATGGTGAGACCTTCTTGAGGATGGGCAATGGGGCAAGAGTTGCAGCCAAAGCTATTGGAGATGTTTACTTATTGTTGGACAATGATTTTAAATTATGTTTGAGAGATGTTTTGTTTGTACCAGATTTGGTGAAAAACATTGTTTCCATTTCTATGCTTGATAAAGATGGATATATCTTTTAAAAGGATGAACAAGCTAGTGGGAGAAGGCATGTTTGATATGTCTGATATTAATTCTCTTACTACTTGTGAACCCTGTCTAAAAGGAAAGATGACCAAAATTCCCTTTAAGGGCCATGTGGAGCGAGCCAAGGGACTGTTGGATTTGATCCATACAGATGTGTGTGGTCCACTTAGCATCACCACTAATCACGGACATTCTTACTTCATTACCTTTACCGATGACTTCTCTAGGTATGGGTATGTGTATTTGATGAAATACAAATCTGAAGCTTTTGAAAAGTTCAAAGAATTCAGAAATGAAGTAGAAAAACAATTGGGACGAAGCATCAAGGCACTTCGATTGGATCGAGGTGGTGAGTACTTGAGTAATGAATTCCAAGAGTATCTTAGGGAGAATGGGATTCTCTCACAGTGGACTCCTCCTGGTACACCTCAGTTGAATGGTGTTTCAGAACGTCGTAATCGAACTTTGATGGACATGGTTCGGTCTATGATGGGGTTCACGGAGTTGCCGCCATCCTTTTGGGGATATGCACTTGAGACAGCGGCACTATTGTTGAACAATGTCCATTCAAAGGCAGTTGATAAGACACCATATGAGATATGGATGGGAAAATCTCCAAAGTATTCTTATCTAAGAATATGGGGATGCCCTGCTTATGTGAAGCAGATAGTGGGAGATAAATTGGATGCTCGATCCATTTTATGCTACTTCGTGGGATATCCAAGAAATTTGGTTGGATATTATTTCTATAATCCCAAAGAAACAAAGGTGTTTGTTTCTAGGAATGCAACCTTCTTGGAGAAGGAATTTCTATTGGATAGAAAATGGGAGATGATAGAACTCGAAGAAGTTCGAGAAAAACCCATGATTGTGGAACCCACACCCGAACAGCCAAGAGAGGAGATACAAGCTCCTAGAAGATCCGAGAGGATCTCAAGACCACCTATGAGGTATGGTCTGCTTCTTGAAGAGGGCCAAGATGAGCCTGACCATGGATGTGATCCAAGGACCTTCAAGGAAGCATTGTCTGATGCCGATTCATCCAAGTGGCTTGAAGCTATGGAATCTGAGATGAATTCCATGTATTCGAACCAAGTGTGGAATCTTGTGGATCCACCTGAAGGAATTGTTCCTATAGGATGTAAATGGATTTACAAGAGGAAGCTTGGGACGGATGGGAAGGTTCTGACCTTCAAGGCTCGATTGGTGGCAAAAGGTTATACTCAAAGGCAAGGAGTTGACTTTGAAGAAACTTTTTCTCCAGTCGCAATGTTCAAGTCCATAAGGATATTGCTTGCCATTGCCGCATGGTATGACTATGAAATATGGCAGATGGATGTGAAGACAGCTTTTCTTAATGGGGATATTAAGGAAGAAATTTACATGTCTCAACCTGAAGGGTTCACATCTATCGGAAGTGAGCATAAAGTATGCAAACTTCAGAGATCTATCTATGGTCTCAAACAGGCATCTAGGAGCTGGAACCTCAGATTTGATGGTACAATCAAAGAGTTTGGGTTTACTAAGAATCCTGAGGAACCATGTGTGTATAAGAAGGTCAGTGGGAGTGCTGTGACATTCCTGGTACTTTATGTTGATGACATTCTACTCATTGGGAATGATGTAGGAATGTTGCAATCAACTAAAGTATGGTTATCGAGTAAGTTCTCGATGAAGGACTTGGGTGAAGCATCTTTTGTATTGGGAATACAAATCTATCGGGATAGATCGAAAAGATTGCTTGGTCTCACCCAGTCCACATACATTGATACCATCGTGAAGAGTTTCTCGATGGATGAGTCTAAGAGAGGACATCTACCAATGTGTCATGGCGTGTCTCTATCCAAATCCATGTCTCCCAAGAATGATGCAGAAATAGAGACGATGACACGCATTCCATATGCATCTGCAATTGGTAGTATCATGTATGCGATGATATCTACACGTCCTGACGTGGCCTTTGCACTTAGTGTTACAAGTAGATATCAATCGAACCCTGGTCTTTCACACTGAAAAGCTGTGAAAGACATTCTCAAGTATTTGAGAAAGACTAAAAATATGTTCTTGGTTTATGGGGGTGGAGAACTGAAATTGGAAGGCTATATCGACTCTAGCTTCCAAAGCGATGTTGATGATTCGAAGTCAACTTCCAGTTTTATATTCATGCTCAATGGTGCTGCTGTTTGTTGGAAGAGTTCCAAGAAAAATAGCACTGCGGATTCAACCACTGAGGCAGAATATATTGCTGCATCCGATGCTGCAAAGGAAGCTGTTTGGATTAGGAATTTCGTCCAAGAGTTGGGCGTTATTCCTAAAGGAGTTGATCCAGTCCCGGTGTACTGCGACAACACTGGTGCCGTTGCTCAGGCAAAAGAACCAAGGTCTCATCAGAAATCCAAACATGTACTGAGAAAATACCACATCATCCAGGAAATTATGGAACGAGGAGATGTCTTGTTAGACAGAGTCGCCTCCGCAGATAATGTTGCTGATCCACTAACTAAGCCTTTACCAGGACCATTGTTCGAAAAGCATCGCGAATCAATGGGTTTGAAGAATATGGGTAGTTGGCTCTAGTGCAAGTGGGAGATTGTTAGAGTAGGTGCCCGTCGAGCCAATGTGTTGGCCGATGGTCCTTGAGAGAACTCTTGTATGACAATCTTTATTTTAATAATATTTGACATTATTTAATTTGGCACATCTTTATCTTTATACCCATGCAAGCTGCATAGATAAAGCCCTTGAATATACAAATAGTATAAAGAATATGAGATGGTCATGTGATGACTATCATGAAACTCATATTTGGAATACTGTATATTCTAAACTGTTCCTAGTCGATTCAGCCGCCATAAAGAAGGATAAAGGCCGCTCGAGCTTGAGACTAGTATTTGCGATGTGAGTACCATGTTTCATTGGTAGGGGACATGGAGATGTCCAAGCATGCAAATAGGTGCTCCTTGTAGAGTGCACTGAACAACCCTCCCTAAAGGATTTTCCAAGTGGTTCTCACTTATCGAGTGGAGAAGTCCTAGTTTATGGTTGTACACCATTAGTCCTTATAACCCGAGACAACATGGAGACTCTATATGCTAGTGCTTTACTTTGACTTGTTTACCGACTCATCTGGGGTCATCAGGTGGCAATGTTGGGTGTTGTGACGAAACATATAAGAGTCAATGCATTGTAGTCGGGGATTCACCGCTTACCTATGGGTATGGATATCCTATGTTATATCATGCATACGTAGCTTGAAATCTCTGATCAGAGTAAGTGTAATTAAGAAAGGAGTTTCTTGAATTATATTTTCGATGCAACTACGGCATGACACATAGTTATTGATTCAATGACAACTCTCGATAAACCAATGGTTGTCGAATCGGTCGGGATATATGAGTTGAAGGGACCGTAATGTACGCTAACCATAATTGATTGGTTCTTGCAGGCACTATCATTTGATACCTAGGGAGTCATGTAAGCGATGCTGCTAGACGTTTACATGACTGGTTGGGTACTATCAGACTTGAGTTTTCTGACGTTCTTATTATCAATGTGTTGATCAATAAGAATGGAGCTATATATAGGGTATGCTCATATAAGGGACTTGTTGATCCCGAATCACATGGAGATGTGAACCCACTGCTAGTTGTATCAGTGAACCATTGAGGGTCACACAAGTACTAGCTTTCTAGATCCCGTTGAGATTAAAATAAGTTCAATGTGTTGAACAACTTATAAAGGAGATTATAAGTAAAATAAATTAGAAGTTTGACTTCTAAATTGGAGAACGAATGGAATAAGTAACTTTTAATTTGTGAATGTGTTCCAAGATTAAAAGTTGACTTAAAATAATTAGTTTATGAAAATGGTGATTTTCTAAACTATTATTTTGAACTTAGTTAATTAATTCAAGTGTTGAATTAATTTAACACTAGTTGACATTTTAATGTACAAATAATTAAACACTATTGAGTCTTGTAGAGCTCAAATAAAATAGTGTTATATAATTATTGTTACTAGTGTACTTGAATGAGTTCAAGTTGAATTTAATTAATTGATTAAACTTAAATGGGTTTAGGTTTAATATTTAATTAAAAAAAGTTCAAAATACCATTTAAATATATATATTTATATATATATATAGGCATGTATATATATATATAATATATATATATGTATGTGTGTGATGGAATTTGAAGGGTTGGAAGATTGGATGCAATTTTTCATGCAAGTCGTGCATTTTTCTATGCATGGTTTTAATTGTATCTAATCAATTCTTCTCCATTAATATAATATACACACATTACATAATTCATTCCATTCCAACCATAGTGGCCGAACACTCCATCCACAATTTCTCCAAGTTTTTTTTCTTTCATTTTTGAGGGAGAATAAAAATGATATCTCAATGCTAAATTCTCTAAATATTCTAGTGCATATTTAGAGCGGATTTAGATCGTCTAGTCGTGGACCTAATTCGGAGGCTCGAAGTGTTGAATCCATTTTGAGCAAGGAGTGCTCTTGGAAGCTTGTAGATTGAGTCTACCCTTTTCAAGAGCCTAGTTGTTTATCAACTTGGTTGGAGCCATAAATCAATCTTTGAGATTGATAGGTAAAATTCTAAACACCCTATGGTTGTTTGAGTTTTTGAATACTACACAAGTGCTCGGATTTCTTTTATTAAAAATTTTTATATTTCCGCTGCGTTTCCGGGCACGAGTCAACCGATCCCCTTCAGTGACAACCTCCAAAATTGGCACAAGACATGCCTGACTGACCCGAACTCTGTCCCGATCCGAACTGCCTCGAGCCACTAGAGCTCGAAGAACTGCTTCCGTGCTTCTTAAACTGTTTCCCTTTCGAAAGATATTAATCCTTCTTATTACCTCCACTGCTTCCACCCTCAGATCTTGGTGGTTGATCTTGAAACTTAAAAGATTGATTCTGGTATTGGGACGGTTGGTTCTGGTATTGAGAAGGTTGTTCCTGGAACTGTCCATGCTGCTAAGGCACAAACTGACCCCCTCTATGTCTCCACAAACCTGATTCAGCTCCTTTTGCATGATTCATAGCATTCGCAAAATTATCAGGCCTAGCAGTGTTTACCAACGTAAAGATATCAGGGTTCAGACCATTAATGAACTGATCAGCTTTTGCTTCTTCGTTGTCGGCAATGTGCGGTGCAAATCTCAGCAAACTATCAAACTTGGCCACATACTCCTCAATATTCAAATTCCCCTGCCTCAGATTTGCAAACTCGGATCCTTTGTCCTTTCGGTACGAAATTGGGAAAAACCGTTTATAAAACTCAGATTTGAACAGATTCCAGTTAATAGTTGTACCTCAGTTCTCCGTGGATCTCTTCGTCGTGATCCACCAGTTCTTAGCAACACCATGAAGCTGATGAATGACCAACATGGTTCTGCAGTCATCAGAATAGTCAAGGGAATCAAACAACTGATCAACGTCATCCAACCAGCTTTCGCAGTCAACAGGATTCTCTGTACCCAGTAACAAAGGAGGGTTAAACGACTGAAACCTCTTCAGCAGGGTTTCCATAGGTGTCGCTGTGGCATCCAACTGATCGACTTCCGTACTAGCTTGCTCATTCGGAGTAGTAACTGGCGGTGGGTTCCTGTTAATAACTTGACGAGGACCCATCTGATAATCAAATGTTAGGAAACAGGATATCTCAATCGCTACAATTCGGTGCCCTTGCAACCTCTCAGAATTTGGATACCAGTTGAAATACAGTTCATATCTCAAATAATTCATGCTTTACAATTCAAAACACAAAATCATGTAATTCAAATAGTTCTCAATTAATAAAGCATGCTCACATGGTATTTAAATAAATCAATTTAAATAACTCAATCACATACGAGAATTCAATTCATGCGGACTCGATCTACCCGCTCGCTTCTAAATTCAGTCCAAGATCTTATCATTTTGATACCACTTAATGTGAGACCTCGGTTCTAAACAACTAATTTCGGATTAAACAATTAATAAAACATACAATAATTCAAGGTCCAAACAATAAATAAAATTTTCTTTTTTTTAAAAGTCCTTGCGCTCGCGCGAGATAGACATCTCACGCGCGCGCAGGCCACGCTTCCAGAGCCTCAGCAGAAGTGTGGGGACCTCGGGTTGCTAATCAATTCTTGGGGCAATTAATGATTAATGAACAATTAATCAAACAAAAAAGGAATATTAAAACCAAGAGCTAAATTTTTTTTTTAAAATCAGCACCTCGCTCGATCGGGTAAACTCACCCGATCGAGCGAGCTTAAAACCATCAGCTCTCGGGTTTCAAGTTTTCCAGGCCGCGATCGATCCCACGAACTCATCCGATCGAGCGGGCTTCAAAATCAATTTCTCTGTTTGATAAAATCACATGTCGCACTCGATCCTACGAGTTCATGCGATCGAGCGTGCATGCCCTGTTCAAAAAAATCTGCAGACTTCTTTTGCTGTCAAACTTTGAACCTTCAATCCAAATCATTCAAAAACCAACTCAAATCATGGTTTATAAAATTTGAAACATGCATATGGACATATATAAAGTCTCAAGCATATAAGCATGCATTTATTACATCAAACGGATCATTTATAAAGGCGATAAGTACACAACTACATCAAGTTGCATAAATGTACTATAAATCAACATAGTTCTAACATGTTTGATGTTTCTAGACAACACAACTAAAACCCGAGTCCTCACATTCTAAATTCTCTCCCAAGCTGTCAATGTCGTCTTTGACTAGCTCCTGCCCCACCTGTTGTCATGCACACATACAGAACAAGACAACAGCCGGATAAATTCCGGTGAGAATATAATTCTCAGTATAAAAGACATATATATATATATATATATGTTACAATATAAACATGTCAACTCTATCCATTTCAATTCAAAGATACAGTAATATAACGCATATAACAATTCAACACATATCAATCAAGACTTCAAATCAAGACTACAAATCAAACGATTTATATAGCGTGCTCTCAAGAATTGATTCATCTCAAATCATTGCCATCAAGATTCGTATCCGATCTTGACATGGATATCCATCTATCGTAGTTGTCTCAGACTAAAAATTAAGATCGCCTCAGATCTTGGCATCGAATCAATTCAATATAATATCAAATCATAATCATATCGACTCAAACTCAAAAATCCACTACCTGTGATGGATCGACAATAACATCATCAAGTTCTAACTCAAGAGCAAATAATAGTCAAGTATGTGATTTAGCGGGACAACTCAAGAAGCGTCATTATCGAGTATCTAAATCTCTGACTCTCGATGTCATCTTATACCTTTCGTTTTGTTGAGTCATCGTTGCTTCAAATCTGAGCAACCTACATCAAAATATCAATCCAGCCTGCTCACGTTTCTCATTCAATCTTCAAGATAAAAACAACTTCAACTTTGATCTGTTCGATCTCATTTCCAAAAGCTAAAGTCTCGAGTCCGAATCGCTTCATTATAAATCTGAAATATAGCATATCAAGCTATTTATATCAGCTAAGAACTCACATAAAAATCTGTTCAATCACAACTCAAACTTCAAGGCAAAACGAGTTACAAAGTTTGCTCAATTCTTGGCCGATTCGAAGTTTAGATTCTCGAGCTCGAAACATGAAAATATAATCTGATAGAAAGTGTAAATATGCTGCATATATCAGCAATAAACTCCTATCTAACTCAGATCAAGCACTATAAACTCAAACATGATCAAAGTCTTGAACCGACTGCGTAACGGTATAAAATCGATAACCGAAACAATATCGAATTCATAACCAACATCATATATATCTCATATCCAACATATATCATCAAAACCTCATTATATCAAAGTTCAAGGGTTCAAACTCATGGCTTGAAATCATAAGACATACATACAACATCCGTTCTTCGATTCGGTTGCGATATAACAATTCATATAATCGCAAGAACATATATCCACAATCATTTCTGAATTCTCCCAACTTCCAACCTTAAAAACATGATGAAAATATAAAAATACTTACGTCTAATCGAAGCCCTCGTCGCAAGGATCGCAGCGTTATTTTCGGAATTGAAATCGAATAACCGGATCACAAGATATCAAGGTTTGAAAGTTGAAAATGCCTTCAACCCTTCTCTTTTCCTTTCTCTCGACTTGCTTCTGAATTTGATCTGAAAATCTGAGTGAAAGTATCTAGCTTACACGTTTTTAATCCCACTTGCAAGGAAATTGCACTTTGGTCCCTCAACTTTGGCCTATTTGTAAACTAGTCCCCGGACAAGCGATTTAATTCAATTTCAATCCTAAATAATTTAAGAATGTTAGAATTTAAATCGAAACTATAAATATTCTCAAATTAAATATTCTCGGATTAAAATTAAATAATTTCGGACCTTATTGCAATTTAGTCCTTGAACTTCTCAATATTTGCAAATTGATCCCTGCTCGGATTTCACCGTCGAATAAAATCCTCTTTCATTCTCGGAACTCGAAATTTAATTCTTAAATTCCATAAATATCCAATTCAAATATTTCCATATTTTAATTTAAGAATCCCGGAATTTAAATCTCAAAATCCGTAAATTCTCAAATTAAATATTTCCAGCTCGGAATTTAAATCTCTAATTTTCATAAATTATCCAATTGATATTTTTCAAAATTCGAAATTTAAATATCAATTACATAATGAAGAACTTAATCTTTCAGTGCCTTACAAGAAGACTCGCGCCCGCGCGAGATAGGATCTCGCGCGCGCACGGGCCATTGCACCAAATCCCTAGAAATGCACCCCGCGCTCGCGCGAGATACCATTTCGCGCGGGCGCGCGGGTAGCCTGGGCAGAAATGCTCAGCCTAAAAAAAATAAATCTTCCCGCACTCTCTTCGACATGCATTCAAATACAAACACAAACGGGGTGTAGAGAATACACGCAATATCAAATCTCAATACCAAAGCATGCTTTCATAAAATACCTAAGATCAACATAAAGTCTCGATCGATAGAAGTTCTAAACATGCTTCGTTCCAAGTTATACAACTCCTAAATACAAACGAGTTCGAATACAAAACATAACAAGTTCGAATACAATTTGAGTTCGATTACATATTTGACTTCTACAACAACAAGACCTCACTCTATCAACTCGACCAACTAGCCATGCGATCTTTGACTCGGTCATGCCCCACCTGTCACCAAGCACACATACAAAGACAAGACAACAGCCGGATAATCCGATGAGAATAATATTCCCGGTAACAGAGACTAGCATGCAATATCAGATAAGCATCTCAAAATGAAATATATCAACTTACAGATATTCAAATATCAACCATGCAATTCCAAGAGAAATTAAAATGAAATGCATGTCTTTAAAACTCTGGGATTATCAAGTCCGGATAATCAAGAATTTGCTGCTCTGCTTTTGGGATCTCGAGGATGAGATCACGTAACAACTCACCGACTTTTCCGATCGAGGTGGTGCTACGTATCTCCATCCTCTAGACTTTGGTGCAACTATAAGGAGTATGCTGACACTAGGCGAATCTCTACGCCTAGTCCACTCGCTTAAAGCCCCCAAAACGTCTAACATAAAAGGGCCCGTTCTGCCAACTGAAATCAAGGATTTGGCTCAAGATGAATGTAATGCAAATCATAACTCATTCAATAAATTCAAGTAATTCAATTAACATGCAAGTATGTGATTTATTCGGAACACTCGAATCAAGTCGGATTCGAGTTACTCGTTCCATTCTAGTCCAAGTCGTCTTATACCTCTTTCAAACGTCGATGCTCCAACCTGGAAACAACAACAATTCCTCAACCAAGATTCATTCTAATATCCTATATCGATAAAAGAAAGTCGATACTATACCGGCTGAAATCTTCAAAAAGATTCAACTCCTGAAACTTCGCAACTCAACGGTCTTCGAACGAGTCTGCAAAAGAAGTAATAAAGGCCCGAGATAACTATCGACATTCGAACACAACTGAAAATGGCTCAAATCAATTCAAACCAAACTATAGCCCAAAAACTCAAACCGATGGCATAACGGCTATATCCTGATAAACCAAAAATGCAGACAGCATAATATCAATCCAATAAACTCAAATCTCTCAACATTCAACCAAAACAATCTGATTCCAACAAATCACAAAACTCACTTTTTCAAAAATCACTTCAAAAATCATAACAAATCCGAACGACGCTCTATTTCGAAACCGACAGAGAATAAACGATCAGAACTCTACCAAGAACAACATACTCGAAACTCAATCATATCTAACAATATCCGAAAAAATAGAATGTATCTGATCAGAGAAATACTTACGATAGAACGAAGCTCTCGCAGCCGTGATCGCTAATCTGCCTTCAGAAATAATTTCTAACGGACGGATCGAGCTCGGACTGAAATCCCAAAGCTTGGAAGCTCACGTTGGTTCTTCAATGAAGGGAGAGAGAGGCGAGAGAGAGGAAGGAGGAAGAGTTAATGGACTAAGTCAAAGGGCCAAGGATAATATAACAAAATCCATTTTTGCGTTTTAGTCCCTGAAATTTCCGAAAATAGCAAAATATACCCTGATAAAAAGCAAGTCGGATCTTGAACTCTGTAATCTCTGATTATCTCAATAAAGTCAATTAAGATAAATTCGAGACGTTACACAAAACATGGGGCCGATCCTCCCCTCACCTGACTCGATTTCATAGGGAATCACCCTCGTATGGAAAATATCGCGACTCACCTCTCACGAGATGCAGTCCCATATATATATATAAACATGCATGTGCTAAAGGAGTAAAAACATGGTAACACATATCACATACAATGCAACACATATATCATATATCATGCCGGCTATCTCGGTCAGTATTTACGTACCTCTATCACAATAGGTCAATCCTAGTACACCGCTCTAGTTCCAAGCCTACGAGTCCACTGCGTCTACAATGCAGAATATCCATGCATCACTATTTAAGCTCTAAAAGTCTTAACTAAACTATTGCATACTCCTAAATATTTTTAGGATGCCAAAGCTATACCTGCGTCCGTCGTCAGCCCGTTGCTGTCGAGTGCCACACTACTAGGCCACAACTCCTCTACGACTGTTGGAATGCCTCGCCAACTCCAGGATGCGCCTAGAGGACTAGTGTGAGACCCCGTTTCTAATCCTCTAATATCGAATAATTAAACATAATCGAACACAATAAGCCGCGGAAAACGAATCAAAAAAAAAATTTGAAAAGCACTGCCTGCCCGTGCCATAATTAGGGTCGCCCGCGCCAAGAACTGCGCGCCCACGCCCTCGCTTCGCGAATCAACGGCGCGCCCGTGCCAACAACAGCGCGCCCGCGCTGCCCTCTCGAACTGCTGAACGCCAGGGCACAAAAGAAAAGTCTAACAAACTAAACTCAAAAACTCAAGCAACCAAGGTTCAAACATCATAAATACATGAGATCTAAGGAGTTGAAACACCAACAAAACGATGTTTAACAGTACAAGTTTGACGGTAGGGATCCGTTCGACTAAACAAAATAGTACAAAACCAAAAGGTACGACCCTAAGATACATGGTGTCTCACTTCTATCATCACACCCCGAGCTAACCCAAATGACTTGGTCCAGCTCCTGATTCTCCTGTTGCCAAGTACACATACAAACAAAGAAAACAGCCGGATGAACCGGTTAGAAATATAATTTCTAAGTAAAAGAGACAGACATGCAATATCAAATAAACACCTCAGATTGAAATGTAATAATCAGTAACAAATCAAAATAAGAATGAATAAATGCATGACTTCAAAACTCGGGACTATCAAATCAGATAATCGAAATATCAATCGTTATTCGGTTGGGATCCCCGGGCCAAGTCTTCACAACAACTCACCGACACACTCATTCGGGGTGGATGTTGTTCAACTCAACCCCTAGACTTCAGAGCAACTATAAGAAGTATTCTGGCAATTGGAAAAACTCGAAATCCAAAGCCACTTCAATATAGCTCCCTAAATCGTCTAATTTCAAAACGAATCGAGAAATCGGCTCAATATGAATGCAAGTGAAAATAGAATAACAATCAAATTCACTCAAGCAATTAAACATGTAGTATGTTATTTTTGGGAACTCGAGAATAAGTCAATCTCGAGTATTCATTCCCATTCGTTTCATTGTCGACTTTTACCTTTTCTCGAAACTTCAAGTGATTCCTGTCAACAAGAGATAACTCGATATCATAGTCTATTCGGATAACAAACTCAAAGTCGATACAACAATCAATAATATACCGTCTTCAATTCTTCAATCGATAAACAAGTCTCCAAGTTCGATCAATCTCCCGAATCCTCAATCAACTGTCAAAACATCGAATACGGACTCAATATCAACTCGGAATTCAAACTCAATCAAATTCGATATACAAATCAAACCGAACCAAAACCGATAACTCAAACTCGATTTCGACAGCATAACGGTTATAAACTGACTATCCGAAAATACAAACCATCTAACAACAATCACAATAACTCAATCATCATCCCAATCCATCAAAACAACTCAAATCCAACCTCAATCAAAATCATAATTTTTGAAAATATGCCTCAAAAATCATATAAAATCCAAACTTCGTTCTTTTTCCAAACCGACTTCGAGTACACGATCTATACTATCTCAAGAACGACATACTCCAAGATTATCAAATTCTGACAACCCAACTAAATTCAAAGTTCAAGGATCGAAGCAGAACTTACGTACAAATGAAGCCCTCGCTGCGGTGATCGTGAATCCCAACTCGGAATAAAAATCTAACGGTCGGATCGAGCGAATCAAATGGAAAGGAAGCTTGAAATGTCGTCTCCCATGGCTTCCAACAGTACGTACGAAAAGGAGAGGAGAAGGGAGAGGAGGAAAATGATTTGATGTGATGGTGAGACAAATTGCCTTAAGATATTATACAAAATCCAATTTTTGCATTTCAGTCATTTATTTCTCCAAGTTTGCAAAAATGATCCCCTGCGAATATCAATACGATTCTTAAATACTGAAAACTCTGATTATCTCGATTAAACTCAATTATAATAAAATCGGGGCATTACAATTCTCCCTCTCTAAGATCTGATTTCGTCCTCGAAATCTGATAGATCACAGACTGAACAAGAACGAATCATACTGAAGACGAACTCACCTCAATCGAATAACTCTAGAAATCGCTGCCTCATATCGGATTCGGTCTCCCAGGTTGCTTCTTCAACTCCGTGACGACTCCACTGCATCTTCACCAAGGGAATCGACTTGTTTCTGAGCTGCTTCTCTTTCCTATCGAGAATCTGTATCGGTCGCTCGAAGTAACTCAGAGTCTCATCAAGTTCGGCCTCGTCCGGCTGAAGAATGTGAGACGGATCCGGGTGATATTTCCGTAGAATCGAAACGTGAAACACATCGTGGATGCCTGAAAGAGACGGAGGAAGAGCAATCCTATAGGCAAGATCGCCTATCTTCTCCAGAATCTCATACGGGCCAATGAACCTCGGCGACAACTTTCCTCTCTTTCCGAATCTGACAGTGCCCCTGAACGAAGAAATCTTCAAAAACACACGGTCTCCCTGATCAAAAGACAGTGGTCTGCGTCGGACATTCGCATACTTGGCCTGTCGATCCTGGGCTGTCTTCATTCTGACTCTAATCTGCTTCACCTGCTCCGCCATATCACGAATCATATCTGGACCCAACTCAGGTGATTCTGAAATCTCATCCCAAAATAACGGAGATCTGCACTTCTTCCCATACAAGGCTTCGAAAGGTGCCATTTCAATACTCGCCTAGAAGCTGTCATTATACGAAAACTCCATTAGAGGCAAGGAATCTTGCCAACCTGAACCAAAATCAAGAACTACTGCGCGAAGCATATCCTCCAAAGTCTGGATCGTACGCTCGGACTGACCGTCGGTCTGAGGGTGATACGCTGTGCTCAAGTGCAAACGAGTACCCAATGCCTCTTGCAAACTGTGCCAAAAGTGAGAAGTGAACCTCGGATCTCTATCTGATACTATCGACTTTGGCACGCCGTGCAATCTCACAACCTCTCTGACATACAATTCGGCCATTTGATCGTGACGGTATGTCATATGGTACGGAATGAAACAAGCAGATTTCGTCAACCGATCAATCACTACCCAAATCGCATCATAACCTCTGACTGAATGCGGTAGTTTGGTGACGAAGTCCATAGAGATGTGATCCCATTTCCATTCCGGGACAGGCAAGCTGTGCAACAAACCACCCGGTTTCTTCCTCTCGGCTTTCACTTGTTGACAATTCAGACAACGGGACACAAATCTTGTGACATCTCCTTTCAATTGCTTCCACCAAAACTGAGTCTTCAAGTCGTTATACATCTTCCGGCCTCCAGGATGAACATTGAACCGACTACAATGCGCCTCTCGAAGAATACGCTGTCTCAACTCAGAAACATCGGGTACAACAATACGGTTATTCACGAATAGAATATCATCCCAGACCTGAAATTCTGACTGATGACCTGATCAGACCTTTTCTATCAAACTCTAAATACTCGGATCTGATCTCTGTGCCTCTCTGATCAACTGAAACAACTCTGGCTCGGCCTGAATCGCAAAAACTCTGATAGATCTCCTATCGGTCTCAAACTCCAAACCAGAAGTACAACAATCCTCAATTAATCGAGAGACACCCATTGTAGTAAGAGACAATGAACAAAGTTTTCGACTAAGAGCGTCTGCAGCTGCATTCGACTTTCCAGGATAATACTTGATCTCGCAGTCGAAGTCCTTAAGCAAATCCATCCATCTCCTCTGCCTCATATTCAGCTCGGATTGAGAAAACAAGTATTTCAGGCTCTTGTGGTCAGAAAATATCTCAAACAACTCGCCGTACAGGTAATGGCGCCAAGTCTTCAAAGCAAGCACGATTGCAGCTAGCTCGAGATCATGGATTGGATAACGAGTCTCTTGCGGCTTCAGCTGCCTCGAAGCATAAGCTATGACATGCTTCCTCTACATAAGAATGCATCCAAGACCACGGTGAGAAGCATCGCAGTACACAGTACCTGATGGAATAGACAAGATCGGAGCGCTGGTCAATCTTTTCTTTAGCTCAATGAAACTAGCCTCACACTGCTCGGACCAAACAAACGGTGCATTCTTCTGGGTCAACTGAGTAATCGGCTTTGCAATGGAAGAGAAGCCCTCGATAAAAGGGCAATAATACCCCGCTAAACCCATGAAGCTTCGGATTTCTGGCACTGATGTCGGTCTCTGCCAATCCATAACTGCCTCGATCTTACTGGGGTCCACAGATATTCCATCTCCTGATACAATGTGGCCTAGAAAAACAACTCGGTTCAACCAGAACTCGCACTTTGATAGCTTAGCATACAAATGTTTGGCTCTCAAGGTCTGCAATACAATCCTCAAATGCTCGGCATGATCAGAACGGTTCTTCGAATAGATCAGAATGTCATCGATGAAGATGATGACGAACTCATCTAGATACCGCTGAAAGATACGATTCATCAGATCCATAAAAACTGCTGGAGCATTGGTCAAACCAAACGGCATGACTATGAATTCGAGATGCCCATATCTGATTCTGAAAGCTGTCTTTGGCACATCCTCGTCGCGAACTCTCAGCTGATGATACCCTGATCGCAGATCTATCTTCGAATACACTGAAGAACCTTGTAGTTGATCAAAAAGATCGTCGATTCTTGGTAGAGGATACTTCTTCTTGACCGTCGCTTGATTCAACTGGCGGTAGTCGATGCAAAGTCGCATAGAACCGTCTTTCTTCCTCACAAAAAGTACTGGTGCACCCCAAGGCGATACGCTAGGTCGGATGTATCCCTTGGCAATCAAATCTTCTAACTGTTCCTTCAATTCTTTCAACTCTAATGGAGCCATACGGTAAGGTGCTTTCGAAATAGGCTGAGTACCTGGCGCAAGTTCAATGCTAAATTCGATGTCTCGAATAGGCGGTAAACCAGGAATCTCGTCTGGAAAAACATCAGGAACCTCGCTAACAATGGGTATCTCAGAAAACTCAGGACTAGACCTCTGAACATCCATTGCATAAATCAAGAATCCCTCTGCTCCTTTCTGTAGCAAATGATACATGGATAACACAGAAATCAACGGAATTTTGAATCGAGAACCCTTACCGAAAAACTTCCAATCGTCTGTCATCTCAGGTCTGAATCGAACCACTTTTTGAAAGCAATCTACTGTCGCCCTATACTTGGTCAGAGCGTCAATCCCGACAATACAGTCAAAATCAGATAATCCAAGTACGATGCAGTCAATCTCAATCGAATTCCCTTCGGATTCTATTACACAATTTCGGACCATTCTTACTGAAACAATTCCTCCACCCAAAGGTGAAATAATAGAAACAACATCAGATAATGGCTCAGCAAATAAATCATGCATCACGACAAATATTTCAGAAATAAAACAGTGAGAAGCACCCGTATCAATCAACACAAACGCAGGATAACCAAAAATCAAACAGTTACCTGCTATCACGTCATTCGGGGCTGCATTGGCTTGATCCTCTGTCAAGGAAAACACCCTCGCCTGCTGTCGAGGAGGTTGGTTCTGATTCTGATTACCTCCCTGACGAGTCTGCTGTTGAGGTTGAAAGGAATGAACTGCAGAAACTGATCTCTTTGGCTGAGCTGGCGGTCAAGAAGAACTGCCGCTCTGAGCTCTATCGGATCCTCGCTGAGGACAAACTATAGCAAAGTGACCCGGCTGCTGGCAGATATTGCAACTACCAAACACGCCTCGACACTGATCACTGGGATGACGTCCTCCACACTTGCTGCATGAAGCTCCAGAAAACCCTGAACTCTGCCCAAAACTGAACTGTCTAGAGCCACTGGAACTCGATGAACTATTACCAGACTTCTTGAAATTCTTCCCCTTCGGCCGATACTGATCTCGCCTGTTTCTGCCACTGTTGCCTCCCTTAAACCTCTGAGGCTGATTCGACTGCTGAGGAGGTTGGTACTGATACTGAGACTGTTGAGGCTGAAACTGAACAGGCTGGTTTTGAAAAGATCTCTGCTGTTGCTGAGGAGCTACCTGATTAACTCGTTGCATCAAGAATTCGGCTTCGGCTCCCTTTGCTTGATCCATAGCATCTGCGAAGTTGTTGGGTCTTCCAGTATTGACAAAGGTAAATATCTCAGGGTTCAAGCCATTGATGAAATGGTCGGCCTTGGCTTCCTCGTTATCTGCAACGTGAGGTGCAAACCTCAAGAGACTGTCAAATTTTCTCACATAGTCCTCAATGCTCAAGTTCCCTTGTTTCAGATTCGCAAATTCAGCACCCTTTTCCTTTCGATACGAGATAGGAAAGAAACGCTTAAAGAACTCAGTCTTGAACAAGCTCCAAGTGATTGCGGTGCCTCGGTTCTCATTCGCTCTCTTGGTTGTGGTCCACCAATTCTTAGCAACACCCTGCAACTGATGACTGACTAAACTAATTCTGCGATCATCGGTATAGTTGAGGGAATCAAAGAGCTCATCCATTTCATCTAGCCAACTTTCACAAGCAACGGAGTTCTCGGTACCCGTTAAAGTAGGCGGTCGAAAAGATCGAAACCTCTTCAGTAGAGTCTCCATCGGGGTTGCAGTTGCATCAAACTGATCAATTCCAGTACTACCCTGATCATTCTAAGGAGTTATCACTGGCGGCGGATTCTCAGTAGAAGGGGGAGTCAAAGGTGGTTGATCCCTTCTCAAAGATCGTCGAGGTGTCATCTGATATCAAGGGTTATGACACAATATCTCAGACTTATTCTCAATCTCATAACCTCGGTGTCCAAAACTCTGCTCTGAGTACTCATGAATCTCAATGATATATGAGAACAGATAATAGTACAAGGACAAATATATATCACGTAATTCATGCTTTATAAATTAAATCACTACTCATGTAATTCAATTAATTCAAGAATCAATAAAGCATGCTCGCACGTATTTAAAAATACTCATTTAAATAAATCAACCACATGCAAGAGTTCAATTCATGCGGACTCGATCTACCCCGCTCACTCTAGTTCAAATCCAAGAATCTTATGGCTCTGATACCACTTAATGTGAGACCCCATTTCTAATCCTCTAATATCGAATAATTAAACATAATCGAACACAATAAGCCGCGGAAAACGAATCAAAAAAAAATTTGAAAAGCACTGCGCGCCCGCGCCGCCCTCTCGAACTGCTGAACTCCAGGGCACAAAAGAAAAGTCTAACAAACTAAACTCAAAAACTCAAGCAACCAAGGTTCAAACATCATAAATACATGAGATCTAAGGAGTTGAAACACCAACAAAACGATGTTTAACAGTACAAGTTTGACGGTAGGGATCCGTTCGACTAAACAAAACAGTACAAAACCAAAAGGTACGACCCTAAGATACACGGTGTCTCACTTCTATCATCACACCCCGAGCTAACCCAAATGACTTGGTCCAGCTCCTGATCCTCCTGTTGCCAAGTACACATACAAACAAAGACAACAGCCAGATGAACCGGTTAGAAATATAATTTCTAAGTAAAAGAGACAGGCATGCAATATCAAGTAAACACCTCAGATTAAAATGTAATAATCAGTAACAAATCAAAATGAGAATGAATGAATGCATGACTTCAAAACTCAGGACTATCAAATCAGATAATCAAAATATCAATCGTTATTCGGTTGGGATCCCCGGGCCAAGTCTTCACAATAACTCACCGACACACCCATTCGGGGTGGATGTCGTTCAACTCAACCCCTAGACTTCAGAGCAACTATAAGAAGTATTCTGGCAATTGGAAAAGCTCGAAATCCAAAGCCACATCAATATAGCTCCCTAAATCGTCTAATTTCAAAACGAATCGAGAAATCGGCTCAATATGAATGCAAGTGAAAATAGAATAACAATCAAATTCACTCAAGCAATTAAACATGTAGTATGTGATTTTCGGGAACTCGAGAATAAGTCAATCTCGAGTATTCGTTCCCATTCGTTTCATTGTCGACTTTTACCTTTTCTCGAAACTTCAAGTGATTCCTGTCAACAAGAGATAACTCGATATCATAGTCTATTCGGATAACAAACTCAAAGTCGATACAACAATCAATAATATACCGTCTTCAATTCTTCAATCGATAAACAAGTCTCCAAGTTCGATCAATCTCCCGAATCCTCAATCAACTGTCAAAACATCGAATACGGACTCAATATCAACTCGGAATTCAAACTCAATCAAATTCGATATACAAATCAAACCGAACCAAAACCGATAACTCAAACTCGATTTCGACGGCATAACGGTTATAAACTGACTATCCGGAAATACAAACCATCAAAAAACAATCACAATAACTCAATCATCATCCCAATCCATCAAAACAACTCAAATCCAACCTCAATCAAAATCATAATTTTTGAAAATATGCCTCAAAAATCATATAAAATCCAAACTTCGTTCTTTTTCCAAACCGACTTCGAGTACACGATCTATACTATCTCAAGAACGACATACTCCAAGATTATCAAATTCTGACAACCCAACTAAATTCAAAGTTCAAGGATCGAAGCAGAACTTACGTACAAATGAAGCCCTCGCTGCGGTGATCGTGAATCTCAACTCGGAATGAAAATCTAACGGTCGAATCGAGCGAATCAAACGGAAAGGAAGCTTGAAATGTCGTCTCCCATGGCTTCCAACAGTACGTACAAAAAGGAGAGGAGAAGGGAGAGGAGGGAGATGATTTGATGTGATGGTGAGGCAAGTTGCCTTAAGATATTATACAAAATCCAATTTTTGCATTTCAGTCCTTTATTTTTCCAAGTTTGCAAAAATGATCCCCTGCGAATATCAATACGATTCTTAAATACTGAAAACTCTGATTATCTCGATTAAACTCAATTATAATAAAATCGGGGCATTACAACTAGAAATCTCCTAAATAGACTAAGAAGCAAGAGGAAAGGAATTGATCTCGGTGCACCAAATGAGCTCTCGGACCTGCCTTATATAGACAGAGATCGGAGCCTCCGATCCGCCCCTTCGGAGCCTCCGATCTCTGCATGGCGGCCACGTGTCCTGCCAGCATATCGGAGCCTCCGATCGGGACTTCGGATCGTTTGATCTCCCATCAGTGACGTCATCTTGCTAACGTCACTGCTGACATCACATGCACAGTTGGCTGAGCCTTCGCACTCCGATCTTCACCGGAGCTTCCGATCCTCCGATCGTAGCTTCCGAACTCTCCAACACTTCGGACCCTCCGATCCCATAGTTCGGATCGTCCGAACCTTGGAAATTCCTTGGACTATTATCCGATGTCCTGAGTTCGATTATCAATTTTTTTAATCAAACTTAACCCAATTTAATTATATTTAATTTTTATTAATCAATTAATCACCTTATTTTGGGTACGGGTCACTAGAATCATTGTAACCAGAGAGTATGTCAACACCACATTATAACTGAATTGAATTAATGTCAGCGTCAAATCGAAAAAATGACTAAAATTTCTAAAAATAGTGGGCTGAAATCGAAATTTGATAACATAAAGAAGAAAAAAAACTTAAAAAAAACAAACATACAAGACCAGATAAACAATTTTTCCAAATTAATATTAACATTTGTAATATTATTCATATTTTATTTATTGTTAAAAGAACAAAATGGTAATTTATAATTTTTATATAAAATTTAATTAATAAAAAAAAAAACCATAATCTATCAATCAAATCAAATATTATATTAACTATCATTTTTTATTTATTTTTTATTACATTACATTATTTATCCAGATACTATTTATCCTATGATGGAAACCAAACGGTACCTTGTATTATTACCATGGTTTGGTTTGTTTTGATTTGGATTGCAATTACATTACAAATGCAAATACAAATAAAAATACCATTGTCGAGGGTTCAGGTTCAACCCTGCTCAGTTCCCCTCGATTCCAATTTGGTTCTTGTTTGCTCTCAATTTTGCGATTGGTTCTGTTCCCTATGATATCCGTGATGAGCTCTGAATTCGATTCACCGTTGGACGGGAAGGATGCTCCAGTTCAAGATGCCCGCGGCGGCGGAAATGACACCTCGGGCAGATTCGGTCCCCGTTCAGTGTTTTCCACTGACGAAGCAACTAGGGTTTCGCCCACGGACTCCAATAATAAATCGAATGCTACGAATGAAGATAGGGTTTCGGAGGTGAAAAATGAGGAGGAAACTGGCGTAGGTGTGGCGATTGTTGAAGCTCTGGAGAATCATCCCAGCTCGTCTATTTTGGAAAATAGCCGAAGAACCGATTTACATGATGTTAAATTGGAAAATAAGAAACGTAGAGGTGTTGTAAAGGAGGATTACGATTCCATGTTGTCGGATTTCGACGAGTTTGCAGCTGAGGAAAATGGTGGCGCTGTTGGATACGGGTACGAGGTTGGTGATATGGTGTGGGGGAAAGTGAAATCGCATCCCTGGTGGCCCGGGCACATATACAATGAGAATTATGCATCGGTTTCTGTTCGGAAAAGCAAGCGCGAGGGTCATGTGTTGGTAGCGTTTTTTGGGGATAGTAGCTACGGCTGGTTCCTCCCCGCCGAGTTAATTCCTTTTGAGGAGAACTTTGCTGAGAAGTCCCGCCAAACTAATTTGAGGTCATTCTTAATTTCGGTGGAAGAAGCAATGGATGAGTTATCAAGAAGAAGGACTTTGGGTTTAGCCTGCAGATGTAGAAATGAATTCAATTTCTGGCCCTCTGCTTTTAAGGGTGACTATTTAGTGGACATTGGGGTGGGGGATGAGCCAGGGATTTATTCTTCCATTCAGATTAATAAAGCAAGAGATAGTTTCCAGCCAAGGGAGATGCTTTCTTTCATGCAACAATTGGCCTTAAAGCCAAGGAACCAGCGTTTAACCATTGAATTTATCAGGAGCAAGGCTACATTTTTGGCGTGTAGAAAATCACTGTTTGAGGAGTTTGACGAGACATATGCGCAGGCCTTCGGAACTACACCAGAGCGCCCTCAGCGGCCTACTGCTCCAATGACTCTTGATCCGTCTAAAGGTATTTCATGAAATGATGCTTATTATTTGGGTTTGGGCGACAGCATTATGACTTAGCCTGGAAAACTTTGTTGGATATGATACCTTATAGTTTGAGCTGGGCAAAATTGATTGTAGAGTTGAAATAGAAAATTATATTATAAACTGTGAAACAATATGCAAGTTGGAATTTTAATAAACCAAATGTTCTTGAAGTAATATGACAATATGTTCATTCTCGTGGTTGTCACGCATGTGTATGCGGCAATCTGAACAGTTACTTTTGGTACACTTGTTATGGCTTGAATCAAGTTTTCAGATCAAAAGCCTAATAATTATTTCTAGGCCAAGCATCATTCGTTTAGGCACCAAAAAATACTGTGGATATAACATGTCAAGAATATGAACTGTCCCACTAAATTGGATTAAGTTGCTCTAGCTGTCGTTAAAAAATGGCATGAGGTTGATTTGGTTTTATATCTGTTTAGAACTTGTGTTTACTGTTTGATAATTTGTTTATTCAAAGAAACGTGTTTTAGTTATCGATATATGTCATAAAGATGTGGTGCGTACTTTGTAAGGCTAAACCTTGGCATTAATTATCACTATGTTGGCTAGAAATTATGCTTTAATTTGTGAAAGCAGTCAATTAAGTGCCATTGGATGAGCTATGCCACTTTTTCCTGACAATGTATGCTTGTATGTATTTTTCATATCTTGTAAAAGAAACAACGTAAACCATGTGCGGGCTGGTATTTACTGATCTTACCTTTAATTCATCTTTATTTGCAACAAGGGAATTGTGTGTCAGTAAAATTTATCTCTTGGCAATTCATGCATACTACTTGCACTTCTCAATTTTAATCTTTTTACCTGAAAATAAATATTTTCATTTGCCACAATTTCAGACTGTAATTTTATACAGAAAATATGAGAAAAATACTTTGACAGTCACTCATTGAGTGATGTCAAGGGATAGGTGTTCCTTTCAAGCAATTTTTTGCCATCCTATTTTGTTGGGCTAATTGTTTCGTTAAAATCTTTTCTGTTTAATTTGCATAAACGTTAGTGGATTCTTTTTCAAGGCATAATTAAGATGATTCTTCAACTTTCTGTGCCTTCTACGTCGCATATTTTCTTTGTATGTAAGTGAAATCTCCTTGCTTGCTAACATGTTATCAGTATTTTTGTTATGTTTATTCTTCTTTGCGGCTGTATTTTCATCTTGCTCATATGACCATATGCAGCTCCTCTAAGTGGTCGGTTGGTGGTTGCTGAAGGGCTTAGTAAGCTGAATAATTCTGTAAAACCTAAAAAATTGAGAGATCAAATGGAGAAGGACAAATATCAATTCAAACGCCGAGATGAACCTATGTCCAAGAAGCTCAAGAAATTTGTTGGCCAAGCAGGCACTACAAGTAATCCTCTTTTGGTTGATGGATCTGGGGTTTCTGAGAGGGTAGTATACTCTGGCATAGGAGACAACATGCACCAAAATTATGAGTCTGCGTGTGGAGATGGTCAGCATCAACCTATGAGATATTCGATGTCCGTGGTAAGTGGCATAAAACCTTCTGAAGGGTCTGAGAAACTTTTCAATTCTGCAACAAAAAAAGTGAAGATACGCAAACCACCCTTGGTGAATCTAGGCTCTGAGCATGCTTACCTGGTTGAGAAAAAGAAAAAAAAGATTAAGAGTGAAAAAAGCCCTAAAGCCAGTGCTGGCTTTGTGCAGTTACCTGTTACCCTTGGTGATGATAGTGGAGTCAAGGTTGAGAAAGTCTCAGGAACTTCGGCACCACATGTTCCAACTGTTGATAATAGTGGCCAGCTTGACTACCCGAACGATACTGTTGTAGGCTCAACCTCATCTCGAGTGGAAACACAGTTTGACTCTTGGAATATAGAGTTACTAATCCTACTGAAAGATCTTCGTGCTCTTGCTCTCAACCCCTTCCATGGCATGGACAGGAGTTGCCCAGACAATATTCTCTCAGTTTTCCTAAAATTCAGATCTCTTGTGTATCAGAAGAGCTTGTCTTTGACGCCAACTGAGAGTGATGAAGCAAGTGAAGCTCGCGCCAGTAAATTATTGTCCACGGCTGATGTTTTGGTTGGCCCTGTTGATGGGACCAATGGCGGCATGAGTATGAAACCTGTGAAATCTTCAGTCAGATCTGGTGATTCAACCAAAAGTGGGATAAAGCGTGGTCCATTGGATCGTCCTGAAGGCATCAAGAAAAAAATCAAGATTGGTGACTCGCAAGATCTTAAGAAAAAGAGGTTAAATGACTTGGAGGAAGTTAAGAGAACAAAGGTCCATGACTCGGAAATCGTTAAGAAAAAGAAAATGGGAGGTGACTTGGAAGATAAAACTAAGACAAGGAAGATCAATGAATCGGAAGATATTAAGAAAATGAAGAAGTCCGAGGATGGGAAATTATTTTCCGTAGAAAAAAAGCCATTACAGAGGCCTGCTGAATCCCAGCGGACAGAAGCAAAAGAAGTCGCTGCCCAAAATGTGTCGTCAACGCTAAGAGCAGCAAAACTAGAATCAAGCAAGAAAAAAGAGCAGTCTGGAAGAGTTCCTAATCCGACTATGCTAGTCATGAAGTTTCCATCAGGTGCAGGGCTTCCGTCCGGTGCAGAGCTGAGGGCAAGATTCGCTCGTTTTGGGCCAATGGATCACTCAGCAACTAGGATCTTCTGGAAATCTTATACATGCCGTATTGTCTATCGATACAAAGCTGATGCAGAAGCTGCTTTGAAGTTTGTGAATGCAAGTGACAACTTATTTGGAAGCACAAATTTCAGATGCTACCTCAGGGACATGTTGGCCGAGGCAGCAGAAGCGGAATCAGCAAAGATTCAGAGGGAAGACCCGTCAACATTGGGCACCTCACAATCTCGAGATCCTTCTGTCGAGCAGAGGATAGCCTCTGTGCAGGTTACTCCGCAACAGGGGCAGCTCAAGTCCTGCCTCAAGAAGTCCTCGAGCGACGAAGGTGGAAATGGAGGTGGCAGGGGGTCGCGTGTTAAATTCGTCTTGGATGGAGAGGAAAGCAGTAAAAACACCCAACTTTTTAGCGGGAATAAGAACGACGTCAACAACATTGCATGTTTTCCCGAGGCCACTTCATCTTCTTCGTATTCAGTGGATGTTAATAGTAAGAATTTATCCAAGTCTATTATTCCTCCTCCACCACCTCCATTTCATAAATTACCACCTATTAATTCCGAACAAGCATCGGCTCGACTGTATCCTCCCCTCACTCGACCACACATAAACGACGACATTTCGCAAGAGATGCTTAATCTACTAAACAAATGCAGCGACGTGGTTAGCAATTTGACGCGGGTTTTAGGCCATGTGCCTTACCATGCGCTTTAGGTTCAGATTCGGGGGGATTGAAAGTTTTTTAGAAACAAAATTATTGTTAAGAAGAAACCGAAAAAATTGGGGCAGCTGCATATGATCGAATGGTTGCTGGAGGTGATGAAAGAGTTGATTTCATTTCTTTCGTGGTGTAATGCCTTCATTCGATTCTCTTGGATATGTTGAACATTTTTGTAATATGCGGCTAGGCTAGGCTACATCTTTCTATAGAATGTATTGTATGCATTCATTCATTTCGCCCTTTACCGCTTGTGTTTATGTTCTCCAACTTGACTGCGAAAATTTGTTTTATAAAAAGGTAGTTTAAAGTTTTCTTTTTCTTTTTCTTACTTATAATATTGTTTTATATGTATTTTAACTATCCAAGTATATAATAAGTTGTTCGAAAATAATTAATATATTTATTAATATGAGTGAAAATATTTCTATAATGCATCTATATCTATATAAAAGAAAACAAGTCTTCCAAAAATAGAAGCTTCAATTTTTCCGCCCAAAACAAATTACTTTAAATAGTATTATAAAAAAAATTAAAAAAATAAAAAATACATATTATTACTTTTTCTCTTTCATCTTCATTGGGTAATTTCAAAATATCTCATGATTGTTTCTTCGATTTCTGTGCAACTAACTTAATAAAATCTTATAAATCATGGGATGTCTATTGGAAAAAAAATCAATAAACATTAAAAATAATTCAAAAATAAATAATTTATTTATTTTTATTATATCTATTAAATATTATTAATAACAAACCTTTATAATATCAATGATTAATTTGAAATTAATTTATCAGATGCTTGTGTCTTCGATTTTTGTGGAGTCTACTTAAAAAAAATAATTTCAATATAATATTTATTGGTGCACATTTAAAAAAACTTCAAACCATAACTCCTTTATTTTTTTACAATATTATATATATATATATATATGTGTGTGTGTGTGTGTGTGTATATAGAAAAGTTTGCTAAAAAGGAAAGCTCAATTGTTTTTCGCCTAAAACTCATTACTAAAAGTAGAAAAAAAACAATTACAAAAAAAATGAATACTCTATGTGTGAAAAATATAATTCGTCATTAATACAGAAAGTATTACGAGATAACAACAAATTCAAATTTTGGTTTTTAAAAAGATGAAAAACAGTTTCGAGATAACAATAAATTCAAATTTTGGTTTTAAAAATATGAAAATAATAGATTCATTTATTAAATTTAAAATTTTATGATGATACGTAATGACACAAAAAAATATTCAACATCAGATTTAAAAAATTGTTACACAAAAAGACCAAAAATATATAACATCATATTTTAAAAACAACATAATCTCTTTTAAGAGAATATTGCTAAATTTAAATTTTATACTCATTTTTAAGAGAATATTGCTAAATTTAAATTTTATACTCATTTTTAGATTATATATTCAACGACATATTTAATAATATTACGCAAAGCTGATGTTAAATTTAAATTTTATAAACGATATAATTTTTTTTAGATGATATATCTAACAATAGATTTAAAAAAATGTTACACAAATAAGACCGAAAAATATATAACATAATTAAAAAACAACAGAATCCAATATCGTTTTAGATACACATATTACGTAATAAGACCCAAAAAATATAACAAAATACTTAAAAAACAGCAAAATCATTTTACGAGATAAGGTTAAATTAATTTTTTTTAACAATATAAGACTTTTTTAGACTATATATTCAACAGCAGATTTAAAACAATGTTATTAAATAAGACAAAAAAAAAATATCAGCATATTTAAAAAACAGCAGAATTCTTTTACGAGATAATGTTAAGTTGACATTTTTCAAACATTATAATCTATTTTTAGATAATATTACAAGATCTTTTTATTGTAAAAATACCAAACAAAATATAATACTATGAAGGTGATATAAGTAATTGTATATATACAAAAATAGTTTTAGAATTTTATCATAAAATTTTATATAAAAAATAAAAATAATTTTTTTTTAATCTTAAGTTAATGAGAAAAATGAGTGATTGTTAATTTTTAAGTTTAATGTGAAAATTGGGCGAAATACATAACAAAATATACAAGGATAACAGGGAAAAATAAAATATTAAAATAAGACATTTTTAAAAAAGTAGGGATGTAACGACTTTTTTTATTTAAAAAAACATCTTATAAGATGTCAAATAACTTATTTTGACAGCTTAAAAATGTTTTTTTGTTCAAATTTGCCAAACAAATTTAAAGAACATATAAGCTTTGTCAAACACCATCCAGCCACAATGAATTTAAATTGATTTCAATATTCTAAGGATTTGAAATCATTGTGATTAATTTAATTGTAGTGTAAATAAATATCAAGATGAATTTAATTTCTTTTTTAAGTTAACTAAAAATGAAAATACATAGATTTCAAATGCTTTCATCAAAACTCAACCTTAATCTATTTGTATTTTAATTATTTATTCACTCATATTTACTAATTTTTACCAATAATTACATAAAAATAATAATCTGGTGGAATATTAGTTATGGATTAAAGCAAAACAATTGTCCCTAGAATCCCGAACCTTCGCCCCACTATAGTAATCGGACATTGCAGCCATTTTTTTTTTCTGTAGCAATATAATGTGATCTCACTTGTACAGAAATGGATCAAATGCAAGAAATTAATTCAAGACCGAAACAAACAACGAACGAACAAATAAATGAATCATGCCACCCAATTAAAAAAAACACACTCCACTATTTAATCCATGTGTAACGAGATACAAAGTGCAGTACATAAGGTATACGTGCATGTATACATATATATATATATACATACATTCATCGGTACATAGATGATAGGCATACATAAAAGAAAACAAACCCACAACTACTTATATTAGAAGTGCACACGTGATAATACATTACAAATGCAACAAGTCATACATGGATGGCTGTCAAAGCTATCATGCACAACAGAGGGAACCATTTCAAAGATCGACTCAAAGGGAACAGGGCACGACCCTGGTTTGCAAAGCTTCCTCCGGGGGTGCTTGTCGTCAAGACTAAGACTGTCCAATCGTTCTCGGTGCCTACCCCCGCGCCCGTAAATTTAGTATCATTCAAATAGCGGGAATTTTGCGATTGCGTATAGTTAGTGAGCACAAGAGTCGGAACGCGATGGGGCACGCAGACGGGCAGGGCCATTCCTTCTCTTGTGGCATTGACATCGACATTGCATTTCTGTAGAACATTGGGGTAGTCCGAAAGTATCTGGGATTGCATGGTTGTCGTGTTGGAAGCGCACGGCTTGGCCTCTAACTGGTTGGCGATTTCGTCCGCAACACAGCCGGCTTTGTCGTTCTTTGACAGGGCAGGGACAGTTGATGATTGCCGGAAGCTGTTGATTCCAGCTAGTAGATCATCCTCATCTGCAGGATGCAGTGTGTATATATATATGCATCAAAGATTCAAATACAGCTCTAAGTTTTATAATTCAAACATAGGCATAGAAATATAGTATGTGAGATGATCGTATACTTGACTCGAGTTTTATATTAATTCTAGTTAAAAATTATCATTTCATACATATATTTTATCATCTCACCTTTTGTCATTCTAAGTCATACCCGAAACGAAAGCCCTCATATATATAAGAAATAACAAACTATTATAAATAATTTATCTCAAACATCATTATCCTAAAAAATAACATTAGTTTAATACTAATAATTTTTCGTGTTCCATCCAACTACCATAATTCAACAAAAAACAAATTAAAATTAATATTTCTTTAATATAAATAAACATATATATATATATATATATATATATTTAATCGGGTATCGAATCTGAGTAGGATGTTACTACATCCATCTCCATCCCCATATACGTGATCCTCATACCCAATTACCCATATTTATTTAATTGATTAAAAAAAAACCTCCATATCCTCCACCATTAATTCGGGTCGGGTATCGGATTGTTCGGCGGTCCGGAGGAAATTGCTATCCCTATTTGGAATGACCATCTATGAATTAGGAGCAAGTCCAATAAGAATGAACATTCTTATTTCAATGTCAAACCAAACATTTGTATAAAGAAATGAGATGAGAATGCACATTTCATTCTCCTCATTTCACCGTATTAAGCATGTCCGCTTTTTATTTTGGTTAGAGGAAGTGAATTTAATGACATTTTTTGTATTATTTTACTTTTATTTTTTAGAGAGGTAGAAAAAATTTCTACCTCACAATTTGAAATGGATTGGACCCGTAACAATCACAAATTTGACAAGTACATATCATACCACTGCAAGACAGATAATCAATATAAAACTAATTATAAAACACAGAAGAAGTATTGAGTTGATTTTTCATTTTTGGATTGAGTTTTTTGTTAATTTGGTTGTTATAATTTCTCGTTGGAGTTTTCAACATTATGTTGAACTTTCATTATTGGGTTGAAATTGGGGTGGAGTTTTTTTTAATCATTGAGTTGAGTTTACATCATTGGGTCGAGTTTTGATTAATTTGGGTGGAATTTTCATTTGGGTGGAGTTTAATTTAATCCTTGGGTTGAGTTCTTACTTCTTAGTGTAATTGGGTTGAAATTTTCATTTGAGTTGAGTTTGGGCAGAGTTTTTCATTTGGGTCAAGTTTTAGTGAATTTTATATTTGGGTAGATCGAGTTCTAATAATTGAATTGAGTTTTGGGTGGAGCTAGTGTATATTTGGATGAAGTGTTTATTTAGTTAAAATATAGGGAAATGGATTTAGAAAGACGAGTCACTCCAAATTTTAAGTTTATGATCGAAAATGAATAATTCTCACAAATTTCAAAATTACTAGAATTTATTTTGATTCCGATGGAAGTGAAATTATACCATCCACCACACACACACACACACACACATATATATATATATATATAGATATATATGTTCCAAATTAATGTTGAGCAAAAAATTAATAGTAAAAAAAAACGTACCATCAGAGTGTGCCGGAATGGAGAGTAGAAAGAAGAAGAGCAGCGGTATGAAAATACGAGAACGGCAATAGGAATCGTACTTTTCCATGGAAGGAATTGGAAGGAAAGAAAGAACCCAATTATTTGCACCAGATGATCTCAATAAAAAGGCCATGCCAAGCCAGGAGACACGTGGCGCCCATGCAAACGAAGTACCTTTTTCTAACCCATCCCACGTTTCCTCGCTATTATTATTATATTTATTTATTTATTAAAGTGACACGAACTTCTGATTCCACCTAACTATAAAATCATAGACCGACCGACACGCATACGGATATATAGGCTTCAGAATATCATTTTTATACCTTTCGTGTTACTTTGGGCTTCCTCTATAATTAATTACTTTATGTGACTTTTTTTTTTATTTATTATTATTATTATTTTCCATATTATTAATTATATATATCTGTCACGCAACCAAACCACAAATATTGATAAATTTGAACAAAGAAGGGGTATGTTCGCAGTTCAGAACAATCGGTCAGAGATTAACTTAATTGATGGTTTCGATTTCGAAATTTTTTAATACATTTAATTTTGAAAAGTAATTAAGATCATATGATACTACCTCCGTCTCAATTATATAGTTCATGTTTTCTTTTTTGTTTATCTCAAATATATAATCATATATCATATTTAGTAATATTTTTTGTTTACACTCTTTTACTAATATACCCCCAATTAACTACAACATAAAAATTATACAATCATTTTTTTAATATATTAAGTTAGGATAAAATAGAAAGATTGTATAAAATTTATTCACCCAATGATTTTTCTTAATCTGTGTGAAAAAATAGAACTATATAATCAAAACGAACATAGTATATATGTTTTTTTTCTAATTTTTTCTATTTAGATCCGAATGCCAAATGTTATGAGTATTAGATAAAAGTTTCTTTACGTATTTCATATCTGGGAAAATAGCCATTTACACGTCTCGAGTTTCAAGAATTTCAAGTGACATGATTGAATATGATCTCGGGTTCGGTTCAACGAAAGACTGACTTTTAAATAAGGGTGTTCATCAGTCAGTTTGATTTTAATTTGTCTAAATTTGGTTCGGTTTTTCAGTTTATGAAAAATGTAATCCAAAGTCAAATCGTTTTACTTCGGTTCGGTTTTGTACTATAATGGATCGGTTTATACGGTTCGATTTGGTTAGTTTGATCAATAATACATAACACAATAAAATCTAGAGGTGTTCATCGGCTGGTTCGATTCCGTTTTCGGTTTTTTATTTCATTTTTTTCGGTTTCGTTTTAGAAATATATAATCCGACCGATACGGTTTTCTACCAAAACGGTTCGATTATTTCGGTCGATTATTTCGATTTTGATACGATTATTAAAATTAATAATATAAATATATTGTAAAATATAATATATTATTTTTACATGATTTCTTAGTAAAACTTTTAAAAATAAAGTTTAAATTAATTACATAAAGAACCGTCAATTAATCAATTATGAATTACAAAAACAACAATAAATTACATAAATAACAATCAACTAAAAATTATTTAAAATGATTATTCACTCATTAAATATCATCTCATAACATATATAATATAAATAAAATTATTAATTTAATAAAATTTTGGTTTTTTCGATCGGTTCGGTTTTGACATATATAATCCAAAACCGAACCAAATAAACTTTGATTTTAAGATTTATATCCGAATTACAAAATACGGTTTTCGGTTCGGTGTTTAATTTTTTCGATTTGAATTTACGATTTTTTCGGTTTTATCTGAAATTTGAACACACGTACTCTTAAACGGCTCGTCGGTGGTCGATTACGGTTCGGTTCGTGGAACCGGCGGTTCCGACAAGGCCGGAGCTTGAAACGCCCCTAGATACTAATTTTTTTTATTAAATAAATATATATTTTGCTTAAAATAATGATATTACATATACGCCCATACATATATGTATTTATACTTAAAATAAAATTAAAATAAAATCTCATACACAAAAATATTATTTTTGCATGCAATTAAAATATCATTGAACATAAATTCCATGCATAAAATATTATAGCTTAAACACTTCATAGTATTCCATCATAAAACCCATAAACTGATAAAATAATAAAACATACGCAAAAAAACTGTATCACATCTTAAAAACCACTGAAAACAACTAAGCATAGGTCACGGGAGAGCCAGCTGCCAGAAACTCATACATATTCACAACCAGTCGGAGCCACATGCTCATCATCAAACTCTTGCTCACCTGCACCATTAAAGTCTAGTGAGCCTAGGGGATCAACACGCTCTATCCAATAGTAACAACATGGAAAAACACATGCAATCACATAACATATACTGTATACATATAAACTCATGTATGCATGCATGCTCTTAAAACTGTAAATCACTAATGGATCATAACCATAACATGCATAATCATATCTTAGCTCAATCATCATACATAATAACATATGACATGTCATAACTGAAACTTTCTTTTAGGTTGCATCAATGCCGTGTGACTGTAATATATGTGATTGATCAATCAAAAAACCAACGTACGTGGAGGTGAGATCTCCACCTCTTATGCCACTTCACTAGGCTCAACCCGGATCCATAGGCGGCATAATCATAATCACGTGGAAAGGCAATCGGGCTCCAGTATCCCGACTCACAGTCCCGTAGCATATGAAAAGGGCTCCGGGCCTAGGCATCCCATCCCCAATCCCGTGGATTGTCACACGCTCACTTCAATTTCTTTAAAATATTTTTGCATGCCCAACATTATTCATAAAAATATTCTTTCGTGATGCATGAACTTGAAATTTCTTTACGATATCATCTTTCATAAAAATTGGCCCGTAAATATATATTTAATTAATTTTCATAAAATCATACTTATACATAAAAATACATGCATGAATTAAATATATATTTACGGACAATAAATTTTTCATGGACTTGTTCAAGTTGCTGACCCCTTAGACTTAAACTCATACAATCATAGACTGCCCCAATAACTGAACATAGGTCCAATAACTTAAATTTTAGCCCAAATAAATTATTCAAGCCCATTAGCACTTAATATGACCCATTAAACAACCCAAGCCCATTAACAACTTTATCTGGCCCATTAAACTTAAACTAACATGATCTGGCCCAATAATTCCCACGGACCACCAGATCCATGAAAATCAATGGGCTTTCTTAAATAATTATTTAAGCCTAAAATTAAATAGCCCAGATAATTATTTAAATCTAACTTAGGCCCAAAAATTATAACTTAAACTATTAATCCAAAATAAATTAAAATACTGGATCTCAACTAATATAACCCAGACCCAAACCCAACTAACTTGACCCGCTACATTTTTGACCCAAACCAGACCCACGAACCCGAGCCCGGCCCGCCAAAATCCAAAAATCAGAAACCCTAGTGCGTGTTGCCTCTTTGTGCGCGACAACAGACTTCAGCGGCTTCGGTCGCCTAGATCCGGCCACCACCGGTCAGAGCCCTGCCGGCACAACCTTTCCCAAGGTCTTGGGGTTCTAACCCAACTGAAACCATCCTCTAACTCGCACCCTAAAGCCTACACGAACCCTTACACAAAACCGATGAACCTGCATGTTGCTGTCAACTTTCTGAGTTTTAATTCATTTCCAGCCTAGACCAGGTTCAAGTCACAACATATACCGACCCTAGGGACCCTAGCTCAACCCCCAAGTCATGGGTCAGTAGTCTGGAATGAGGAATATCAGAAAAATGTGAAAATTCGGTGAGAAAGCCATGAAAACGTGATCTGCTCATGTCAACTAGGATGATATTAAATCAAAAACACAGACACATGCAAGATCAATCATTTCATGATAAAATTAGAATAATATGACTTAAATGGTGGCCAAGAAGAGATTCGAACGTGCCTTCTTTAAGATCAAACAAATAAGCGATACCGATGCGTATAAGGCACTCCGGGACGAACGCCACTTAAAATTCTTGAAAAAATCTTCAAAGGTCATGAAGTGTGTGCTGTGAAGAGGAAGGGGATGCTGAAGATCTGATGAATGGCGGCTAGCAGAAAGAAACGTGAAGATGTGGGAGGAAATTGGCTTCAAAACTTAATATTTGTTTGCATGGTAATGTGTTGGGCTAGATAAAATATTTATTTAAGTTTAAACATAATTATCCCACTAAGAAATCTGATATCTCTCATATAATTTTCGGAATAAAATATTATGGGCCTTTAAAAGCCTAATAAAAGCCCTTAAAATGGCTCATTTTGGTGAAGACTGGGTTCATATATATATATATATATATATATATATATATATATATATATATATATATATATATTAAAACACTCATTTTTAGGAATAAAACCTTAAAATAATAATTTACGGCCCTTAAAAACCTCAGTAAAAATCTTTGATGAAAATCTTCATCTCGTTCGTCCACGGTCCCATTTACGCGATCGAAAAATAATTTTTCTAAAATAACTTCATAAATTTCAAAATAGCGGTTTAAATGCTAAAATAAAAATTTTAATCATGCAAATAATTTATATAATTCACATAATAGCATATAAATTTTGGGGAAATTCACATAATAATGTCACCCGTAAACCGTAACCGAACCTCCTAATGGTCGGTCTGGTCATGGTTTTGGGTCAAATCCGTTCACCCGATTAACCGGTCCGTTGATCACGAGCCGATTTCGGGCCGGGTGCGGCCACGTTAGACCCAGCCCTTGGTCGGGTCTAATTGGCATCCTTCATGATAAATTTTGGGGAAATTGCATATATCACCCCTGTGAAATCGCGTGTTTACTGATAACCCCCTATGAAAAAATTTTGAGCTAGAAGCCCCTTATAATTTTAAATATGTAGCATACACCCCCTTCTGGCTAAAAAATGACTAAAATGCCCTTAATGTTATAATACAATTTAATATTAAAATATATTTCGTGTATGACAAATATTATGATAAAATAATTATATATAATTTTCATACTTATTTAAATAAAATTTGATTATTTTACTCAATTAAATATAGAATTATAAAACAAAATTAATTTAATTAATTATTTAAGTAAGGATATTTTGTCAATTTTTAACTGGAAAGGGTGTGTTTGCTACAAATTTTGAATCACAGGGGGTTATTAACTTAAAAAAATTTCATAGGTAGTTATTAGCAAACTCGGGATTTCACAGGGGTGATACATGCAATTTCCCCATAAATTTTATTAAAATAGGGTGACAAGATGATATTTTTGTGCTTATACATATCATAGATTTCTATGAGAATAATATTCACAAACTCGCACAAAAATGATTCTAAATATTTAGCAAAACGCTAATGCGAGATGCTCTTGAATTAGACACTCTAGACGAAAATATACATTTTTTTAGCATTCTCATAATCAGATTTCAATTTTACATATCAAGGATTTTTTCAAATATTAAGTGATGCCCCGAGGAATGCCCTGGTCATCATTGGATGCTAGCAAAGATGGGACTACACAATGGAGATTAACCCGAAGTTGACTCGGGTAAGGTGACCACTTAGAAAATTGCGACAATTATCTGCATCCCGGGTATGCTCGAGCCCAGGAGTCATACCTGAAACACAGGTGCTTCCCTGGCCATTCAGATTCACATATCCCCCAAGAGCTTTTCCTTGGTCGGGCATGACAAGAAGCCTAAGTCAGTTAATCATGGACCATGTCCATAGAAAATTATAGGACACATGCCCCAATACTCATAGAACGTGTCTTGACCAAAACTTCGGCCACGTCCACGCATCATGGCATCCTCCCGAGAGTCCAGGAACGGTTTCCAACCCAAGATCTCTATAAATACCTCAAGAAAAAGTAATAAAAGTAAGTTCGATAAAATCAATAAAATATCTCCACTCATTCTCTCAAACTTTAATCTTCTTTTTTCATGAGTGCTTTACTAACTTGAGCGTCGAATTAACCTCTCCGGAAAACACTTTCAACAACCCACTAACATTTTCTAGTCTAGTGTGTGTAGAACACCCAACTTTGATTCATCGTCAATGGCAAGAAAGGTAGCCCCCCAATAATAACAATCAAAAGGAAGAAGAGGAGTCCCCGGATGAATCCTATTCTTGGGAAAAGTCGGAGGAAGATTGATACATGTCATTTTACGAGTTTTAGTGCTTAATTTTGAGTCTGTTTTGCATTAATTTATATTGTTATGTCCATTCGTGTTTATTTAGCGAGTACTTTTCGCATTTAGGAAACTCATGATTTCTGATCGGTTGTAGGTAAAAAAAGAAGATAAAAAAAAGAACACGAAGGAAGGGAGACTTAACTTTGAGGAAAAACTAAGATTGAGTAAGAACATGGCACGCCTCAGCGTGAAATATTGCACGCCCCAACATTATCGGGTAAAACATTCTTGGCCAAGACAAAACTTTGTGCTCTCTAGCCTGTATTTCTGTGCGTCCTAACGCACCCGAGACAAGGAAAGTAATCTGCTGCGCAAATTTTGAAAGGAAATAAGAAAAGATAGGATTCTAGGAGGAATAAAAGAGGAATAGGCAACAAAAAAAGGGAAAAGAAAATACGCCAACAGAAAAGAACGCCGAAAAAAAAGGAAAAGGCCGAAAAAGCATAGGCAAGCGAAGAAGAAGACTGGAGATCGCAGCGTTTTCTCACCTTTTCCTTTTTTTTAATATTTATTCTTTTTTTATTTTGGAACAAATTGGATTACGTTGATATTTATGATGAATTTCAATAGTTAAACTTTATTTTGTTAGAATTTAGGAGATCCTACCCCGAGACACATATGTGCGATTAAATTTGGGTTGTTAAAATTTTCTATTCTATGAACGCTTGATTACGTTACTGTTCTTATTTGATGTGTTGAAAATTAGAAAATTTTGGTATAATTCTATATTTGTGTATGATATCGAAAGGTGAATTCACGGTTTGATGAGTGACATAGTTAATGGATTTACAATACCCATAGAGATATGGTATTCATTAATACATGCTGATAAATAATTATATAAAGTTGGTTATTACTTTGAGTGAATTAGTTTGACATAACCTGAGAGAGAGTGCTAATAATTTAGGGAATATTTTCAAAAGGGAGGGCTGAATTTGAAGGTTAGTCATCCAAACCAATCGTGGGGTAGGTGAACTGACATTCCAAAAAATATCTTATTCATTAGAATTTCCTTCATTCACTTATTATTATTTTTTGGTTGTTTTGGTTCTTGTTTAGTTTTAAAAAATATTTTCATACAAATTCTCAACATTAACTAGAGAATATGTTACAACCATGGATTCACGATATCAAATTTTTAAGAAGGCATGGGATCTGTTGGAGTTGTCGGAAAGACCGATAATGAATGACCAAAATAAGAAGTTTAAAGAAACGCTTCAAAGATTCATGATGAACTCTCAAGAAGAGCTTACAAGAGTGTCAACAAAGCTTGAAGGGTTTGGGAAAAATGGTGACCAAGTTGGAGGGTATTTCAATATCATTGATGTGTTAAGTGATCAAGAAAATAAAAATATCCACGGATCATGCACAGACCCATGTCCGGATCCTCGTCCGGACCCCCACACGGATCATGCATGAACCCCGTGCCCCATCCGTGTCCATGTCCGTACATTAAATTTTGAACAGAGAAGGTACACAGACCCCCCTTCTGGACCCCTTTCCAGGGTCTGTGCCTAGGTCCGTGTACACACTCTGTGTATACTATGTAGCGACCCTACCCGGATCCACTACCTAATCAGAGTTAAGAGCATAATTAAGCATGCATTAAATAAATCGCTGCGGAAGGCTTAAATAAAAGCAGACCGGAAGAATACAACCGGTTAAACAAATTCAATTTATACAACCCAATCGAATAAATAAGCCTAAAGGGCAAAAACCTACAGCTAATCCTGCTGTCTTCACTGATCACTGGCTACTCCAAGCTCCTGGTGCTCAATCCTGCACCTACACCTGCCCCGTCGAATGGGGTGTCCAGATACACAGAAAAGATTGGACGTGAGCTCTAAGCTCAATACGCAAGCACGGGTAAAACATACAAATATGATGCATACAAATGACAGGGTATCCATATCTGGGATAACTGTATACAACTGCTCAGTAATGGCGCCTAGGACATGAGTGGTACAACCCGGAGAGCAAACCATGCGTACACTACTCATTCCTAACGAACGTAGACCGTGTCTTACAGATGCTAGTGCCAGCTAACCCGTCGGTTGCGGGGCACTCGACGTCAACCATCCTAACAGGGCTGAGCGACCCTACATGGCTCATCTCAAAAGATGGACATGCACAATATGATATGCACATGCTGCATAATAATATGACACACAAATACAACATATAAGCATGCAAAACCCGCTGGCTATCTCAGTCAGTACTTACGTACCTTTCTACAGGCAGTCCTAGCAGTCTCACTCTAGGTTCCAAGCCTACATCAGCTCTACAATGCAAATACTCATGCATCATTAATTAAGATCTAAAAGCATTAAATAAGCTATTTGCATACTCCTAAATAATTTAATGAGACCATATCTATACCTGCGTCCATCGTCAGCCCACTAATGACAATTTCCTCGAAACTAGGCCACAGTTCCGCTACGACGCCTGGATCGCTATGCCACTTTCGGAATCCCAATAAGATGCCTAGATTTCCCTAGATTTGAGTTATAAGGCTAAGGAATCGAGAGAGAAGAGAGGAAAGAGGTGCAAGAAATGAATTCTCGGACCCTCTATTTATAGACACGGAACGGAACGTCCGTTCTTTAACGTTGCGTCCGTTCTGCCTGACGAACGTTGCTTTCGATCCCCATAGTTGCTTCCGATGTCCCATCAAGTGCGTAAGCAATGACGTAATATTTTTGATGTCACGGATGACATCACTGCCAGAACTTTGCTTCCGTTCATGAACGTTGCTTCCGTTCTTGGTCATCCTTCGGGCCATTTTCGATCATTCTGAATCAATTTCTGAAGTCCGTTAATCCAACAGAAACTTCCTTAATCATGTATTAATAAATTAAAACATGATCACATGATTAATTACTCATTAATCATTAATTCTGGATACGGGTTACTACATTCTCCCCCCCTTAAAATATTTCGTCCTCGAAATCTTGGGTAAAACCTCGAGAACGTACTAGAAACCCTTGCTCGAGTGCCTGGTCTAAATATCCTCCGACACACTCAGACTCTCGTCGAATTATCTGCAAGCTCCATTAATGCTGAACCGCATTAACATCCTCCCAACTGAAGATTACTACGCTGCTGGTTGACATTCAAACTTTCTTGGCACTAATGTATCACAACACTGATACGTCTTCCATACTGACCACGATCGCTCTGATCACGAAAGATACCAACACCCACTTTATCGAGATCATCATCCCAAGGAAAAGTCTTAGACTGACAAAGAACAAGTCATAACCTGACTGGTTTACTGCATTCGTCGAATTACCAACTAGATCTAACCATCTAATGGTTCCAAAAGTTCTTGGTGCTCAACACCTCTAGTCAGGAAACACCATTCCCAACACTGTGCCGACACAACAAAGCCCGAATTTCTCCTCAAGAGAATCTAGTTGCCACACAGTCATACTTCAACATAACTGCTTATCACGATTCCCTAGACTGGTCATCCTTCCCATGCCTTACCGAAGCAAATAAGCTTCCCAAGCAATACTGGGAATCCAATACCATGTCCAGTGCGTATCATAGTTCACGTTTCTTAGTATAACTCAACACTATGCCTTGATGAAAACTATCATCGCTCATCGATAATGACACTAAGTCATCTTTTAACCATTGTCCTGCGAAGCCACGCATACATTGCAATAGAAGTTATCATACCTCTGATGATCTACATCATCTCGACCATAGGTTATTCACCCACGAATTCAATCGATAGACATCCTCCTGATATTTATACATACTTGCAATAACTGTGCACACATCAAGACTAAGTCAAGCTCCCACCTATGCTCGATTGGGACATTCCATAGTACACAGACATATGGAAGCGCTTCCTGTTCCGTCTCGAAACTCGACAGTTACATGAACTCAGAGTCTCTGGTAATACCATCATCGCTCGTCCCAACCTACCATGGTTGAACATAAAGATTCTGGAAACTAAATCCCAACGGATTCTCAACAGTCAAATCGCTCCTTTTGCTGAAGGCATCAGCCTTAGCGCTGAAAGGACTAATTCATCTATTCCCTAGTCACTCCAGGGAAACACTTACGCTCGAAGTAACTTGTCACACAA
Source organism: Henckelia pumila (assembly GCF_033568475.1). Lineage (NCBI taxonomy): Eukaryota > Viridiplantae > Streptophyta > Magnoliopsida > Lamiales > Gesneriaceae > Henckelia > Henckelia pumila. The sequence goes on along the minus strand of NC_133121.1, from coordinate 160,707,046 downwards.
AATGCCGCTGATTGTCGTTCATTGCAAAAAGCAATATCTTTGACAAACAGTCTGCATGGATGTGACTCACTGACTCGAAAGAACAAATTCGATCCGTCACGATCTCGCGAAATCTTCAACCCCAAAGGCAAACCTTGTTGGTTACTAAGTCGATCTTTGACTATCTCAGTCACTTCAGAGATATCGCACATCACTCGCTGAAAGATTTGTGACACACCCTGCTGGATCTCGAGAACTAGATCCCAGCTAATGTTATACCTCAAGATCAGACAACTGATGCCCATACGAGTACACAATTCTTGTTGGATCTCAAACCCAACGGTATACTAAGACATCATTACAAGAAAACTATCCAGGGAGTTACCAATTCCTTCGCTTGTCTCCACCGTCAAGTTATCACCTAATTTGTCCATACAAGTCCAATTGCAATCGTTCCCGATTACAGCCATCCCAAATTATTCGTCTCCGAAAATTCTAGAGACTCTAAATCATCCAAATTGTCGAATGCTCTGAGATTGTACAAAGTACTCATCTTCTAAGCACTAAGCGACAAAATACTATACCAAGTATTTCTCGATTGCTATATCCAAATCTTCACTGATTGGATTTACCCTTTCGATCTCGTCGAACTACTGATGCTCGCACACATCCGATCAGACAACCACTGATCATTTAAACCTACGTGGCTAGATCAACCTTGTTCTCGTTGCCATAACGAACTGATCCCAACAATGGAATACTCAAATCGCTCTGGTTTCAACACACCCATATTTGATAATTCGGACAATAGCTATTAGTAGCTTATCGATACAATCTCGTGCCTTACTACTGACAGCTGCCTCGTATACTGAACTTAATCAACTTAACTCTGACAGAGTTAGCCAATAGCCACTAGTAGTCATTAGCACAAATCCCGTGCCACCTTAGCACTACCAATCATTGTCTTGTTCACTCAAGGCAAACATCAAGATAAACTAAGCCCATTTCCATACCATGGAAAATCCTACGCTCAACCTCTGAAAATATCAGACAGTACTTAGCGCAAACACTGGACTCACTATCCTTGCCTCGTTCATTCAAGATGAACATCACGATTCGTCAAGTCCAAGAAGAATAACTAACGAATCCCAAAGATTTCCACAATCTTCGGACACTCTCCTGATCATATCCCTTGCTAAGACTGTACAACAATTTAAGACTAAGGTAGCTTACCACGATAACCCACCTGGACAACCACCAAGGCTTCACGGTCATAGGCCATGCTTCCCTCTCATCTCAAATAGTTCTGTACAATCCTTAACATCTGATATAATCCATCACAGATGAAATCATTCATCATGGAGTAGTCCTCGTATTCGATTCAAAGTCTTAAAATAGCATCCCATCCAAGTTCTTGGATGACTCCTACCACAGGGAAACTCTAACCACAACTCTGATGACAACCCCTAGCCATCGCTGGTAGAAATCCGTCCACCTACTAGATCCAAACGTCTAGCAGTAACTTAAAGGTTAAAACTTATCTGCTCAGAGTACACACTCATCAAGGAAATCCCTCCCAGACTGGTTCCCATAGCAGAACACTCAAACTATATCTCTGGCACACCAGACGATATCGAACCATCGATATCAAACCTGATATCTAATCCAAGGTCATACCCTGTTGTGACTGCTACCAAATCCCTAGACTGAGTAGCCTTCCCACCGCCAATCCTGAAGCAAGAAGGCTCCCAGGTAACCTCTGAAGTACAAGGTGTGAGACCTCGATTCTAAACCACTAATCTCGGATTAAACAACAAGTAAGCGAACAAGAATCCAAGAGTAAAACAATTCAAAAGTTTTTTTTTTTTTTTTTTTTAAACGCCGTGCGCCCGCGCGAGGAACCAAGCTCGCACGTGCGCGGGCTTCAACATCCGAGACCAACCAAAGGCTCGCGCCCGCGCGAGGTACCAAGCTCGCGCGCGCGCGGGCAAACCATTCAGAGGCCCAACGGAGGCCTCGCGCGCGCGCGAGGAACGCCTCGCCCGCGCGTGGAAGGCCTGGGCAGAAATGCTCAGGCTGCAGAAAAAAAAAAAGAAAGGATTCCGCGCTTGGTCCGACATGCCTTCAAATACATATGCAATAACAGAGTGTAGGGAAACATGCCATAACAAGTCATGCTTTCAGAAGGCATAAAAACAACCAGAAGTCTAAATCGATACAACAACAACATACTTCGATTTTAGATTACAATCCGAATACAAACTAATTCGAATAACAAAACATATCAAGTTCGAGTTCTAACATGCTTCAATCTTAAACTAGATAAACATGCTAATTCGACTTCTAAACCGAGTCTCACTTCTACTACTTGCCCTCGAAGCTAACCATGCCTCTTCTGACTTGTTCCTGCCCCACCTGTTGCCAAGTACACATACAAACAAAGCAACAGCCGGATAACCGGTGAGAACGACATTCCCAGTAAAAGCAACATAACAAGTAATACAAGTAACAAACATGCTTTCAATACAATAACAAAATCAATAACATCGTAATGAAATGCATGTCTTGAAACAGGGATATCAAATCTGATAACGAGGGATTGCTGCTGTGCCTTTGGGATCCCGAGGATAAGATCACGTAACAACTCACCGACTCTCCCAATCGAGGTGGTGCCACGTATCTCACTCCTCTAGACTTTGAGCAACTATAATGAGTATGCTAGCACCAGACGAAACAACTACGACCTGGGCCACTCAATCATAGTTCCCAAACGTCTAAACAAAAAGGGCGGTTCTGCCCGCTGAAACAAGATTGGCTCAAGATGAATGCATAACAGAAACATAAAACATAATCCTTTTAACAAAAACTAATACAATCAAACAATACACAAGTTCCTCATGCTAGAACAAGTGTAGATGCAAGTATGTGATTTCAAAAGGGAAAACTCGAGAACCACAGTCCCGAGTATGCTATCCCGCTACGATGACTGCTTTTACCTTTCAATGCAGTAGCTCCCAAGTCTGGATACGCTACAAAGAGATTGTATCAAAGTCTAACCAATTTATACGAAAACAAGGTAACAGTGCAAAGAATTTCTCTATACCGTTCTTCGTTCAAAACTCTGAAACGATCAAACAGCTGCTAACTCAGGGCTTGAAAACTCCAAACGAATCTGTTCAGATACAAGAGATGATTGATCAATAATCATGACCAACTTACAAGCCAAGTTCATAACTCAAAACGGTTCGAAATTTCCAAAAACTCAAACCGACGGCATAACGGCTATAACTGAACAACCGGCAACGCAGACAGCAGTTCAATACTGATAACAACTCAATTCAATGCTAAAACAACAACAACAAGACAAACCCAACAAATCTCAAAACCATGATTTTCGAAAATGGCTTCCAAAAATCATAACAAATCCGAACGTCGCTCTATTTCAAAACTGACAGATAATAAACGATCAGAACTCTGTAGAGAACAACATACTCGAATCTAACTCGATTCTAACAACATCCAAAAACTAGAATGCGTCCGATCGTAGAAGAACTTACAATATAACAGAGCTCTCACTGCTGTGATCGATAATCTGCCTTCAGAAATAATTTCCAACGGCTGGATCGACCGGAAATCAAAATCACAAAGCTTGGAAAGTGTTGGAGGCGTCTTCAATGGTGGAGCTCGGTTGTGAGGAGGAGGAGGAGTGCTTTCAAAGTCAAACAAATGAGTAGATAATATAACAATCCAATATTTGCGTTTTAGTCCCTGAAATTTCCAAAATTTGCAAAAAGAACCCTGATCAAAATAAAGTCGGCTCGCGAACTCTGCAATCTTCGATTAACTCAAATAAACTCATTTAAGATAAAAACGGGGCGTTACACAAGGACTCCCAGAGTAACACTGGCATAGGGTCACGCCCCATCACATCTAGTCATGGTCATAGTCCACAACTCTCGGCATATACTGGAACTGGCATCTCGATGAAAAACCATCATCACAAGTCTCAACTTAACGAAGGTCAGACAGCCTACTGTTCTAAGGAAACAACCTAGAACAAAGCCCAATGTTCTAAACCGAACAATACCGATAATGCCTCTAGACAAGTCCACTCATCGCTGGTACTATCTTAGTCTTCTGACTAACTAGGTCAATCCTAGGAAAACACCTAGACTAATCACAAGTCAAACAGTCACAGTCGGCCCACTCAAATCCCATGAGCTACAATAGTTGAACACTAATCAACTAAAACCAAACCAACCTTAGCAAAATCACTTGCAATCATTCACGAATTGCTGAATTAATAGTACATGTATCATTGCTTCGAGTTACGTACAATTCTCTTTATTACAATTCCATGTAATACAATTACAGTATTCAAAATACAATGAAATGTACAACCAAACTTGAAATGATACAACCAAAGTATGATGATTCATTACAACTGAAATACTGTTTACAAATTACATCAATACAGTATCTAAATCATCGTACTAGTCTTGTTCCTTGAGCATGAAGCTTCTAATCGACACATGCATCAATGCAAGCGTACTCCCGTCCAAGTCTCTCTACATGTCTTCCCGCGAAGAACTCTGGAGAAATGGCACGTTATAGCTAACCAGCTATGCTCTGCGTCAGTGCATGTCAGTCGACCTCTTCTGCTCACGATCTACCGTCAGCTTTCTTCTTGTAATCGTATAATGCTTTTGAACATGAAGTTTCTCGTGTGCCTACCGAACGCATCGATACAAGAATCTGGCAAAACTATGTTCTGCATGAGTTTAATGACCTTACGCTCGAAACCTGTCATGCCTTAGACACTCGAGGCATTCCTTGGTAAAGGTCTATCTGACAATCTCTCCAACTACGACTGGAGAATCTTCAGAGTAGTGTCATCATGGTATGGACTGTACAGATGCAAACAACAAGTGCGTCCCAACTAATCCTCTGCCACTTCCTCTAGAATCCGGTACTCGATCCAAAGATAGGACCCATATGAGTAGAAGTCTTGAAAACTCGAACACGATTCCTCGCTCCTGTCTGCACTTGCTGGAATCCCATAAGTCAAATCTTCAGAATTCCTGCCGATGATGATAGTCTTCGGGCAACCTAATCGCCGCATCATCACCTCTTCCAAGGTCTCATCAATCCTATAATGATAACCCAAAGTCTTAATACTATATCTCAAGTCTCTTGCATGCATGATATGATACCAATAGGTGTAGCGACCCTACCCGGATCCACTACCTAATCAAAGTTAAGAGCATAATTAAGCATGCATTAAATAAATCGCTGCGGAAGGCTTAAATAAAAGCAGACCGGCAGAATACAACCGGTTAAACAAATTAGATTTATACAACCCAATCGAATAAATAAGCCTAAAGGGCAAAAACCTACAGCTAATCCTGCTGTCTTCACTGATCACTGGCTACTCCAAGCTCCTGGTGCTCAATCCTGCACCTACACCTGCCCCGTCGAATGGGGTGTCCAGATACACAGAAAATACTGGACGTGAGCTCTAAGCTCAATACGAAAGCACGAGTAAAACATACAAATATGATGCATGCAAATGACAGGGTATCCATATCTGGGATAACTATATACAACTGCTCAGTAATGGCGCCTAGGACATGAGTGGTACAACCCGGGGAGCAAACCCTGCGTACACTGATCATTCCTAAGGGACATAGACCGTGTCTTATAGATGCCAGTGCCGGCTAACCCGTCAGTCGCGGGGCGCTCGACATCAACCGTCCGAACAGGGCTGAGCGGCCCTACATGACTCATCTCAAAAGATGGACATGCACAATATGATATGCACATGCTGCATAATAATATGACACACAAATGCAACATATAAGCATGCAAAACCCGCTGTCTATCTCAGTCAGTACTTACGTACCTTTCCACAGGCAGTCCTAGCAGTCCCACTCTAGGTTCCAATACTACATCAGCTCTACAATGCAAATACTCATGCATCATTAATTAAGCTCTAAAAGCCTTAACTAAGCTATTGCATACTCCTAAATAATTTAAGGAGACCATAGCTATACCTGCGTCCGTTGTCAGCCCGCTGATGACAATTGCCTCGAAACTAGGCCACAGCTCCGCTACGATGCCTGGATCGCTATGCCACTTCCGGAATCCCAATAGGATGCCTAGATTTCCCTAGATCTGAGTTAAAAGGCTAAGAAATCGAGAGAAAAGAGAGGAAAGAGGTGCAAGAAATGAATTCTCGGACCCTCTATTTATATACACGAAACGGAACGCCCGTTCCTCAACGTTGCGTTCGTTCTTCCTGACGAACGTTGCTTTCGATCCCCATCGTTGCTTCCAATGTCCCATCAAGTGCGTAAGCAATGACGTAATATTTTTGACGTCACGGATGACATCACTGCCAAAACGTTGCTTCCATTCATGAACGTTGCTTCCGTTCTTGGTCACCCTTCGGGCCATTTTCGATCATTCTGAATCAATTTCTGAAGTCTGTTAATCCAACAGAAACTTTCTTAATCATGTATTAATAAATTAAAACATGATCACATGATTAATTACTCATTAATCATTAATTCTGGATACGGGTTACTACATACTATTTGCTGCGTGATATTTTTTATTTTGCACAACTGTAAAGTCCCAAAACTCGAGTACGCTACTAAACTTACATTCTTAAAAAAAACTTAAAGAAAATTGCGGAAAAATAAAAATATTCATTAAAATAATAACTGTACACCAACTATAATAAATATTTCTCATCAAAGATTTTCCAACATGCAAAAGATTAAAAGTAAAAAAAAACTTGTTTTCTTCTCAAACAACTTAAAAGATACACAACATAAAAATGTCTTCTGACAGCACGCTGTGCATCTTATTCTCATCTGACCGTCTACTTCGCTTTCTATCCTCCAACATATTCGTCAATTACATCATTAATTTCATCATTACCTGCACCATTCAAGCATAGTAAGTCTAAAGACTCAACAAGCATTATTGTAGTGACCCGTTCACTACTACTCAGAGGCTTAAGCATGTAATAATATTAATTAAAACATAATCAGAAATTACCAGCAGAAAACACCAAAGTTATACAATCCCAAGCAAAAAAAATCCTAATATTAAAATTATTACAACCAAATCGAACCAAATTCTCAGTACCAAATTAACAAGTTTTGATACAACCCTCAAAATAAAAAAAAAACTCTACAATAGCTGCAACAATCCTGCAACTATGTCTACCTTGAGCCTCCTGCTGCGTCCAACCTAAGACTTGCCCCGTCGAATGGGGTGTCCAATAAACACAGAAATATGGATGTGAGAGAACTACACTCAACACGAGAGTATGAGTATACAAGTACTATATGAGCATAAATGCAAGTGTATGAGATATCAAGACTCAAGGTCAAGAAACTCTGATCAAACAAACTCCTTGCCAAGGTATGTAGTACTTTGTGTCATCGTACCAGGAGGTGGCTCACACAACCTATTATGGATATCGGTGACCTGATCACGAGTACATGTGTCCAACCATCCACTAACAAATTAAGGTAACCACCCTAATACAGGATATCTCAAGGATAAAAGCTCAATATGATAATGCATGAAGCATAATACCGTGACATAATATATGTAGATAAAATCATGCCATATAAATAATGCAACACATAATGCATGCATACTCAGTTAGGGTATCTCGAACAGTACTTTCGTACCTCAATAATATCAGATAAGCTACACCAACTCTACTGTCAAAGCCTATAATCACAAAAGTACTATATCACTAATAATATTCTAGAAGCCCTAACTAAACTAATAGATTCTCCCAAACTATTTATAGGAACTCGGATTATACTTTCGTCCGTAGTTAGCCCATTTCTATCGATTGCCCCAGAACTTGGGCACAACTCCGCTACGACTCTGGAGACATCTCGCCAAGGTCCGGACTACGCTTAAGAAGGATGGAAACCCCTAAAAATTCTCAAGAAATGAGAGGAAATCAAGTTAATTGACAATTGAAATGGGTTCCCGAATGCCCTATTTATAGGTGGAGATCGGACGTTCTGAACCCCTGATCGGACGTTCCGATCTCTGCATGATGGCCACATTCTGAACGGCCACGATCGGAAGCTCCGATCCAAACTTTGGAAGTTCCGATCTCATGCATGCAGCTGCGTGTTCAAATGTTAACGACACATCACAAATTCTCATGGCCTAACTCGATCGGAAGTTCCGATCTCATGTTCGATGGTTCCGAACTCACGTTCACCTTTACCTTCCGAAATGCATCGCTTGCTCCGATCACTTCGGACCTTCCAATCTTGTTCGGACCTTCCGAACTCGCCCGAGACAAAATTTCCAAAACTATGTTTTTAATCCAAATTAAGCTCTTAATCCATTTTTAATCACTTAATCTTGTAAAATGAGACTGAGCTATTACATTCTCTCCCACTTAAGAGATTTTTTTCTCGAAGTTAACTCTTAAGTAAACGAAACTCAAAAATGAAAAAAACATCCTTTTATTACAACTGAATATTTTACAAGATACAGTACTAGAAATAAAAGTACAATCAAAATAGCTTGGGATGATCTGAGCGCATGTGGCTCTTTATTTCTCAAGTGGCTTCCTCAGTGCCTCGGCGATGCCACTGAACTAAAACAAGAGGAATGACCTTGTTCCGCAACACTTTATCCTTATGATCCAGAAGTCGCAATGTTCTCTCCACATATGTAAAATTTGTATCCAGCTGTACTTCAGATGGCTGCAATATTTGAAACTCATATGCCACATACCGTCGCAACAGTGATACATAAAACATATCGTGGATGCTATATAGATACGATGACAATGCTAGTCTGTAAGCTAAATCTACAACACTTTCCAAAATCTTCAATGGACCAATGAATCTCGGAGATAGCTTTCCCTTGAGACCAAATCTCAAAATCCTGTGGAACGGTGAAACTTTTTCAAGAAAATTTTTTCACCTAACTAGAACTGCAAAGGTCTGCGCTTGGCATTAGCATAACTAGCTTGTCGATCCTGTGCAGTTCTATTGCGTTTCTTGATCTGATTAACTATATCAACAAACTGCTGGATTAGCTCTGGTCCTTCAACCCTTCGTTCCCCAACTTCTTCCCAGAAAAATGGAGTACGATATCGTCGCCCGTAAAATGCCTCAAATGGTGTCATACCAATACTACGGTGATAACTGTTGTTGTACGCTAATTCAATTAATGGCAAATGATCTTGCCAAGCTGGACAAAAATCTATAGTACATGCTCGTAACATATCCTCAAGAGTACGGATCGTACGCTCTGTCTGCCCATCTCTCTAGGTGATACGCTGTACTCAAACTGAGAGTAGTGCCTAAAGCACGATGGAACCACAAAACCTCGATGTAAACATGAGGTCTCAATCTCCTGAATGTACAAATGAGCCAAACGATAAAAAGTGCAATCTCGATTATATGTAAGAAAATGCGCTAACTTGGTGAGTCGATCCACCACAACCCAGATATCATCACAGTTCATCGAAGACACTGGCATATGGGTCACAAATTCCATCGTTATAAACTCTCATTTCCATTTCGAAATTGGAAAACTATCAAGAAATCCTCCAGGTATTTGATGTTCTGTCTTAACCTGTTGACATACCAAACATCTTGAAACATATTGGTAAACACTGCACTTCATTCCTTTCCACCAGAACTGAGTTCTCAAATCCTTGTACATCTTATTGCTCCCCGGTTGAACACTCAACTTGGTACGATGTGCTTGAGATAGAATTTCCTCTCTCAGAGTGTCATCCTCAGGTACTAAAAATATGTCCGAATAATCATAAGAAACCATCTGACTGATAATGGAATCCAGAAGTACTGTCACTGTTGGCTAGCCTAACCAATCACTGAGTCTTCGGATCAGACTTCTAAGCATCACGAATCTGAGAATACAAAGTTGGCTCAGATAGAATTGTGAACATCTGAATACTCACCATTTCATTTTTATGCTTAAATGTGAATCCTGAAGAACAACAATCCTGAATCGTACTGGAGATAAACTGTAGGGCAGATACTCGCACCTTACGACTCCAAGCATCAGCAGTAAGATTAGTAGCACCTGAATGATATTTACTCTCGCAATCATAATCCTTCAACAAATCCATCCAGCGTTGCTGTCTCATGTTCAATTCAGCCTCAGTAAACAAATACTTGAGACTTTTGTGATCAGTGAAGATTTTAAATTTCTCGCCAAACAGATAATGATGTCAAATCTTCAGTGCAAAGACGATAACTTCTAGTTCAAGATCATGTACTAGATAATTCCCTTCGTGAACCTTCAGCTTTCTAGAAGCGTATGCAATCACATGTTCATTCAGAGTCAGGAAACAACCTAATCCTTGCAAAGAAGCATCAGTATACGCAATATACCCTCCAGAACCAGACGGTAGTGCTAAAACAGGTGCAGAAGTCAACCGTCGTCGAAGCTCACAAAATTTCTCCTCACACTTTGAGGACCACTCGAAAGTTACGCATTTCCAAGTAAGTTGCATCAAAGGTCGAGCTAACTGCGAGAAATTCGTGATCAAATGACAATAATATCCCACCAGACCCAGAAAATTACGGATCTCAGCCACCATCGTCGGGTGCGACCAATTCAACACAACATCAATCTTTCTTATATCAACTGAACTCCTTGGATGGATATGACATGACCAAAGAATACAACGCGATCAATCCAGAACTCACACTTACTCAGCATTGTGTAAAGTTTCCTCTCCCGAAGAGTCTGCAAAACGAGCCTCAGATGATATGCATGCTCATCCAAATTACGAGAATACACCAGAATATCATCGATGAACACAACCACAAACTTGTCTAAATACTCCCTGAAAACACGATTAATCAAATCCATCAATACAACCAGTGCACTAGTCAACCCAAATGACATCACCAAGAACTCATAATATCCATATCTAGTTCGAAATGCGTTCTTGGCTATATTCTGATCCTTAACTCGCATCTGATGATACCCAGATCGCAAGTCAATTTTGGAATATACCGAAGTACCCTGAAGCTGATCAAATAGGTCATATATACGAGGCAAAGTATACTTATTCTTGATGATCACACGGTTCAACTGCCAATAGTCAATACACAGTCGCATAGACCCACTTTATTCTCCACAAAGTGAAAAGGAGTTCCCCACGGAGATACACTTTGACGAATATATCCCTTGTCCAAGAGATCCTATAATTGTTGCTTCAAGTCACGCATCACTGACGGAGCCAAGCGATATGGTGCTCGCAAAATAGGTGAGGTTCCTGGTATTAACTCAATGCCAAACTCACCTTCTTGAACAGGAGGAAAACCCGGAATCTCATCAGAAAAACATAAAAAAACTCATTAACGATTAGAAAATCTCCTATATCAACACTCTCAGTGAACATATCAACTACATAGATGAGGTAGCCTTCCCCGCCTAACTCCACAGGATCTCAAAAAAGATACCAAAGGCATCGGAGGTCGCGCTCCCTCACCATAGAAAAACCAACTATCATCCCCAACCGGATGAAACCACATAAGTTTCTGATAACAGTCCACTGAATCTCAGTACATGGTCAAAATATTAGTACCTAATATGCAGTCAAAAACTTACATCGCTAACACCATGAGATTCGTTTTCAAAAAATTACCCTCAAATTCTAAAGAACAACCCAAAACTAGACGTTTATCCAACGCTACTAACCAGTTGTTGTAGAAAATGAAATTACTAAGTCTACAGAAATATAAGGTAACTTGTGATTCTTGACAAAACGTGTAGATATGAAGGAATGAGATGCACCAGTATCAATAAAAACAAAAACAGGTATACCTCATAAAAGAAACGTACTCGCGATAACCCTCTCATTCTCCTCCACAGCTTGGTCATGACTCAAAGAAAACACTTGATCTGAGCTCGTGGTTGCAGATTAGAACCTCCCACTGATTGCCCTGGTGGCCTCTGCTGGATTGTAGTCTGAGAACCAGTACCTGAACCTGCTCCCCCTGTCTATGGACAATTTTTCTTGAGATGACCAATATCCCCGCAAGGAAAACAAGCTCCTGCAGCCTTACTACATTTATCCGTGGTGACTCTTCCTACAGTAAGCACACTGACCCTTCTTCCCAAAACACATAACTCCACCGGATCCAGAGGAATAAGTAGTAGAAGCTGACTTTTTGAAAGACTGGACACGAGGACCCAAATAACTCGTTGGTCGAGAAGACTGAAGCGTCTTACCACGGTTCACATTGATCTTTGCCTGCCAACAAAAGTTCACCAAGCCCTCATAAGAAGTGGGGTCATTACAGATAGTGACTCGGTCAAAATTCTCCAGGTTCAATCCCTGCAGAAAGTGATCGTACTTAGCGTCAGAACTGGCGCCAATATGAGGACAATACAAGAGGAGGTGAATAAACTTCTGCTGATATTCATCAATAGACATGGATCCCTACTTCAAATTAAGCAACTCAAATGATTTTGCCTGGCGGAGAGCTGAAGGAAAATGCATCCGAAGGAACAATCTACAGAAATCCGGCCACCAGACATGCCCATGGTCCTGGAGTAATGGTGCAGACGCGGATCTCCACCACTGACGAGCACGCCCCTCCAAGATAAAAGTAGCAGCCTCCATCTTCTGGTCCTCCGAACAATAAAAAACATGGAAACAACTCTCCATACGCTTGAGCCAGTCCTCAGCCGTCTCAGGAGTCTCGCTTCCTACTAAGGGCTTAGGTCCCATCTGCAGTAACCTATGCATCTCGAAATGGCATTTTCCCTCTCGATGATAATGGTGTGTGTGGGGACGTCTCGGAGCATCACCATCTCCCCACCGACCAACACTACCCTGGCTCTCCTCGTTTCTATAAGCCATCTGAAAGTATTAATGCACATCAAAAACCTAAAGAGCCAAATCTAAATCCCACAAATATCATATGCATGCTCTGATACCATAAATTTAGTGACTCATATCAGGATCACTTACTACATAGAAGCTTAAGCATGAAATAATCTTAATGAAAACATAATCAAAAATTACCAGAGGAAAACACCAAAGTTATACAAACCCAAGAAAAATAAATCCGAATACTAAAATTATTACAACCAAATAGAACAAGATTCTCAGTTCCAAATTAACAAGTTTTGATACGACCCTCAGAATAAACAAAAACTCTCCAATAGCTGCCACAATCCTGCACCTAAGTCCGCCCCGAGCCTCCTGATCCGTCGTTGCGTAGTTTCTTGCTCGGAAGTGCACAATGTCAAATTTTAATATTTAGTGAGTAGATTATCGTTCCCACAAGGAGTATGTATTGAAAAATATATCAATGCTTGTAATTAAAATATCATAAACTTTATTTAGAAAATTTAAGAAGATATTTTTTCACAATTAAAGAAACTAACTAGAATACTAATAAGTAAATAAGACACTTGAGAGAAAATCAACGAGAGAAAATATATAGAGGTTTTGTATTTACTTAGTTTCGACAACAACTACTTCTAATTAATTTAAGTTCATGAATTTCACTTGTTTAATAGCCAAGAACACTTATTTATTTTTATTTTACTTTTCCAAACAACAAATATAATGTATCAATTAATTTTTGATTCCAATATCCCTATTAAAAATATAGAATTAATGATATGTAAAAAACTATGTTCTTATTCAAGCTTTGTTAAATTTATACGCCTCCCGAACTATATAAAAATTAACAATGTATTTTCCAATAATCATATTCAAAATCCCCTCTCTCGAGTGTCGGATTTCAAATAAATATAACAATTCAATGAGTGACCAAGTAATTGAAAGACAATCAGGCGCCAAATGAATACATAGTACCGTGTCAGAGAGCGACTCCGCGGGGTACTCATATATTCTCCTATCACTTTTGTTGCGTAATTTTGTGCCCGCAAGTGCACGATGTCAAGTTTTAATATTTAGTTAGTAGAGTGTCGATCCTACGAGGAGTAGTATTGAAATTTATTTAGTGCTTGTAATTTAAATAGTCCAAACTTTATCTAAAAAATTAAATAAGGAGTTTTGGTTTTCAACTTAAATAATTCAGAAACTTAAGTAAACCAAGCACTTCAATTCAGATAAAAAATCAATGAGAGAAAATTGTCTAGAGGATTTGATTTCACCTGATTTCGAAAACAAATACTTCTAATTAATTTATTTTCATAAATTCCATTCAATTAATAGCTAAGAATACTTAATTATATTATTTCTCTCTTCCAAGTAACAAATAAATTGTATCAATTAAGATTCGATTTCAATATCCCTATTAAAAATCTAGTCCTAATGATATATGAAAAAATATGTTCTTTCAAAAAACTTCTTTAACATTATATACTCTCCAGAGCTATATAAACAATTAACAGTGTAATTTCTATTTTCCTACTCAATCCCCTCTCCCGAGCAATGATTTAAAATAAATATAACAGATCAATCTATGACCAGTAAATTGAAAAGACAATCAATACTAAAAAAAACAATTAATCTAGTAGAATTCAATCCAATAAAAATCAAAAGTCGTAGAAGTGTCAACACCAAGCTACATCATCCTCTAGACTTAAAAATTTTGTTCATGATCAAAATATTGCAAAAATAAATCATGTTCATGAAACTAGACATCAATTTAGAATTAAGAAAAATAAAAGATAGATGAACAAATCATGAGATGCGGTGTCGTGTCCGGATGACGCAATCTTCTTCTTTGCTTCAAATTTTCCGCCTCGGTTCAGCCCTCGATTCCTATTGTAGCGACCCTACCTGGATCCACTACCTAATCAGAGTTAGGAGCATAATTAAGCATGCATTAAAATAAATCGCTGCGAAAGACTTAAATAAAAACATACCGGCAGAATACAACCGGTTAATAAAATTTGATTTTACAACCCAATCGAATAAATATGCCTAAAGGTCAAAAACCTACAGCTAATCCTGCTGTCTTCACATGTCACTGGCTACTCCAAGTTCCTGGTGCTCAATCCTGCACCTACACCTGCCCCGTTGAATGGGGTGTCCAAATACACAGAAAAGACTGGACGTGAGCTCTGAGCTCAATACGAAAGCGCGGGTAAAACATACAAATATTATGCATGCAAATGACAGGGTATCCATATCTGGGATAACTGTATACAACTGCTCAGTAATGGCGCCTAGGACATGAGTGGTACAACCCGTGGAGCAAACCCTGCGTACACTGCTCATTCCTACAGGACGTGAACCGTGTCACCCAGATGCTAGTAACCCATAACCCGTCGGTCACTGGGCACTATATATCAACTGTCCAAATAGGGCTGAGCGGCCCTACATGACTCATCTCAAAAGATGGACAGACACAATATGATATGCACATGCTGCATAATAATATGACACACAAATGCAACATATAAGCATGAAAAACACGTTGGCTATCTCAGTCAATACTTACGTACCTTAATACAAACAGTCCTTGCAGTCCCACTCTAGGTTCCAAGCCTACATCAGCTCTACAATGCAAATACTCATGCATCATTAATTAAGCTCTAAAATCCTTAACTAAGCTATTGCATACTCCTAAATAATTTAAGGAGACCATAGCTATACTTGCGTCCGTCGTCAGCCCGCTGATGGCAATTGCCTCAAAACTAGGCCACAGCTCCGCTACGACGCCTGGATCGCTATGCCACTTCCGAAATCCCAATAGGATGCCTAGATTTCCCTAGATCTGAGTTAGAAGGCTAAGGAATCGAGAGAGAAGAGAGGAAAGAGGTGCAAGAAATGAATTCTCGGACCCTCTATTTATATACACGGAACGGAACGTCCGTTCCTCAACGTTGCGTCCGTTCTGCCTGACGAACATTGCTTCCGATTCCCATCGTTGCTTCAGATGTCCCATCAAGTGCGTAAACAATGACGTAATATTTTTGACGTCACGGATGACATCACTGCCAGAACGTTGCTTCCGTTCATGAACGTTGTTTCCGTTCTTTGTCACCCTTCGGGCCATTTCCGATCATTCTGAATCAATTTTTGAAGTCCGTTAATCCAACAGACACTTCCTTAATCATGTATTAATAAATTAAAACATGATCACATGATTAATTACTCATTAATCATTAATTTGGATACGGGTTACTACACCTCTCTTGTGTGCGTGTGATTTTTATTCTGATGCGTGCGGCTCCTCCTCCTTCTATTGTGTCCTTGAAATCTCCTTTATATGTCCTCTAAGCCCGTCAAAGAAAGCCCGACAAATCAAGAGTTTTGAAGTTGCAAAAATCTGAAAAATTCTCGCACAGAACAGCGCGGGCGCGCTAGGAAAATAGCGAGGGCGCACATGAGCTTCGTATTTTCGTTTATTTTTCATGCAGAGTAGCGCGAGCGCGCCTATTTCTTGGCACGGGCGCGCGTGTGCACATCCAGCTCGCGCAGCATTCTTGCAAAAATCATATCTAGAGTTCTAGCCGTCAGATCGAGCTAAAATTTTTACAGCAGTTTTAAAACATCCTAAAATTCAATTTGAACAGTGGAGATTGGATTTGAATGTCTCTAAAATCCCCAGTAATTTTCTAAAGTTTGATGTCCTGTAATTCATCTTTCTGATTTTTCTCGTTACTTTTCCTCCAATCCTTACATTCACAAAAACAACAATAAATACGCATAATATCCACTCGATACATCATAAAATCCAAGTTAAATCATACTCAAATTAAGTTTATAAAATGCACTTATCAAATCCCCCAAAACTTAGACTTTTGCTAGTTCCGAGCTAAACAATAATGAGTAATATAATCGGCCTCCATATTTTATATTCTACAATTCAATCCAAAAATGTCGGCTAATTTTTTCAAGAGTTCTAGTGTGTGTGTGAGTTGTAAATCTCATCTACCCACCTAACTTTCGATAAAATCATGCAATCCATAAACTTCATAAAATTATTAACTCCGCCCTCAAGTTTCAAAATGCAATCAACCAACTTCAATCTTTATTTGTACAGATCAAAAGGATTTTTTAGGTTAACTTTTAGTCTAAAGTATAATCAGCAGGAGATAAGTATCCATGTATATATCAACGGTAATCAAAGTCTCAGGATTCAAGCAAAGGGAATTGGATATTTTTAATTTGGACAGTATTGATTAGGTAAGATTATTATTTGCATTGCATTTGCCAGATATTGATCTTAGATTCCTTCTACTCCATACATTCTACATCTTTTTGCCTTGTTTTTAGATTAGAATTTCAATCAATTTTTTTTTCAAGGCTCCCCCTCATCTTACTTTCTCCGCCATTACTTTTTCTTTGAACTTTTTAGCTGTTCATTTTGGTTATGATTTTTCATATCAAGGCTAACAAATGAATAGTTGCTAAAAAGGCTCAATTGATTCAAAATTGCCTAAATCATTTCTGTGTTCATAAAAATTTACCTCAGTTTCAAGCAAAAATCACAAGAGTTAAGAATAAAATCCTCTAATCCACATCACAAATCCACATAATTTTTTTCTAATTGCTAGGAGTATCGAAAATCATGACATTCGTGCATATGAGTGAGAACTCAAGATTAAATATAGCTAACACTGAATTTTTAGCACAAAAAAATTATTTTCATCATAGGCCAACACAATTACAACATCATGCCTTTAACTCAAACTAACTCATCAAAAAATTTCAAAATTTTCAAATTTTCACACACCCCCCAAACTTAAATACGTGCATTGTCCTTAATGTACAAAAAAAAAATAAAAGTAAGGGACACGTACCTTGGGCACCGAACATCAATACTCGGCACCTTCTTAATAATTCAAAGCTCTTCTTCATGGGTGGCGCCGAAACTCTTTCAGCTTTGCATTGTTTACCTACACATTTCAAAATTATTATTGATGTCTAGGCTTTTCATGCAAAAAAATAAAATAAAATAAAACAAAAACAACTAAAATAAAATAAAAAAACGAATAAAGCAAATAAAAATACTAGCTTGGTTTTCCTCCCAAGAAGCTCTTTATTTAAAGTCTTCAGCCCGACTATGTTCCGATTCTAGCCAGCTGCCACTTTGTTGGAGGTTTTTCCTTTCTCCTTCACCATCCAAACGTATTCAACGACCCTCTTGATTTTTGATTTATTTTTCTTTATCTTTAGCACCGGCGGATCCTTCTCTCTTGGCACTTCCACCTTACTCTCATCTTTGCAGCAACATTCCATCTTCTTTGATTGTTCAACCATGAACACTTTTTCCGTGGATGGATTTTTAACCTCCTTAAATACATTAAAAATCACCTTCTCATCGTCAACTCCCATCGACAACTCACATTTTTTGACATCTATCTTGGCTTTAGCAGTAGCCAAGAATGGTATCCCCAAAATCAATGACATATTTACATCCTACTCCATATCTAGCACAACAAAATCCGCAGAAAAAATAAATTTATCTATTTTTATCAGAACATCCTCAATGATTCCAAATGGATATATGATAGATTTATCAGCTAGCTGCAACATGATAGTTTTGGGCTTCACCTCGCCAAGTCCTAAGCTCCTGAAAACATACAAATGCATTAAGTTAATACTAGCTCCTAGATCATATAATGCTTTATTAAAATAAAAAGAACCAATAGTGCAAGGAAAAGTAAAATTTCCTGGATCTTTTAATTTCTATGGTATCTTCTTTTGAAGTAACGCGCTGCACTCCTCAGTCAGGTTCACTGTCTCGAACTCCTCGAATTTCCGCTTCCTAGACATTACCTCTTTCAAGAATTTGGCATAGTTCGGCATTTGTATCAAAGCATCGGCGAACGGAATGTTAATGTGAAGTTTCTTGAAGATCTCAATAAATTTGGCAAACTATTCATCCAACGCTTTCTTCTTGAATCTCTGCGGGTATGGAAGTTTCGGCTTATACATAAGTTTCTGTTCATCATTTTTCTCCTCAATTACAGTAGAGTCAACTTTAGCTTCTCAACTTTATCCTCCTCTTTCGCAACATCAGATTTAAGTTCACTGACTCCAACTTATTTTCCACTCCTCATTTCTATGGCCTTGAAGTGTTCCATTGGATTCACCTCAGTATTACTCAGGAACTGACCTATGCTATTATCTTTCAACGCATTTGCCAGCTGTCCAATTTGTGTCTCCATAGATTTCATCATAACGCCCATGTTGACAACATGCGTCTCCAAGCTATCAGGACGATTTTCAGTTATCGCCATCCGCTTACCCGATTAAGTAACAAAAGTACTTAAAACATATTCCAACGAAGGCTTTCCCTCACCTTTATTTGTATTAAACCCCGGGGGAGGATTCAACACATTCTTATCATTGTCATAAGAAAAATTTTCATGATTACGCAAGCCAGGATGATAAGTATTAGGAACATGATTACCTCGATATCTTTTGTATCCATTAGGATTAATGTAGTTAACTTCTTTCGGAGGATGAGACTAGGGTTGTAAACAAACCGAACCTGTTCGCGAACTTTTCGAGCTGGTTCAAACAAATATTTGATTCGGATTCGAATTTTTCAAACTCGAGCCGAACTCAAACATGTTTGAACTATTTTTCGAGCCGAACTCGAGCATAAAATATGTTGTTCGAAAGTTCGCGAGCCTTTATTAATATATATATATATATATATATATATATATCCTTTATTTAATACTTTTATATTATATTATATTTTATTATTTATATATATTTATATATATAATTTTGATCACCTGCACTCTAGGGTGCAGGATTTTTCGTGTGCGACCACTAAAACCCGTTACCGTATTTTAGTGTAAAAAATACACTAAAATATGGTAACGGGTTTTAGTGGTCGCACACGAAAAATCCTGCACCCTAGGATACAGGTGATCATTACTGTTTATATATATATGTATAAATTATATAAAGTATCATAATTATATTTAAAACTCGTAACCCTAACATTCAGATTTCTGCAGCTTTGAGCCTGGAGACTTCCATTTCTCTTCTCATCCTCGTATCCTAATCGTGTCTCCTTACCTTCGCCAGACGCCGCTCCTTCTCATCTTCTTCCACATTTCAACTGTTTGGTTGTCGCTGCTGCTTATTGTTGACTGAATCTTGAATCGAACAACATAAGGGTAATATATTTCTCTTTTGATATATATTTCTTTTGATTAAATTTAAAATTGATCTGGTTTGAGCTTAAGTGTTTAAGAGGACACAACTTAATCTTCGTCTAAAGCTCTCTCTTTCGGTGTAATACTGTAATTTCTTATAATATCTGTTACGAAGAGTTCAAAAAAATTTCCTCTAAAGCTTTTTATTTGTAGGCATTTTGTTTTGCCGTGCGATATTTTTGTTTTCAATGTAGATATTATAGTTTATGGTTTTCATTTATTTTCTAAGATCTGTTAATGTTTTTAGTTAGTTTAATTTAATTTTTATCATTTGCAGGGAACTTATTTACTTGGCATGTCTACTTCTCTTTCAATGGAAAATTCAATAAGTCCAGCATTAATGTCTGATGAGGTTCAACAAGGGCCTGATGGTGGGTGTAACACAAACTTGCCCGTGGAGAATGAAGATGAAAATCCTTTTCATAAACCTAAGAGGCAAAAAAATCTGAAGTATGGCCAGAAATGACAAAAATTATGGATTCAGGTACGAGTGCAAACATTGTCATAATCCATTAGCAAAAATCAAAACAGGGACCACAACACACTTGAAGCGTCATTTAAAAAATTGTGGAAAATATTTGGAAGTTAAGAAAAAGAATGAGGATAGACTAAGACAACAACAACAACTTAGTTTTGGGCCTATAGGTATAGATCCTACATTTTTTTCACCATTCCATGATGGAAAAGTTTGTATGGAGCAAATGAAGGAGGCTGCTGCAACATGGATTTTGCTGCATGACCATCCATTTTCAATAGTAGAAGATTAAGGATTCAATATGTTTTGTAGGCGTGAAATGCCTGAATGAACTAGTATATCAAGAGCAACTGCAAGAAAGAATTGTTTTATGATATATGAATCAGAGAGAAAAATATTATCTAGTTTGTTGAAAGCAGCAAAAAATATTAGCCTAACTACTGATTTGTGGAAGTCAAAGAACCAAAAAATTGAATATATGGTGATTACTGCCCATTGGATTGATTCAAACTGGAAATTAAATAAACGAGTTCTTAGTTTTTTTAATATTCCTCCTCCTCGTGGTGGCCCTCAAATATCTGATGTCATTCTAAAGTGTGCAAGAGACTGGTGAATTGAGAGTAAGGTATTTACTATTTCAGTTGATAATGCAAGTGTCAATGATGTTGCTGAAACGTCCTAAAACTCCTACTGAATTTTTTTTTAAAACTCTCTAACTATAAAATAATGAATATAAATATATATATATATATATGCCAATACATATATATATATATATATATATATATATCGTACTTTAAAAATAACTTTAATTAATTTAAAATACATATACACAATAAATACAATAAAAGTACACGAATGCAATTAAATACTTAAAATTTATTTACTAAATATTCATTTATAAAAATTCCATAATGAAATTTCTAAATAATAATTCTACAACAAAATTCATGCAAACATTAAAATAAATAATTAAATCTAACATCCATGCATATACTAAAAAAATCTAAAGTACTAAAACATGTGTGGAAATAAGTGTTCTAAATCTCAACGTAAAAATAATCATAGAGCAATGGTCATGGGTTCTAGCCGCCTGGATACTCATACGCCCTCGCCGCCAGTCGGGAACACATTATCCACATCGACAATATGCTCACCTGCACCATTTAAATTTAGTGAGCCTAGAGGCTCAGCACGTTCTATCCTTATGTAACAACATGAAACCACACACAAGCACACATCATATAAAATATGTGAATATACTTATACATGCATGATCTTAAAATTATATGCATATAAACATGAAATAAATAATTATACTGTTTTATCATCATGATATAACATATATCATCATACTTAATAAATCTCATAAAACGACATAACATGATTTCTTAGTTCTCAACAGGTCGTATCTATGTCGGTGGCCTCATACTAAGCGATTGATCAATCTTAAACCAATGTATGCGACGGTGGGGTTTCCACCTCTGTGCTGCCACTTCACCAGTTCTCTCAGCTGGATCCATAAGCTCATCATACATAAACATCATTAGGAAGGTCACCGGGTCCATGTATCCCGGCCTCCAACCACATCACTTTTCACCTTCACTTCAACTTCCATAAAAATTATATTTTTCTTAACATGCATTTAAACTTATCATAAAAATTCTTACATGATGCATGAACTTGAAAATTCTCACTTATTTCTTTATTTTCATGAAAATTTGCCCGTAAATATATATTTAATTTATTTTCTTAAAAATCATACTTATATAACTAATAAAATACATGTATGAATTAAATATATATTTACGGACCCTTTTTTATTTTCCATGGACTTGTTCGAGCTGCTGACCACTGAACTTAAACCCATAAATTTCTAGACTGACTCAAAAACCCAAAAGCCCCAACCTGACCTGGCCCATTAAGTTTTATGGGCTCCCAGGCCCATGGAAAACTAATGAGCTCACTTAAAACATAATTTAGGCCCATCAACTTATTAACTTAAAGTTGAATTAATAAAATTATTAACTACCCATTAACTTATAAATTTGACCGATAAAATTACTAAACCCGACACAACTTGGCCCAATAATTCTCATGGATCACACGGCCCATGACAAATTAGTGGGCTCACCTCAATAATTATTAAAGCCCATTAAATTAGTCCAATTAATTAATCAAGCCCAACCCATAACTTAAACTCTTAATTAACTAAAATAACATACCCGAGCCCAATTAATAAAATCTTGACCCAGACTAAAATTAATTTGAATCAACACATGTTGACCCGAACCGGACCTGGATCCAAGGACCCAATCCCAGCCCACTAAACACTCCAGAACCCACGGCCCACTTTCAAACAAATGTGACCTGCACAAAAATTGTGCAGGTCTCGGCCATGCAGTAGCAGGCTTTGAGGCCTGCTGCCGGCCAGCTCCGACCGCCAAACGGCTGGAGCTCCACCGCCCAGACGTAGCCCACGTCTGGGCAGTCCCAACGAACCAAGCCTCGCCTTGAACCGAACCCTACACCGCCCTAGTGACCCACGATTTGGGAATCCCGAAACTGCCGCGATTTGCTACCATCAACCCTTACCAGCTTCGACCTCGACCCAATACAACCCAAACCTAGCATCCCGAACCCCTCTCCCCATAAAAATAACTTATTTTGGGTAAAAACGGGCACATAAATATATATAAATATAAATACTATAATTTTCTTGAAATAATACCTTAAAATAATATTTTATGGCTCCTAAAAATCTCATAAAATATTTTGGGTGAAAAAATAATATCTCGTCCGTCCACGGTCCCGCCTACGCGATCGTAAAATAACATTTCTCAAACAAATTCATAAATTACCACCTAACGGTTTAAATGCCGCAATAATATTTAAAACGTGCAACTAAATCACATAATAACACATAAAATTAATTTAACACATTTTTACTTTATTTTAAAATCATTAAATCTCCTAGTTATGTATGCGGGTTTACGTAGCGAATTTCCGGACGTTACAGTTGCGATAAGAAATTTGTTGAATGATCTTTCTAGGATAAAGAATAATATTGTTTGTGGAGGAAAATTGTTTCATGTTAGATGTTGTGCACATATCTTGAACCTCATAGCTCAAGATAGCCAAAATGAAATCAAGGATATTGTTGATGATATTCGACATAGTGTTGATTTTATAAGGCGAACAGATGCTAGGCTCCTTAAATTTGTTGAGATTGTGAAGTATTTAAATTTATCTGAAAGGAAATTGATTGATGATTGCAAAACAAGATGGAATTCCACGTACGAGATGCTCAAAGTTGCATTATCTTTCAAAGAGGTTTTTCCAAGATTCAAGGACAGAGAACCAAGTTATGTTGATTGTCCTACTGATTACCAATGGAAAAGATTGGAAAAGATATTTTGTATCTTAAAGGTGTTTCATGGAGAAACAAAGGTAATTTCCAGAACAGAATATCCCACTTCTAATTTGTTTTTGAATGAGGTTTTCAGAGTGAAGATGATATTAGATGACAAATCTCATGATGAAGAAGAGTATATTCGCAGAATGACTCAAAGAATGAAAACCAAGTTTGACAAATATTGGGGGGAATGCAATTTACTGATGTGCATAGGTTGTGTTTTGGATCCAAGGTGTAAAAAGAGAGTACTTGTGTAGTAACCCAGATTCCATTTTAAGATAATAATCTGTTAAACATGCTTTAGGATTGGTGATTAACCAAATTCAGGGTTTAATCGGACTTCAGAATCAAGAATTGGATTTTAATTTTCTGAGTCAGTTCGGACGGTCCGAAGAGGACTTCGGACGGCCCGAACTCAGCACACCGGGGGCTCCGAAGGTGAGCTTATTGACTTCGGAGTTAAGGCAAGTTCGGACGATCTGAAGTAGGATCGGACGGCCCGAACTTCACCTGTGCCAAGTAGGCAGGATTACTCAGCTATGGTTTTTGACAAGTGTCGAATTTAGGACACTTCGGAAGACCTGAAGTGGTGATAGGACGGTCCGAACTCGACGTGTCTCGCATGCAGGCAGTGAGTTGGATCGGACGATCCGAACCCCAGTTCGGAGGGCTGAACTCGACCAGGAATTTTACTATAAATAGGGCTCGTTCGATTTCAATTTGAATTACAAATTTTCGAGTATCCTTCTCCAGTTTTATATTGTGAGTTATACACTTGAGGGCCCTATCGGTTATAATCGAGGTTCTGGAATAACCAAGGTGTGGTTATAGTCATCCGGGACTAGCGACTCCAAAGGGCTATCTACGGACGAAGGTATGATCCGGGAATCTATTTAAGTTTTGGGAGTACTTATTAGCTTAGTTAAGGCTTATAGAATTTATGTAGTGATACGGTGAACTTTTGAATATAGGCTTGGAACCTAGGATCTACTATACATGAACTAGCCTAGAGGTACGTACACATTGACTGAGATTGCCAGCGAGTATACATGTTTATATGTTGCATTTATTTGACATTATTATATGGCATGATATATGATTTACCGTTTTCCATATTCATATGTCATGTGCATATACACATTGAGCATATACCTTGTTATACCTGATTATAGAGCCACTCAGCTCTATACTCGATAGTCTGTCACTGAGAGTACCGCGACGGCGGGGACATGTATGTCTGACTACTTTGGTATACTAGACGAGTGTGGTTGCACCCATAGGTTGATCCATGCGGTGGCAGCACTCATGTGGCGCCGGTACTGAGCATGACTTTTCAGATGACCTTTTACTAGTCATCATGTTGCATGCATTATATACATATGTTTACTCATGTTTATGTACTGGGCGTTAGTGCTCATGTCCTATTGTTATCTTGGACACCCTATTTCACGGGGTAGGTCGCAAGATGGACGGAGCTGGTAGTTCAAGGCAGGACTAGGGAGCAGGAGCCTTAAGGAGTTTATTATACAGCAGGATTCGATATAGCTGTATAATGTTTACTTTTAAGTTTTTTCGATATGGTTGTATCACTACAGTATTAAGCCTGGATATATTTTACTAAGCTGATATGTAATTTATGGATTATGTTTCCGCACGTTTTACTCTGTTAAATATTTTGCTGGATTAAGTTTAATGCATGCTATTAGTTGCCAGTTAGTAGGTGATTCCATGTAGGGTCACTACATTTTTGGTATCAGAGCATGCTTAGATTTTGGGAATTAGTACTTGAAATTTAGTTTAGTCTTGAGTAATTCTTGCGCATTTGGGATTTTAAATGTGCAATTCTTTTCAGGATATAGCTGACAAAAGTCATGGTAGTGTTGGCCAGGGAGGTGGTCATCATCGTCATCATCGCCATCATGATGATCGATATCATCCTCATGAGGGTAGACGTCGTTACTCTTTCAATAAGTTTATGCAAGTAGGACCGAAACCCTTGGTGGGAGGCGAGAATCCTGAACAGGCAAGAGGCTGGATGTCTAAACTCGAGAGTGCTTTTCGAGCTTTCGATTGCACTGAGGAGCAGAAACTGGAAGTTCTAGAATTCGTTCTAGAGGATCGAGCACGCTTATGGTGGGATTCCAAAGCTACTCAAGCACGTACTGAGAGAGGACAGGTGACTTGGGGGGATTTCTGTCAGCAGTTTCAGAAACTATATTTTCCTCCAGCAGTTCGACAGGCACGATCTATGGAGTTGCTGACTCTGAGGCAAGGATCAATGACTATTGATCAATATCAGCAACGATTTCTTGATCTGCTACCTTTTAGTCCTCATATCAATGACAGTGATGCGTCCAAGTATGATATCTTTTTGAAAGGCCTGAATCAAGATATCTACTCACAAGTTGTCGTATGTGATAATCCGACATCTTATTAGGCTTTGGTGAACCATTACCGTCAAGTGGAGAACAGCAATAGGCGGGCACTGTTGATGATGCCAGGACAGCCTAGTGGATCTCTTGGGCCTAGGGCTCAATCTGTTGTGCAATCTGGACCTATGTCCTCTTCTACTCCTACTACTTCGTCTGGTTGTCGTGGTTCACGAGGTACTTTCCGCTTTGGGAAGAAGAAGAAGAAGGAGGAATTTTGCAGCCACTGTGGTGGGAATCAACCTGCAGCTTCGTGTCGGAAAGCTACTGGTGCTTGTTATATTTGTGGTGAGCAGGAACATCTGCGGAGAGATTGTCCTCAGCGCATGGGTTCTGCTGGTGGATCGGGATCACAGGTTGGATCTCAGGCTTCTACTTTTCCACGTTAGCAGAAAGAACCACAGAGTTCTTCTGGTTATCGTCCACAGACTCAAGGGCAGGTATTTGCTCTGTCTCAGGAGCAGGCTATTGAGGGAAGAGATCGCATGTTGGCAGGTAACTTTTTGTTATGTGGTATTCCTGCACTTATTTTAATTGATACTGGAGCATCGCATTCCTTTATTTCTAGTTGCTTTGTTAAGAGACATAGATTACCTTATGTATCATTAGATATGGATTTAGTTGTATCTACTCCGCTGGAGTAGGAGGTAGTGACTAAGCGTCTAGTGATGGGTTGCCTTCTAGAGTTTCAGGGTCATGCGTTATCGGCTAATTTGATGATATTAGCGATGGCAGATTTTGATTTTATTTTGGGAATAGATATGCTGACTTTGTATCACGCTACTGTGGATTGTTATCAACGTCTGGTACAGTTTCATCCGGATGAGGGTGATAGCTGGTACTTTTATGGTGAGGGTGCGCGACCTCCAATGACACTTGTATCGGCTCTGAAGGCATGTCATGTCTTGGAGTCAGGTGGGGAGGGCTACCTCATTTATGTAGTTGATATGTCCACGAGTAGTTCGAGTATTGATCAGCTACCGATTGTCAGCGAGTTTCCTGACGTATTCCCTGATGAGATTCCTGGTTTTCCTCTGGTTCAAGAGGTTGAATTTGGTATTGATCTAGTACCAGGAACTACGCCTATATCCCGAGAACCTTATAGTCTGGCACCGTCAGAGATGAGAGAATTGAAACAGAAGTTGCAGGATCTTCTAGATAAGGGATATATCCGTCCGAGTGTTTCTCCGTGGGGAGCACCTGTGTTGTTTGTCAAGAAAAAGGATGGATCGATGCGATTATGTATTGACTACAGGCAGTTGAATCGTGTCACCATCAAAAATAAGTATCATTTGCCGCGGATTGATGATCTGTTTGATCAATTACAGGGTACTTCTGTTTATTCGAAGATAGATCTGAGATCTGGATACCACCAGATGCGGGTACGAGACTCAGATATTTCTACGACTGCTTTCAGGACCAGATACGGCCATTATGAATTTCTGGTGATGCCATTCGGTTTGACGAATGCACCGGCAGTATTTATGAATCTGATGAATCAGGTATTTCGGGAATATCTGGATTGATTTGTCATCGTCTTCATTGATGATATTCTTGTCTATTCTCATGACAAGAATAAGCATGCACAACATCTGAGAATTGTTGTACAGACGTTACGAGATAAGCAGCTGTATGCGAAATTGGATAAGTGTGAATTCTGGCTTGATCGGGTAGTGTTTCTCGGTCATGTGATTTCTAGTGAAGGAATATCTGTTGATCCAAGTAAGATAGAGGCAGTGCTGAACTGGTCTCGTCCAACGACGTTTGCTGAGATTCAAAGTTTCTTGGGTCTAGCGGGTTATTACCGTCGGTTCATAGAGAATTTTGTACAGTTGGTCAGGCCTTTGACATAGCTTACACGGAAAGATGTTGCCTTCATATGGTCCTCGGATTGTGAGGAGTCATTTCACGAGCTGCGTAGACGTCTTACTACTGCACCTATGCTAGCTCTACCTTCTGGATCAGGAGGTTATGTTGTCTATATTGATGCCTCTGGTCAGGGGTTAGGATGTGTTCTTACACAGCATGGACATGTTATTGCCTATGCTTCTCGACAGTTGAAGACGCATGAGAATAATTATCCAGTACATGATCTCGAGTTAGCCGCCATTGTATTTGCACTCAAGATTTGGAGGCATTATCTTTATGGCGAGAAATTTGAGATATTCACGGATCACAAGAGTTTGAAGTATTTATTCACTCAGGCGGAGTTGAATATGCGACAGAGACGCTGGATGGATCTTTTGAAGGATTATGATTGTAAAATCAAATATCATCCAGGTTCTGCTAATCTTACTATTGATGCCTTGAGTCGGCAGGTGAGACTTTCTGCACTTCAGACTAGTGAAATATCTCATTTGGTTCAAGAGTGTTGTTCATTGAGTTTTACACTCAAGCACAAGAAAGGAAGAAATGGAATTCATTTATATACTATATTATCTGAGCCAGCATTGTATTCTCGGATCAGAGATGCTCAGATATATGATGTTAAGACTCAGCGTTTGGCACGTTTAGCCAATGGGGGTAATACATCTGGATTCCATTTTCAGGTAGATGGTTTATTGTGTTTATCAAATCGAGTGGTTGTACCTGATGTTACGGAGCTCAGGAATGATATTCTATCTCAAGCTTACAGGAGTCGATTGTCTGTTCATCCTGGAAGCATGAAAATGTATAAGAACTTGCGAACCAGATTCTGGTGGAAAGGGATGAAGCAGAGTGTATATCAGTTTGTTTCAAGATGTTTGGTTTGTCAACAGGTCAAGGCTGAACACCTACGACCAGGTGGATTACTGCAAAATCTTGAGATTTCCAAATGGAAGTGGGAGCACGTGACTATGGATTTTGTCGCCTACTTGCCTATGACTTCACGTCAGTGTGATGCTATCTGGGTCGTTGTTGACCGTTTGATGAAATCAGCACACTTTATTCCTTACAACCGGGAGTATTCTTATGATCGCATGGCACGCTTATATGTCCAGGAGATAGTGCGATTACATGGGATTCCAGTGAGTATAGTTAGTGATACAGACCCGCGATTTACCTCACGTTTTTGGGGTAGTTTTCAGCAGGCTTTGGGTACCACTCTGAGTCTGAGCACTGCATATCATCCGGAGACTGATGGGCAGTCAGAGCGGAAAATTCGTACGTTGGAGGATATCCTACGTTCTTCTGTCATGGATTTTAGCTTATCTTGGCAGGATCAGTTACCTTTGATCGAATTTGCCTACAATAACAGTTATCATCGTAGTATTGATATGGCACCTTTTGAGGCATTGTATGGTCGATGGTGTCGTACTCCGTTATTCTGGGATGAAGTCGGGGAACGACAAGTCGAGGGTCCTGAGCTGGTGCAGCAGATTGTAGATAAGCTAGATTTGATCAAGCGGAGGATCAAAGCTGCTCAAGATAGACAAGCCAGTTATGCTAATATTCTTCGCAGGCCATTGCAGTTTGAGCTTGGTGAATATGTGTTCCTACGAGTATCACCATTCAGGAAGGTGATGAGATTCGGTGTGAAAGGCAAGTTGTCACCTCGTTTCATTGTGCCTTTCCAGATACTGGAGAAGATTGGAGATGTTGCATATTGTTTGGCGTTACCGCCATCTCTTTCCAGTATACATAATGTTTTTCATGTGTCGTTACTTCGACAGTACATACCTGATGAATCTCATATTATCCATCAAACTGATATTCAGCTAGAACCAAATCTGTCTTTTGTTGAACGACCACTCCGTATCCTAGATAGGAAGAAGAAAATTCTTCGGAACAAGACTATACCACTTGTGATGGTACAGTGGCAGCGCCGAGGCGTTGAAGAAGCAACTTGGAAAACCGAGAGCTATATGCGGGCTGAATATCCTGAGTTGTTTGCTTTGTACTTTTGATTACCATGTAAAGATGTAATTACAGTTGTTGTAATAAAACATGGTTTGATGTTTCATATTGTTATCTTGATTTGTCTTTAGATTTTATTTCGCGGACGAAATATCTAAAGGTGGGGAGAATGTAGTAACCCAGATTCCATTTTAAGATAATAATCTGTTAAACATGCTTTAGGATTGGTGATTAACCAAATTTGGGGTTTAATCGGACTTTAGAATCAAGAATTGGATTTTCATTTTCTGAGCCAGTTCGGACGGTCCGAAGAGGACTTCGGACGGCCCAAACTCAGCACACCGAGGGCTCCTAAGGTGAGCTTATTGACTTTGGAGTTAAGGCAAGTTCGGACGATCCGAAGTAGGATCGAACAGCCCGAACTTCACCTGTGCCAAGTAGGCAGGATTACTCAGCCATGGTTTTTGATAAGTGTTGAATTTAGGACACTTCAAATGACCCGAAGTGGTGATCGGACGGTCTGAACTCGACGTGTCTCGCATGCAGGCAGTGAGTTGGATCGGACGATCCGAACCCCAGTTCGGAGGGCCCGAACTCGACCAGGAATTTTCCTATAAATAGGGCTCGTTCGATTTCAATTTGAATTACAAATTTCCGAGTTTCCTTCTCCAGTTTTATAGTGTGAGTTATACACTTGAGGGCCCTATCGGTTATAATAGAGGTTCTGGAATAACCAAGGTATGGTTATAGTCATCCGGGACCAGCGACTCCAAAGGGCTATCTATGGACGAAGGTATGGTCCGGGAATCTATTTAAGTTTTGGGAGTACTTATTAGCTTAGTTAAGGCTTATAGAACTTATTTAGTGATACGGTGAACTTTTGAATATAGGATTGAAACCTAGGATCTACTATACTTGAACTAGCATAGAGGTACGTACACATTGACTGAGATTGCCAACGAGTATACATGTTTATATGTTGCATTTATTTGGCATTGTTATATGGCATGATATATGATTTACCGTTTTCCATATTCATATGTCATGTGCATATACACGTTGAGCCTATACCTTGTTATACCTGATTATAGAGCCGCTCAGTTTTATACTCGATAGTCTGTCACTGAGAGTACCGCGACGGCAGGGACATGTATGTCTGACTACTCTGGTGTACTAGACGAGTGTGGTTGCACCCAGAGGTTGATCCGTGCGGTGGCAGCACTCATGTGGCTCCGGTACTGAGCATGAATTTTCAGATGAACTTTTATTAGTCATCATGTTGCATGCATTATATACATATGTTTATTCATGTTTATGTACTGGGCGTTAGTGCTCACGTCTTATTGTTATCTTGGACACCCTAATTCACGGGGTAGGTCGCAGGATGGACGGAGCTGGTAGTTCAAGGCAGGACTAGGGAGCAGGAGCCTTGAGGAGTTTATTATACAGCAGAATTCGATATAGCTGTATAATGTTTACTTTTAAGTTTTTTCGATATGGTTGTATCACTACAGTATTAAGTCTGAATATATTTTACTAAGCTGATATGTAATTTATGGATTATGTTTCCGCACGTTTTACTCTGTTAAGTATTTTGCTAGATTAAGTTTAATTCATGCTATTAGTTGCTAGTTAGTAGGTGATTCCATGCAGGGTCATTAGAACTTGAATTTATTTTTCCAAAACTCTACTCCCCTGTCGAGGCACGAGAGAATATCACAAATGTTATGAAAACTCTGTCCTTGATTTACAAGGAATATGTGGATGCTACAATTGAAAACATGCAAGAATCAAGAAATGGTTTGGAATCTCAAGGTAGTAACCAGGTTAGGAGAAATGTTGAAGATAGTAGAAGTTCATCTTCAGGATGGTTTGAGTTTTCTTCTTATTTAAGAGAAACTGAATTGGTGCAGCCAGAAAAATCTGAATTGGATGTTTATTTGGTGGAAGGGTGCCATTTGTATGAACCAGAAGAAAATTTTGATGCTTTGAGTTGGTGGAAGTTGAATACATATAAATTTCGAATACTATCTTCTTTAGAAAGAGATGTTTTACGCATACCAATCACCACAGTAGCTTCAAAAGCTACCTTTAGTGTGGGAAGTCATGTTATTGATAAGTGTCGTGCTTCTTTAGCTCCCACTATCGTGGAAATGCTGATGTGTGGAGGAGACTGGTGTCGAAAACAATATGGAGTGACCAAGAAGACAAATGTAAGATGATTAAGTACATTTGATGTTTTTATTGTTGAATAATAATTTTATTTTTATGATTTCAGGTTGAAAAACAACATTTAACAATTGAGTTGCCCAACAATTGAACAGACATTGGTATTCAAATTTATTTATTGAAGTTAACATCATTTTGTGTTATTGTTCATTTTAGTTATAATAATTGTATTTAACTATTTGATTTACATACAGGTTTGCATAATTTGAGGAAGTATTTTTTGTCGTGTGGTGAGTTGTTTTTAGGATTACCTGATTTGTTAGCATTATAGTGCATTATTATAAATTTTAGAAATACAATTATATTTATATGTAATATTACTGTTTTTAAAATTGTAGAATATAAATATACTTTCTTGGATTGTAGGATCGGTGGAGTATAATTTAGCAGACTTGGAGGAACTGATTTTATGAAGAATTTGTTAATTTCGTGGGATGAGACACTTATTGATTAAATGGATTGTTTTGATGAATTAGTGTTTTGTCATTTTGATGAGATATTTAAATATTGAAACTCATGATATGCATGAATTATATTTTGAGATAATTTAAGTTTTATTGTTAATTGGATGTATTTAGAATGTACATTTATTTACAAAAATTTTTATATCTTGTAACATAATATATTTTCAAATCAAGCTTCAAATCGAGCATTTTTGAACTCGAGCTCGAGCTTGCTATCGAATCGAACTCGAGCCAAAAATAAACTTATTTCGAACTTCGAATCGAGCTTCGAATAGTTCTATTCGAACTTGAACTCAAATACTAAAATTTTCTTATAGTTCGGCTCGGCTCGTTTACAGCCCTAGATGAGACTCCTCCATGGCAACTAATGCACCTGCTGAATCCGCTACACTTACTTTGTTCAATGCAGTCACTTGTGTAATCAAAGCAGACAACTGGGCAGAGATAAAAGTGAGAGGATCAACTGCATAAACTCCTACAGATTTCTTGACTACCGGTGATCTTCCTTTTCTTCCTCATGAAGCTCCCCCAACTACTCAAAACCAATTTCCTTCTGATCGTCTCTTTGAAACTCTACATCTTATTGAGTCGAATGTTAACCGCATTGAGGGTAGCATGGCCAAGCACTTCGCCACTTTTACAGTGTCTATCGATGCTTTGACTTATCGAGTTGCTCTGTTGGAGTCTTGATTTGACCACTTCATGGCTCATCCTCCGCCGCGGAATAAAGACAACTCTTAGATTTTATTTTTGTATTTAAGTTGTACTTTTTTAATTTCAATGTAATTTCTTTTAAGTTGTTTAATGAAATTAGCTTATGTTTTATTTCTCTCTGTTAAATTATTAGTATTTTTTATTATCGCAATAAGGGGAGAATAAAATTGGTTAAATAATAAAATTAATTAAATGGGGAGTTATTTAAATGTTTATGTTATTTTAATTCATATTTATTTCTCCTATTTAACAAAGTTTTGTGATCATCAAAAAGGGAGAGATTGTTACGCCTTAAACACATACAAATCTCGTGTTGTGAGATTAATGTTTTTAATGCATTAACAAGTTTCAAATATTATGTTTTGATGATTAAAAAACTAGGTCAATTTTTAATAATAATTTAAAGTGAGAAATTTGCAGATATTAAAAATTCTCGTCAAAGAAAAATATTGGAAGCAAGTACCGATAGCTAAAAATTGAAGAAGAATTTTATAATTAAGTGTTCAAAATTGTAGAGTTCGGAGGGTCCAAATATTTTCTATGAATTATTTAAAGAGTTCGGAAGCTAGTTCGGATGCTGCGAAGACAGAGTTCGGACGATCCGATCCAGGATCGGACAGTCCGAAGTATTTCCCTGAATATTTTATTCTTCGGAGGGTATTTCGGATGCTGCGAAGTCAAGTAGTACGGACGGTCTTCTATGAAGTTCATCAATTATGTTATTCTTCGGAGTCAAGTTCTGTGGCCACGAAGTTCATGTTTGGAGGATCCGAAGACCAGATTGGACGGTCCGATCTCTTTACGGCGATGATAGATTTTGTTCGGAGACTTTTTCCTGACAGTGAATTTAATGCAGCCGATCGGACGATCCGATCTCAGTTCGGACGGTCCGAACAGTGCCACATCCACATATTTTGAATTTGAATCAGCACAGTTAGGAGGCTCCGAAGTCCAGATCGGACGGTCCGATCTCACCCTATTCAGCACTATAAATAGAGACATTCCGAGGCCATTTCAAACACAACTCACACTTCCAACTCTCTCAAGTATTCAAGCATCTTCTGAGTGATTATTCAAACATTTTAATCATATTTCAAAGTCCCTCAATATATATTTTTGTATCGAGTTGTATAAGTGCTTGAAATTGTAGTTTTGTATACTCGAGTGTGAAGCCGAGTTTATCGAGTTGTTGTGGCTATCCTTGGAGCTCTTAAGGCCAAGTGTTTCGAGTTGTTGTGATGTTATCCTTGGAGTCCTTAAGGCCAAGAGACGCGGTAATCGTATTATTGTTGTATCGGCTAACTTGGAGCCATCAAGACCAAGACAAAGTGCCAGTGATACCTTGGTTAATCGATCTTAACCACTAAGGGGAGACGTAGACGATTTATCGTCAAACTTCCATAAACATATCCTCTCTATTTACTGCTTTATTTACTTTCCGTTATTTACTTTATTTACTTACTGCATTTATATTTGACTGTCCTAAGTCTTCTGCTTGCGTTTTTGCAAAATCATTTTAAATTTCTAAAGTTGCCAGTAGAACATAATTTCCCCATTAGGTTCCAACACTCATATTCTTAAAAGGGTTGACCCCGAAGGAGACCTCATCCCACATGAGTCAGAGACACATTGACTCATGCGGTGATTAAATCGAGGGATGTGCACGAGCGGCATGAACCTGAGTGAGGGAGCAACATGTCCAACCCTCAGAGCATACCCCACAATATTTCAGCAGAGAATATGTTCCACACAAGGATCGAACTCGCAACAGTGAAAAATTTCTTCCCACATCATCTTAGGCCTTATCAACTCGTCTATGCCCATGTGGACAATTTATCCTTATATTATCCGTTCCGTTGATTAGTACGTTCATCAAGGCCGGCCCTGGCCCTGGGCAGCCAGGGCACGCACCCAGGGCCCCACCCTTGTGTGGGGCCCCAAAAATTTTTTTTAAAAATTTTTTATATATATATTTATTTATATATAAATATTATATATTATGCTCTCACACAAAATTCATCCACATAAAAAACAGGATTTGAGTTTTTAATTTTGAGAGTTTCGATAATATTTTGCTCTTTTGTTAGTTTGTGGTTGCGTGCGATTACGTGAATTGACTATCAATAGTTTAAGAATTCAGAAAATAGAGAAGTACAGAATTTATGAAAATATACAAACACATTCAACAAAACGATCCAAGGTATGAATTACAAGACTCTTGTTCAATTTTATTTTATTTTCGAATTTTGATATATTGTTTAATCTTATTTTGATTTAATGTTTTTGTTCACATTATTTTGGTTTAAGGTAAGATATTAATATTGTTGTAATTTCACATAGATTCTGAAAAATTCGAGGATTACAGGTCTGAAAATGAATATTTTTCCTATGATCGTGGTTGCGTATCAAATTTTATTGACTATTCCTGTGACTGTAGCATCAGTTGAGAAAAGTTTTTTCAAGTTAAAATTATTGAAATTTTATTTGAGAACCACAATGAGTCAAGAATAACTGAATGATTTGGCGATCCTCTGCATTTAAAAAAAACATATTGGAAGGTATATCTTATGACGACATAATTGATGATTTTGTTTCAAAAAACATAAGAAAAGATAATTTTAAATAATATTTTTTGTTGATTAAATTATTTTAAAAAATTATGTAAACCTTTTTTCATTTGTGTACTTTATTGATTTATGTATTTTGGTTTATTTTAATTATGTTATTCGAATATATATATATATATATATATATATATATATATATAAATTTTCAAGTTAATACAAAAGGGTCCATGATTTAAACTTTGTTTAAGATCTCATTTTTTTTAGGACCGTCCTTGACGTTCATGCACATCCAAATCCAATTGTGAGTTCATATAAAAAAATAAAAAAAAATAAAAAAAAAAACAAGATAGAGAATCAAACATGGAGAGTATTACTGCACGGCACCGGCGAAAAGTCTTACCGCCATCCCCTCAAACTTATCTCTTTAATCACTCTCCAAATATTAGTATAATAATATAATATATAAATAATTCACATCACATTTTCATTTTCATCAATCTATTGAGAAGCGTGCCTTTTATCCTCTTATTATTTTATATTTAACACACGCAAAGACTACATTTTTACATCCACATTTTCATTTTCATCCATTCTTTTCCTTTCTTTGCGTTGTGTTTTTTATTGTAGCATAGTTTAATGGAATCGAGGGCGGAGCGGCGGCTGAGATTGATTCAAGGGCATCTCATCTCCTCTGAAGATGATGATTCACTGGCACGGTTTTCTGCCACCCCCACTGCTGCTGAATTCAGCCATGGTATTATCATTTTGCTGGTTGTTTTGTGTTTATGGGAGACTTCTTTTCAATCTTTGACCTTTCGTTGTTTTCTTTGAATGTTGTGTTGTCTCTTTTTTTAGCATGGATCCCTTTTGATCGATCGCACATTAGCATTTTCGTTGAAAAGTAGTGTTCCGCTTTTTTACTTTTTGTAACGGAGCATATTAGATGCTAAGAGATTCTGGTCAATCATCTGCGATTATGGGAATCTAGATGTGTAACCCTCTGGTGTGGCCAGTCCTGGTCGTATGAAGGGCCCATTTCTTTCGAGAAAAGATAGGAGTTCTTGGTACCTAAGAGCCCACTTCTTCTTTTTTTTTTTTTTTGGTCTCCTTTATATCTCCTGCCAAAGCTAATAGTTTGGACACACACGCTCATCATTATTAGACCACCCGATGTCTTGCCAACAAGAATTTAATAACTTCCTGCGATTTCCTGTTTCTTGGCATCTTCATGTAATAATTTTGGCATTGCACTGCGTCAATTATATATGTATCAGATTTCTGATGGCAACACAACTTGTTTCTATTTTCAATAATTTCTTTTATATTGTGGAAAATTATTCTGTTTACCTCTTTCATTATCAAACTGATCAATATTTCCTTTTCATAATAGATGATCTGGGCCATTGCATGACTGGAATATTCTTTAACCATTTCGTGGAAATCAGATTACAGGCATTGCCAGCCCAATAGAACTGGTTTTGATAACTTTTAGACCGTATATAAGGTTTCTGGAAGATTGGATTTTGTAAAATCTAGACTTGACTTTGTGTCACAACCTTCTTTGTATCATGTAAAAGTGAATATATATCAATTATTCTTCAAAAAGTAACTTTACTAGTCTGGAATTTGTGGGATTTTCAGACGTTTAATATTTACTTTGAAAGACCCACTTATATCGCTGAGCCTTCCTCCTTTTGAGGCCAACATGCTGATGCATGGAGAGACATGCACATAATTTATTTTATTCTTGTCCTTGGTCCTTTTTAGGTAGGGATATTCCTAAATTATATCTGTTGATATTTGACATTCATGTGTACAGATGAAATACAAGATACTTGGTTGATCTCAATTCAGCTTAGGATGGATAATTTGTGCCTTGTTATTCTTTTCTTATATATCTATGAGCAATATGAAATATTTATGTTTTTCCACATGCCAAGGGATATCTACTAAATTATTTAAAGGCAAGGTGTACTTACACAATTTTTATTGAATATGAGTGGATGTACTTAAAACTTGTGCACTTGGGGAATGATTGTATTTATCCCAATATTTTATAAGTTTAGTGTGGAAAATTAATTTTTAATATGTTCAGGTGAAAGATATAGTGTAGTTCTTCCTGAGAAATTGCGGACGGGGAAATGGAATGTCTACAGGTGCTCTCATTTCTTAAACTTAAACTAGTTGACATTCTTGTATTGTTTTGTCTCGTGAAAGGTATGCATTTTGACCCTTTCTTTGTAATGCTTGTCTTATGGAAGGTCCACAATCTCTCCACTGAAGCTTGTTGAAAGATACCTAAATCATCCTCAAATTGGCACATTGCATGATAATTTTCAGTGAGAATTCCTGCTGGTTTGGCAGTTACCATTCTGATGTTGATACTTGTGTTTGATATTTATTTTTATGAACCCTAGTTTTAGCTATTATGCGAATGTGTTGTTGGGTCACATTATTCTTTTTTCAAACTATCAATATCTAATGCTTCCATATATATTGGAGAATCTAATTTTTCATTAAGCTGTTATAGACTCGTATGGTTCCCTTGTAAGGTTATTTTACTTCCAGGCACGCAGTTGAAAATTTCCAAGACCATAAATACTTGGGCACACGTATTCGAATTGATGGAACTATCGGAGAGTAAGTTATCAAGGAAATCTTATCTTCTTGCGTTGGAAAAAAATTAAACTGAAGAAACCTAAATACTGTGTTGGCTTTATGTTATCCTCGTCATGTGAAGCTACAAATGGATGACATATGGAGAGGTAGGTACTGCTCGATCGGCAATAGGCTCTGGTCTCCGTCATCATGGTTTACAATCGGTATGTTATGGTAAACTTTTTTTCTTTATATGTCAATCTCGGCAGTCGGTGTGTTCAACACATATGATTTGATTGAAATGAAATTTTCCTTAAAAAAATCAGAAGAAAAATAAACGCAAATAAATTAGCTGATTTATCAATCAACTAGAGAAGGGAAATGTATGAAACAGTAATATTAGCTGGATCCTAATCTATTCAGATATCGAGAATTTAATTGATTGAAATGATTATTTTATTTGATTTTTGAATGCTACTCTTGAAACGAACGAATGAAATATGCTTTAAGCTTGCGTAAACGTTAAAAACCCAATTGATATGGACATGGAAGCAATTACTTTGTCAAATAGCATACTTTGTTGTTAAGCCCCTGATTGCCAAACTCATAAGGTGCTTGATAAGATTTTTTCATTATTTACTGCTCAAGAATGTGAAGATTGATTGCTAGTAGGATGATACACAGTCATGGAAAAAAATGCCTTGGCACAATGAATCGATGCTATATGCTGCTTGTCTTGTAAAGGTTAACTTACTCTCTCGTATTATATCATTTTTCCCGATGAGGATTAACAAAATATATTGCCATTTCATGTAGCAGTCATCATTCCATACCATATTGGCACTTATGCAACTCATAATTTTGTAACGACTCTTAAATGATACAGAATTGCGGTAAGGTGAATCAAAGGGATGAAAATTGGTTACGAAAACTCATAAGAGAGTGCTGAAATTGAAATTATGATTGTGCAATGCCTTTGGACTGCTTTGAAAAGTCAATGGCTTTTTAATAAAATAAAACTAAGTTGAAAAACTCAATGTTGAGCTGAATAAATCTGAAGACAAGTTTTTTCTCTTCTATTTGTTGTGACAGCTATGGGTCAAATAGATGGTGCTGCAGTGACACTAGGGTTTGACAATTATTTCTCTCCTCAAGAACTTTCAATAACTTTGATAATTCAATGTCAAAAGAGTGGATGTATTATTCTTCTCTTTTTGATACTCTGTTTGCACTTCTAGCACCAGAGTTGTTTTGGAAGTTGGAAGTTGAAAGTTGGAACATCTGTTAAATCTAACAAATGGCTCCTTTTCTTCTTTGATATGGATATTTGAACTTATTTATCATATATTTTGAGGTGTCATGCACACTATCAGTGAACTGAAGTAACTTGATTTTTTCGTGGAAGGGAGCTTGTATTGGACTTTATTTTATCAACAGACCAGAATGGCTCGTTGTCGATCATGCCTGCTCAGCATATGCATATATATCGGTTCCTTTATATGACACCCTTGGTCCGTAGGTTTGCACATTAATCATTCTTCTCTAGTCTAGTCACCTTTATAAAACTTGTGACAGTTTGGTTGTTTTGCAGGTCCTGATGCTGTTAAGTATATAGTCAATCATGCTGATATACGTGCAATTTTTTGTGTGCCCAATACCTTGAACACCGTGAGTCCTTTTCCTCCCTGTAATGTTTGGTTGCGGATGTGACAACCCATCAAATGTCTTCTGGAACACTCGCAACTGCGCTAGTTTTTACTCAACTTTAACATATAACACAAGGCATGGAAATGGTGACAGTGTAGTTTTGAAATCACTTGTACGTCTCTTGTTCCACCTAGTAAACTGGAAAAATTGAAAATAAAATAGCACCGCGTGGTATCATTATGTGGAGATGTATGATTGGATT
The DNA here is from genome assembly GCF_033568475.1 of Henckelia pumila. Lineage (NCBI taxonomy): Eukaryota > Viridiplantae > Streptophyta > Magnoliopsida > Lamiales > Gesneriaceae > Henckelia > Henckelia pumila. Next base: position 160,666,273 of record NC_133121.1, on the reverse strand, counting down.
TCGATGTCATGATCTTTGTAGCCGTTCTTTCTATTGCACCATTTATATTACCACGGACTGAGAAAGAAACACTATTGGTGGTGTTGTTCTTCATTGAAATTAATAGTTAAAGTTCTTGAAGTTTTTTAACTTATTTGTCTAAATTTTACAGCTTCTTACGTTCCTGTCAGAGATTCCATCTGTACGTGTTATAGTGGTATGCTCGGGAATCCAGTCTGACTTTTAATTTTGTAATTAAAAAAACATAGCACCATTTCTTTTAATTGTGTCTGAATGTTTCTTAAATAATTTAGGTAGTGGGAGGGATAGATGAACATCTTCCAGCTCTACCCTCCGCGTCAGGGGTTACAGTTATATCATATTCCAGGTTACTCGGTCAGGTAATTGTACTTTCTTTGCAGTGGCATGCTTTTCTTTTTGGACACTGCATTAATACTTTTAGTTTCACTGGATGCATAGGTGTTTTGGGGCCTGTGCTAAAGATACTAGTCAATTTTTCTCTCGCAAAAATTGGTAGATACATGTCAAATTTCATTGGTAACATGAAAGATCAGCCAAAAGTTCTTGTTACATACAGTGGTTTTTCTGGCTAAAAAGAATTGTGATTTGTGAAAATGTTGGTTTTAGAATGAAGTTGAATGGTTGTCTATCATATTCTTTTACATTTATCATTTATCTATTTAGGCTCGTCATAATCATATTAAATAGTGGTAAATACTGTAGCAAGGCATGTCGAAAACCTCAAACATTCCAAAAAATGTATTGCTTATTTTGCTCAATCCGTATCCCTTGAATTCTGTTCCGGTATCAATCTGTGTCAAGTACTGAGGCAACACATGTTCCGAGGATCAATATCTTTCCCTTGAATTATGCCTTGCCTTATAACCAACCCAGTTTAACTTGTCGCTTCCAAGCTACGAAATTCTGTCTGTCTGAAACTTGAGAGGAGAAATGGATGTATGCTTCTTTTGTGAATCTTTCCGATGACTGGAATGCAAATTTCAGTATAAGCAACACAAGAAACGTTCCTTGTTCCTTGTTCCTTGTTCCTTGTTCCTTGTTCCTTTACTTGAGCAGCTTGTTGCCACCATTTTGTTTTTAAATGCGACGTGCATTGGAATAAGACGATATTTGTGGCCTCCTTCCCACTTCTATATTGAAGCAACTGGACGAAATTTTTCTTCTTTCCTTTACTTCTAGTATGTTTTCCAAGTAATAACTTAGTTCTTTGCTTTATCCTAATTTGGATGCTTGCTTCGGAAAACAATTGCCCAGTGATTGAAAGATCAATATATAAATCCTGGTAGTTTTTGTACTTGTTAGGGCCGCGGTAATATGCATCCATTTTGTCCTCCCAAACCTGAGGATACAGCCACTATATGCTATACAAGCGGTACTACTGGGACACCAAAGGTACAGTTGTCAGTATTAATTTTTGGATATAGACAGCTGAAGCATCCTAAAAAATTGGTGGTTATTACAACGCAATGCCACTTTTTCTTGTTTTCCCATCTGTTTCATTTTATTTTACTTTGCACAGGGAGTTGTATTGTCACATGGAAATTTGATAGCAAGTATTGCTGGAATGACACGTTCAGTCACATTTTATTCCTCAGATATGTGAGTTTTGTCTTGTATTACATGTATTATTTCTATTGCCCTTTTAATCATGGAATAACTTGTTACTCTTTTGACAGTTACATATCTTATCTTCCCCTGGCACACATCTATGAGCGAGCTAATCAAATCATGAGTGTGTACTACGGTGTTGCCATTGGCTTCTACCAGGGGGTATGTGATTCCTGCATGGCAGATCTTTTTCTTCCAGGGATCTGTCTATACACTTGAGGGTATTGTTGGCTTTGTTTTACATGTATACCTGAATAAAGAAAACATAATTCTGAAACTTGATAGCTTGAAAAGAATATACTTCCGTAGCTTCTCACCCTCCCTCCTCTTGCTTTCTCTCTGCCTTAGATAATTTTCATGATATATGATAGTGGAACGTAAGATGATTACTTCGTAGAAGAACTGGGTCATTAAGTGCTTTTTGTTTAGAAAATTGACTAGCCGAGGCATCCTATTTTTAGTTTTTACTATCATACAGAAGTGGTGAGAGAAGTTATCCTTGTCTAGTAATTAGTACTTAATTATATTTCTCATTCTGGATTTAAATGATGCATAAAATTGGTTAACACCCGTCGACACAAAATCAATTACAAGTGGGATCTGTTTCCAAATAGTGTTTCTTATACCTACTGAGTGGCTACAGTAGGGACTCACTTAGTCACTGAGCAGTGGAAATTATGTCCAGGTTACGATCATTAACCAATAGCTTAAAAATTGGAAATAGGAATTGCAATGTTCAGCTTTTGGCTATTAATTGATAAAGTTAAAGTGCCTTGATGGAGCTTAATTGTGAAGAAGAGGTGGTTGACTTGGTGGCAGAAACCGGTTGTGTTGTGGGAGAGATTCTTGGCCTATTAAATACTTGGGGATTTCATTTCCGTTGGAGGTAATTCAGTGAAATTATCGTTTTGGGAACTGATTTTGTCTAAGATTGCAAAGAAATTAGCAACTAGCAAGTTGGAAGAAGACATTTTTGTCCAGACTCCAGAAGGGGTAGAATGACATTAATTCCAGCAGTGTTGAATGTTTTGCCGATGTATTTCATGTCTCTGTTTGGAGTACCGAAAGGTGTAGCGGATGTTATGGAAAAGATTATGAGAGATTTCCTTTGGGAAGGAGCTGACGGGGATTCACATGATCATTGTGTGGCTTGGGATAAGGTCTGTACACCGAAGGAAAAAGGCGGTCTGGATATTGGGAATATTTCCTTAACGAATAGGGCTCTTCTAGGAAAGTGCAGGTGGAGATTTTCACGAGAGAGGGAGAGAGGCATTGTGGAGAAAAGTTATTGTTAGTAGGTACGGGATGCAGAATAATGGATAGGATGCAGGGTTGGCTAGCATCGTCACATTTAGAAGCCCTTGGAAGTGTATCTCCAAAGTTTACCCGGTTTTCATCCCGTCGGTGAGAGCAGTGCTCAAAAGAGGTAACATTTTAAGATTTTGGGAAGACAAGTGGTGGGGGGATTCTGCTTCCAAGGATCTTTATCATTCTCTCTTCCAGTTATCTTCGTTCATATTTCTCTAATTTCTCGTTTTGCTTGGTTGGAAAGTCAATCCCTAGATTCGATTGTCTCGTGGAATTTTCATTTTAGGCGGGTTTTGACAGATGTGGAAGATGATGACTTGAGTCTTTTGTTAGAATCCTTAGAGAGGGCTAGGTTGGATGCAGGGGCTTCGGATTTTAGGAAGTGGGTGGGTGATTCTTTGGGTTTTTTCTCGGTTAAATATTTCTATGAGTTCTCTTTCCTTGACAGGGATTCCCTTCGTTCTCATTGTTTCATGTCATTTGGAAAATGCTTATCCCATCGAAGGTTCAAGTTTTTCGTGGGATGCAGTGCAAGGAAAGCTTCCAACCTGTGACACTTTGCAAAAGCATTGGCCCTCTTGTTCTCCAAGCATAGTTGTCAATAGCGCTTCAGCGAGGCGCAATGCCTGCACTTCAGTGTGCTTCAAAGCGCACGACATCCATGAAGTGTGCGCTTCTATGCGCTTTTTTGTGCTTTGCGCTTCACATAGAAGCGTGCTTCGGAGAACAGCTTTTTTTAAAAAAAAATATTTGAGAGAGGTGAAATTGCCTTTTAAAGTGCTATTTATCCTTTATTTACCCTGAAAAAAACATAGAAACCCCAACATCAAATTGCCTTTCCTCCCCAACGCCTCTGCCCTTGTGTCATTTCGTCATTTGCTCTCTGCATTTTAATATTTGATATTCAAAAGATGAAGATTATGATGATTTCAATATTTGATGTCTTATGCTTCATAAATTTTATTTAAAAAGTGAATGTTTTTATATTTTTTAAGAATAATTTTTTATTGTTCCGTAAAGCGTGTGCTTCGCTTTGCACTTCAAGCGACACTTGAGCGCTTTAATTCGCCTTGCGCTTTTGACAACTATGTCTCCAAATCCAAGTTGGTGTGTGCTTTGTCGGCGGGATGTGGAAACACAGAACAACATATTCATTCACTGTCCTTTCACCAGTGGCCTTTGTATAGGGCTCTGGCTGAGTTGGGTTTCTTGTAGATAACTCCAAGGTAAACAAAGGATTTATTTGCGGGTGATCCAGGGCGCGAACTTGGTAGGAGGGGGAGACTACTTTGGACGGTGATTCATTGTATTTGCTGGCACGTTTGGCTGGAGAGGAACAAGAGAATTTTTTAAGATAAAGCGGAATCGGGAGTTGTGTGTTGGTAAAAGATCAAACTGAAGGCCTCTACGTGGATTAGGAATCATAAAGAGTTTGCTATATTCTCGATTCTAGATTTAGTCAGAGATTGAAGTGTTATATTTTGTTGATATTTAGTGGGTACTAAGAGTTCCGTCAGCGGATATCTTATCCGCCTTTTGTAATTATCACACGATCCTTTTCATATATATAGTATAATATGTTCTCGTTTCTTATTTTAAAAAAATTGATAAAGTTGAAGTTTCTACTTTGTTTAATGGTTTTCCCACTGCACATGCAGAGTATGTTCTTTGTTGGAAAATTTGAATTGTTATGTCGTATGAGTGTTCTATGCATGAAATTTGCTACAAACTGCAGGATAACTTGAAGTTGATGGATGATTTAGCTGCTCTAAGACCCACGATATTTTCAAGTGTTCCTCGTCTATACAACAGAATTTATGCTGGGTATCAACTGATTGATTATGTCCATTTAATTATTGCTTGAAAGTTGAAACTTTTCATTAGAATTTAGAAGTCTAGTATGATATTCATTTGGGGTGTGTAATTGCAGGATAACTGGTGCTGTAAAAACTTCTGGTGCCCTGAAGGAGAAGTTATTTAATGCAGCATACAATTCAAAAAGGCAAGCCTTGATAAATGGTATGACCTAGTGCAACTTAGTATATTTGTTCTTACAGTTCTCTTTTGTAATCTCTGGTTCATCGTAGTGGAATTTTTTAGTTGCAGCGAGCAAGTTGTTAAAAGCGAGGGTGAGAGGCGCCACCAGGCGACCCCTCTGCGCCTGCGCCTTGGTATAATAAGGCGAGCCTAGAGCCTTTGAAGCCCATTGAGACGCGCTGTTATTCCTTTTTTTTATTTCTGTTTTAAAATTTAAGATAAAGGGAGGAAAATCTACCAAACCCTAGAATAAAATAAATGGGATAAAGAAATTCATATATTTCCTTAATTATTTAATTTAAAGAATATTTAATTGAGGTTCTATTTCCCAAAATATTAGAAAATGACATTTATAGATAGTTGGATAACAGATATAAAGTAGGATTTAAATTGCCAATCAGCCTTAAACTAGAAATTAGTGGAGAAAATTTCTCCACTAGTAATCTAGATTAGAAAAATAAAAGTAATGCAGAAATATGCGAATAATGAAAGATTTTTACCCCATTCTAAATAGGGGTGTCAAAACTCAATCTAACCCGCCAACCCGATCCGAAAAATTTCTAATGAAAGATTTGGGTTTGGGGTTTTTTGGGTTCTGGTCGAATCGGTTTGACCCGATAGCTAACCCGAAAAAAGTAACCGGGTTGGGTTCGGGTCAAACCCTGGTTGATCCGAGATGACACGAAAATTTGTATTATTATTATTTTTTATATAAAATTAAGAAAGATTTTCTACATTTTTATACATTGTATGTTTGAAATTTTTTTATTGTATATTGATATAATAGATTTTCGTCATTTAAATGTTTATTTTGTACAATTTTTATTTTTTAAAATAATTTTTTTTGTTTTGTAGTAAATATACTTTAAATTTTCTACAACTATACTTTCAAATTTAAATTATATATAAGTTTAAATTTTGTTATTATGTGATTAAATTAAATATTACTATTATTATTGTGTGTTTTGAATTTTTATTTAATTATTTTTTTAAAAAAATACAAATAAAAATAAAAAAACGGGTTGGTTCGGGTTAGTCGGGTTCTGGTTCGCCATTTTCGGGTTGGCGAAAATTTTTAAAAATTTCTCAACCCAACTCGAACCCACCCGACCTACCCGAATTGACACTCCTATATAAAAAAGATAGCCACTTTACCACAAAATAGCTTAGTAGATAAATATTTTTTTGTGACGATATAACTTTTCTTAGCTTAAGCTCTAATTATTTCAATAAAAATGTTTTGTCATGTAGTAGCAATAAATAGATATATTTTTCTAAAAATTAATAGCGCGCCTTGTTTCGATAAGGCACGCGCCTTGTGCCTTTAACAACTATAGTAGCAAGTGGACGTCGCTCTCACGTCATCAGAGCCACTATAAATTTTGTGTACATTCTGTGTTTTTTTTTCACCAATTATTGTTGCTTACAATAGATTAGGGCTTTGGTCCTGATATCTATATTGTTTAAGTTCTCTTTGTACTCTTACCTATTAAATTCCCTAGTAGTTTTTTTTTCAGCAAATTATGTAGCGCAAGATTCAAGATTTGGCTTGACTTGATTTCTTACCTCCTAAAATACGTTTTATAGGGTTTCTGCATATGTTTACAATATTCAGTGCATTTTAGGTCGAAAACCATCGCCAATGTGGGATAGATTGGTATTCAACAAAATAAAGGACAAACTTGGAGGTCGAGTTCGTTACATGACCTCAGGTGCTTCACCTTTGTCTCCTGATGTGATGGAGTTTTTAAGGGTGTAAGTTTATTTTCACATTCTTCCATTGCATAACCAATATGACCCGTTCCAGCCGTTTTAGTCACTCTCTTGCCTAAACACCTATCTGCAGATGTTTTGGCTGTCAAGTAATTGAAGGCTATGGTATGACCGAGACTTCCTGTGTCATAAGTTCCATGCAGGAGGACGACAACTTAACTGATCATGTTGGTTCTCCCAACCCTGCATGTGGTAAATAACCAAATTATTTATGCCAATGTCAACACTGTGATGCTGCAGAATCTTTAGCATGTAAAATATTTTTATTTCCTCATCCTTGAAGAGAACTCTTGAAAAGAGGGAATATTAGAGAGCTTAAGAAGATGCAGTATATCTTAAGCTTTTTCCTTCAATGATATGATGGTTCTTTTCAATCGATTTCAAATTCTTCGCAGAGATCAAGCTAGTGGATGTTCCTGAGATGAATTACACTTCTGAGGATCTACCTCATCCTCGCGGGGAGATCTGTGTCAGAGGACCCATTGTTTTCCAAGGCTATTTCAAAGATGAACTTCAGACGTACTCACCTTTCTGAATTAGAGTTTTATGTGCTGAGATTGAAGTTTCTATTCAAATCATAGTTGCTTTTTTTTAATATAATGATTAACAGGAGAGAGGTATTAGACGATGAAGGCTGGCTGCACACAGGAGATATTGGATTATGGCTACCTGGTGGCCGCCTAAGAATTATTGATAGGCAAGTTTTGACATCGCCACAAGACATCCCTATTCATGCTAAAAAAATGCAGTTAGTTTGGGTAGTTATTTTATCTTTTTATTGATCTTTAAATGTCACTATTCAGTTGAGGACCTTCAATGAGGTTTGAAAATAAAGATATCGATTTTTTCTTTAAATATCGTTTTTGGTTCAATATTTTGCTTGAACTGCTTTAGTCTGAAAGTTTTCTTTTTCTAGTCAGGTTTTGGTCAAGGTGCAAATATTTAACTTTTCACTGTTAACAGGAAAAAGAACATTTTTAAGTTGGCCCAGGGCGAGTACATAGCTCCAGAGAAAATTGAGAATGTCTATGCAAAATGTAAATTTGTTTCACAGTGCTTCATATATGGTAAAGCTTACTTTTGTCTCCTATATAAAAATTTCCACTGTTTATTTTTACTGAAAGTATCATCCTGTTCATAGGCGATAGCTTGAACTCCTCTTTAGTTGCTGTTGTCTGCATCGAGCCCGAGTCATTAAAGGATTGGGCTGTATCACAAGGTGTCAAGGTAATTTATACCCTTCTACTTGTTCGGCGGCAGAAAATTATGGTAGCACTGATATTATCTGATATTATCATCTTACATTTGATTCAGTATATAGTATAGGGTGCTCCGATGCTACACATAAGATAGTACCCCAACTCTTAATCCAAGAGCTATATGAGGCCGCATGCATTTTTTTAACATGGGTGCACATTGCATTACATGCCTTGTATTAACACTTGGGACACTATCCATATGATAGCATGAATAGTGTTGGATCCTTTTCCACGTATGTGAAGCTGCATTTTCTCATTTCTTATCTAATAATATAAAATCTCTCTTATTTACACAGCTATTTATACAAAATATTTAATGTACTCTGTCTGCGATAAAGTAAAACAATCCTTGAAAATCTTCTGGGAAAGGGACTTAAAAAATTACGACATTCTTTGATAATTGGATCCGCCTCCAATATATGAAACTGGAACACGGAAAATGTTGATTTTGTTTTGTTTTGAAGGAAAATAGTAGGGAAAGGCTTGGACAATAGTCATCACGAGATCTGGTTAATTATGCATGCACTCCATTCGTCTTTTAATTGATGGTTGATCTCATTTTCATTTTTTTTTATTTGAACATGATTCAAATGGAGCATCTGCGAAAAATGGAATGAATTCACAAAATTTTGGGAACTCAAATTTGGAATCTTTATTCGTCGTCTTCAGTCTAAAGAAAATATTTGCACTTGTTCCTTATGTTTGTTATTTCGTTGAAGAGGAAGACGGTTTGATGTACGAGTTCTGTATCTATCTTATGTACCTGGTGAACTTTACATGTATCATAGCATGATAATTTGGGTGAGCTATGTTCCAATCCAAGAGCAAAGGCAGCAGTTCTCGCCGAGATGGATGCTGTTGGAAAAGAAGCTCAGGTAATCTGATTTCACGGAGATTTTACTTTATAATTTCATTAAGAAGATTTGGTTTTGAAGTTAGGCATCTGAATCAATTATATGCATATATATGATTATTTGAATTTGCTGAGCAGTTGAGAGGTTTCGAATATGCAAAAGCTGTGACGTTGGTGCCAGAGCCATTCACAGTGGAGAATGGCCTGTTAACACCTACCTTCAAGGTATTCAACTTTACATTAAATCTCAGATGTAAATAAACGTCCGAGGTTGAGATTGCTAAATACTAATTTTGCATTAAACACTTGTTTTGGAAATTCAGGTGAAGAGGCCTCAAGCAAAGGCATACTTCGCTGAAGCAATATCTGTGATGTACAAGGAGCTTCAAACATCTGATCCGACACCCCAGGCAATGTTGTAACAGGGAGTCTGTTATCGACAATGACAGATACTTTCTTGAATTTTGAGAAATGCTTACACTTTAAGTCTTACTAAATTTACTACAGCTTCACAAAGATTGTAGAGATCAAGTGGCTTAACAAGGACTCGCACAAGAGATGTAACCAGTCGACACCTTGAAGTGTGTTTACTACATCCATAAACATGTATATTTGGGAGAACAAGTATGAACTTTATTTTTATATAAAATAATATTATTCCATGCAAATGTGTGATCCATACAGCAAATGCTATTTGACATTAAAACAGGTAAAAATACAAGACTAGGTTTGTACTTGAGATCAAGTTGAGTAATCCAGGATTCGGAAAAAGTATAATGGCATGCAAACAATGGAAATTATAGGCTATTTCTGTGCAGTAAACAAACTAGCATCTACCTTAGGTATAACCAAGTGCAGGTCGTTGGCAACACGTTATACATTTCCATGTGCTTGAAAATTAAGGTTCAACGACTGGGCCTTGTATTATCCCAAAGCCACTGTCTTGCTGCACCGTCCAGCAATGGAGAAACCTGAGGATAAAAAGGAGTATATTTCAATACGAACCATATGCACTCTGGTCCCGACCATCAATCTACAAATGCAATTTCCAAAGAAAATAATAGATACAACACAAATCATTAGTTACTTTTTGTAGATATATTATACGTTCTTGGCACTGCATTTTATACACTTGCAGTACCCTAAAACATGCCCAAAAGATGGATGAATCAATTCCTAAAGTGGCTCTTTCTAGCACTGTATGCAATTGGTGGACAGCAAGTAAAGAGGAAAAATCTACTGTGCACAACATGCATCGTAGTCTGGTGTAATCCATTAAAAGTTCAAATGGCCATCACAATATTACTAAGGACTAGTTTTATGATATTGTTGATGTCTCAGTCATAAAATGGGAAACATTAAATAGAAAGCGAGCAGATATATATTACACAAGTCAACATGATTCGTCAATGCAACTAATAGATGTTCTCTTACCTTCTCCCACACTTGTTTATGGTAACCATTGAGCCAATCGATCTCTGCCGCAGAGAGTAACGAAAAGTCAACCAACTTGATCTGCATGACATACGAATAGATAATTACTTACCAACTTGATCTGCATGACATACGAATAGATAATTACTTATTGACATAAACACAGATCACGTTTTCAATTAGATCTCATCACAAGAATGCAAGCTAAATTCATGTTACACCATCAGGAAAAATGGAGCAAAATTGAAGTCTTCGTGAAATATATGGAATACCTAAATATTTGATATAAGGCTGTCACGAATGGTCCCAAAACAGTATTATTAAAATATTAAAATAACAGTAGATCTTGCAGAGCAATGACATGCACATCAAGGGGTTAGACAGTAATGAACCAAGTCAAACACAGGCAAATTGTTGGACAAGTCAATGTACTTATAAACCTTGAACGCTGTTGATATGTAGGAACAACACAAAGCTTTATTGCCTAGTACCTATTGCCCCATGGCCACAATAAACTTATTCATAAACACTCGCACACTGGTACGTGAAGTTCCTGTTTATCTGATCCAAGGTCCGTGATTTTAAATCACAACTAGAAGTACATCATGGTGCAGAGTGGATAGCACAATGAGATTCAAATGTCCTAACTACATCATCCATCAGTAGCTTGTTGGAAGTAACATTTATCTCGGGACTTCTCAAATTAAATAATTATCTGCCTCACAATTGGTATAGAACAAATAGGTTAGACTAATAAGATATCCGCTGCAAGATGAATCTGGGTATTTATTCATCAGAACAGACTGAACTCCGAACATTACTTAGTGATCAAGTGAGAAGATTATACAGAGTTCCAGATTCATGCTTCGCTTTGTGAGCACACTCACAATTTATCTTATCTGGTCATTGTTTTCCCAATTTTCGGAAATTGGAAAGAAAAATGGTATCAAAATAAAAGTGATTAGTAACTTAGTAAGTGTTAAGATTCTGGACTTGGACTAACTCAATCCGAAAAGCTAACACAGTCTCTCAAGCCCAGGAATGAACATTTCGAGTGTGGAGATATTAACGGTGACCCAACTATGGACGGCCCAACACATAACGGCGGAACTTGGCTATGACACCATCTTAATATAAATGGACTTGAACCTAACTCATCCCTACTAGCTAGTTTAACGGGGGAGGATTGTCTTTGACTATACACGCAACTCTCAAGAATTTTATTTCAACCGACACACCCCCACGCCCAGAAATGAACATCCGGAGTGTGGACATATTGACGGGTAACCCAACTATGGGAATAACTGGTGGCCCAACTATGGACAGTCCAACACACAACGACGGAACCTGTCTCTCGTACCATGTTAAGATTCTGAACTTGGACCTAAGTCAATCCCAAAGCAAGCTCAAGGTAAAGGATTGTCCAGACCATTCATAGAACTCTCAGGAATTTTATCCAACCAATGTGGGACAATTACACACACCAACAATAAGCACTACGTGTTGCCATTGTCATTGCCCTCTACCTTAGGTATGTCGTGTTAAACAAACAATATATTTCCTGCTACCACAAGATTAATCAGCAGACCATCTTCATCAGATTATAGGTGGTGTTTACTCCACTTAATATTCCTTTGTCCAAGGTTGAAAACCAAAGATCATATCGAACAAAAGTTTATAAGCTTCAAAATGTGTGATGATTTCTAAATCGTGAGAAGCTCTAGCGCATATGGTAATTGAGGTGTTGAACTATTGGCTTAATATGTTCCCCATTTCTCCATAAAAGTGAAATGTTGTGTTCAGTAGGAAAACACTGTTCCCGCCTTTCATCAAAACCGCCTTTCAGCATTTGCATTTGAGCTCAGTAATCCATGACAGCAGGGTGCTTAGAAAACAAAATTTGATGTGTGTGTGTGTGTGTGTGTGTATAATTTGCATAATTGCTAAAAATGCAGGTATTTGTTAGCAACCATCATTACATTTGACATTACGTAGTATCGTTTGACATTTTCGTATTCAACTAATTAATCTCACGGGTAAAGTAATATGTCAGCAACAATGGTAGTAGTAAAAAGACCAATGATGCAATTGTGTATGGCATAGGTTAATAAAAATTAAGATATTTGCTTAACAAAAGGTGGTAGAAGAAACCGAGCCCAAGTTTCTAAGACAGGAAATTCAGGCAAAGCAGAACTTGACCTTAATATTAAGTTACATTACCTGAATTGGAACAAATGTAAGCTTTTCAAATCCAAAATATCCAATTCCTCCAAAGCGATTTGGCGTGTCAGCTTCTTTCACATAAAGGAGATTCTACATGACAAGAATGCATTAGGAACATTTATAAGACAGCAGGCTGGTAATAGCGTCAAATATTGGTAGGTCAATGCCATAACAGCTCCCATGGCCCCAAAATCTTAAAAAAACATAACTCACAACTAATATCATTTATGTATTGATGTTGGTGTGAAGACAAACAATATGAGAAAAATGGTTACAAACTTCGATCCTGATGCCAAATGCATGGTCTTCATAATATCCTGGTTCATTGCTGACAACCATGCCTTTCAGCAACGGAGTCATGTTTCCAAATCGGAAGCTGATACTTTGAGGGCCCTCGTGAACATTCAGGGCAGCTCCTACACCATGACCAGTACCTAAAGGAAGGATGAAAAGAGTCACAAAAATAACAGATTATTTGAATAAAAACATGCATCAAGAAAATATGTCATTATGTCTTCATTATAAAGGATGAGATGACAAAATACCATGGCGATAGTCAAGACCAATCTTCCACAGTGATGACCTTGCAAAGGCATCTAATACAAAACCAGGGTAATTTTCAGGAAAAATGGCCTGGTCTAGAGCTATATGTCCCTGTATAAGAGGGGATGACTATTAGTTCAATCATTCATATTCTTTACTTTTTTTAGAAATACTGATGAGCGGCAAAGACTTCTCAAATGACAACAAAAGTAAAGAATAATACTCTATATGTCGAGGCACTTAACAGAAGAAGCTGATTACCAATACAAATATACTACACACTAGTTTTATGCTCCGAATAGGAAACATCATTCATTTATACCACATGATATTAAGATAAATTGTTTTGATTACAACCCTAAAAAACTAATGATAATCACATATGTAAATATCTTATTGGATGAATGTGGAATTTCTCTCTCTTACACCTGTCATTCAAAAAGAAATTGTGAAGTAAACAGCATCAGAAAAGCCTAGGTGTTTAAGTTGGCCAAGTAAAGATGAACTACATTATCAACATTCATCACTAGGCTTTTGTGCCTATAAAGTGAGATATCCCATTTTCCCCGTGTCTTGGATCACCATGAGCAAATATTGAGACCACCAAAAAGAAGTTCTTGCCATGTACTGTGTTATTTGGTACTGAGAAGAGAGGACTGTATAGTAAGCGGTGATAAATGGATTTTGGGAACAGAAACTAGATTCCCCACTCAAGGTCTCTAGAGTACCCACTCAAGGTATCATTTCTAGCTGTCTCCAAGGATGAAAATCAAAGTTTCTGAGCCTTACATGTTACCATGAAGATTTGGAGAAAAAACAGATAATAGTTTTATTCAGTCACAACAGCAAATATATACAAAGGAATGCAAGAAGAACAAGGTTTTTCAATAAAAAAGAAAGCTAATATAGAGATTCAAACAGCTTAATTTTGGAATTTATAATTATAAATATTAACTTCCCCCTTACAGGCCTGATTTCCGAATTAACTATTAAAAAAGAGCAATAATACCTGGAGAACTCGGGTAAAACATTCTTTTTGCCATGAAGAAGGCTCACCAAAATGCACTGTACGGGTAACATCTGTTGTTCCATCAATATATTGAGCACCACTGTCCAATAAGAAGAGTTTCTCAGGATCTATTGTGCTGCAACTGTTTGGCTCTGGTTTGTAATGTATGATAGCACCATTTGCACCAGACGCTGTGGAGAACAATCTGGCAAAGTGAGTCTAATTGGGAAAAGGATAACCTAGTAAGCAATTCCGCATGATGATTCAAAATTGAAAAGTATACAACTTGAGATGGTATGCGTAAAATTCATAATGCAACTCATGGATGTCCAGCATCCCTAATGTTACATATCGTTACCTGGAGTTAAATGAGTACACTAATGAAAAAGATAATGTTTAGATAACTTAAACAAATGAAATGTGAATCAATCTCCTACTTATTTACACTATAACTGTACTAATCACAATGGATTTAAAATTTCTCCAATACTATGTGGATTTGAAATTTATTGTGCTTATTAATATAGTCCTTGGCTTGGACAAGACATTTAGGTAGTGTTTGAGAGAGCTTTTAGGAAGCACTTCTCGGATTTTTTTTAACAAATTGTTTTTAACAAAATTTCAAAATTTTGTTAAAAAAAATCCGAGAAGTGCTTCCTAAAAGCTCTCTCAAACACTACCTTTAACAAAATTTCAAAATTTGGTTAAAGAAAAGCTGAGAAGTGCTTCCTAAAAGCTCTTCCAAACACTACCTTAGTATATGTCACTATTCCTGGATCCACTGGGGAGTACATTCAATGGAATAACCGCATCACCAAGGGTTGGCCCATATTTTAGAGGTCAGTGGAATCTTTATGCTCAAAACCCTGATTCGAGTATTCATTTATTTGGATTAATACTCGAATCTGATTGAATTTACTGTTTTACGTTGTGGAAGAAACACATGTGTAATAAGTAAGAGGCGTATTTGAATTTCCTTTGTATAATTTGTCTACACAATGAAAATATATCCGAAATCATGGATTTCAAATGACTCAATCCAAATGCATGAAAGTTGCGGATATTCTAGTGACTAAGGTGATCGGTAATCCCTTTTTTTTTAAAAAAAAACATATAAAAAAGTAGGAAAAAAAAATCACGTTCAAGAACATGGCAAGCCAATTTACCACTTATTGTGTCGAAGCTTGTATCAACAAAACCATCTTGCCTAGACCGGAATTCGAGAAGTTTGTCCACAGCGTCTACTTCTGTCAAAATAGCACCATTGCTAATTTTATTCTCCAGCCAAGTCCAAAATTGTGCAAGAGCTGCTGCATCTCTACAAAACATTAATCTTGCTTAAATACTCCTAATAAAAATTCACAAGTTAGTTCATCAATCACTATTAGAAATTGCACCTGATGCTAGGCAATAAAACATGAACCACACAGACACTTGCAACTTATTCAATAAAATCAACAAAAAATTACATGAAAAGAGAATTTGGATCGAGCCAAATCACAATTGCAAAAGTAGAGTTCCATTAATTGTTCTCTGCATGAAGTACATCCTTTCAAAGAGGTGGTGTTACCTTAGATGAGAGCCACACATCCCTTGTAATTCAGCTTCATTCTTGACTGCTTTAGCCAGAGAAATAGGAGAGCTCTTGTATACGGCAGTAGATCCACAGGATTGGTCTTCTATTCCATTTGGTAAGACCCTTTTGTTTTTACTTGCAACCCCAGCAGTGCCCATGTATTTATTGCAAGCACCTTTGTATGTGTCAGTGATAGCTGCACTAACAGATGATGAATCCAACCAAAGGCATGCCCCTTTTGCAGCCAAACTTCAAGAAAGTTACACTCAAGTTAACTGGTTATGAAAGTCTAGTAAACAAGTGCTCCGAATGAATATCACATTCTATGACTGACATAATAACTTTATGGTAAAAAAGAAATCACAAAAGACTGCTTCAATGCCAATAGAATAGGTTAAGTGACTATAGGGATGGCAACTTGTAATAACCCAAATCCGTATTTGATTAAAATACAATTTAAGACATGATTAAAAAGTAGTTAATTAAGCATTGTTAACTAATCGATTAATTAAGGATCAGCACGTGAGCATCCACCGACCAATCTAAGTCAGATTATCTTATCCCAAGTTAATCCAACTAGACGAATGAGATGGTGACACGTGTCAGATAAGATAAAAGTTTGGATCTTCTGAACTAGTCCGGATCCAGCTTATAAGTAGCAGTCCATTTCATTGGTTTCCTTTACCAATTTCCCTCAGCTTCTCTCTCGAGTTCTGGGTATATACCTTAGGTTTTCTAGCCAGTTCTAGTGCATTTTAGTGTTGAGAAGCTTCAAAGCTAATGTCGGCTTGAGGAAAGGACACCATCAGATCGAGACGTCATCAGTGGGCTGATGACGGACGCAGATATAACCGTAAAGCCCTCGGTAGTGAGTTTTTTTTTATAAGAAACTTTATATATTATATCATAGGATAAAAATTTACAAGAGGTATGCGGACAAGATATCCGCTAATTACAAAAGAACCTAACAACTCCCTATTATATCAACAAAAAACAAAAGACCAATCCCTTAATAAATCCGAAATTGCTAAGTTCTGAAAATCTTTAAACGCTCTACTCCACATAGCTATCCGTATCTTAATCTTTTCCCAGCACTCTTCCGCCGTTTGTTCCATATCCTCAAAGATTCTTCCATTTCTCTCCGACCACACCGACCAACAAATACCATGAACCACCAAGGACCAAAATTTTCTCCCCCTCTTACCCAAAAGAGAAGCAAGATCAGTAGCGTATAGCTCATGTATAGATCGAGGTGTCACCCACGTTAACCTCAATTCCGCCAAAGCTCTTGACCACACGTAAAAGAACAATGTATAAGCATGTGATCCTGAGTTTCCCCCTCTCTACGACATAATACACACCAATTCGGGTTCAAAGCACATGAAGGTCATCTTCTTTGCATCAACTCCGAAGTCGGCAACTTACCCAAAACTGCTGTCCAAGAAAAAATTTGAATTTTCGAGGGAATCGGTAGTTTCCAAATAACATCGAAGAAAGAAAACAAAGGATAATCAGTATCAGGAAAGGACTCCAAAAATTATTTGACCGAGAAAGTGCCAGAAAGATCCCCAACCCACACTCTCACATCCTCAGCCCCCTCAACTAATCTAACTCTCATCAACTCCTCTAACAATACACCTACCTCCGCTATTTCCTGATCCCTCAAGTCCCTCCGAAAATGAAAATCCCACGAAGTGTGACCAATAGTCAGCGAGTTTTCCGTTGACACAAAATGAAAAATATGCATATTATGTGCATAAGAAATCTGGAACAAGGCTGGAAATAGAACTCGAAACGATGACTCCCCCCACCAACTATCTTCCCAGAACCTCACTTTGTTCCCTCCTCTAACCACCGCCCTTACCAGAGGCTGAAAAGACGAGTAAGACGTAGAAATAAACTTTCATGGACTCCTAAACGTAACATTTATAGCCAAACCAGCATCCCAACCATTATCTTGTACTCCATACTTGCTCTTGATGACCCTTTTCCAAAACGTATCTTGTTCCACAGAAAATCTCCACCACCATTTCCCCAACAACGCTCTATTCCTTAGGCAGATATTCCCTATTCCCAGGCCCCCTAAATTTTTTGGCTTACAAACCTGCTCCCATGCCACCAAATGACAATGCGACTCCTCGTCTACTCCGTCCAAAAGAAAGTCCCTCATATATTTTTCCATCATATTTGCGACACCCCTCGGCACTCGAAACAGTGACATAAAGTAGATCGGCATGGCATTCAACACTGCTGATATGAGTGTCAACCTCCCCCCTTTAGAAAGAAATGATTTCTTCCAACTCGCCACTTTTTTCGACAAACTGGTCAAAATAGGCTCCCAAAAAGAGATTTTAAGTGAATTGACTCCCAGAGGTACCCCAAATACTTGATAGGCCGCGACTCCTTCACACATCCTAATTGTTGTGCTAGCTCTTCGACCTCTCCTTCCCCGAGATTAATTCCCAGCAACGCACTCTTTTCCCAATTGATTTTTAACCCCGACATACCACAAAACGATTTCACCGCATCAGCTAAAAACATAACATGACATTTCTCCTTAGCAAAGAACAAAGTATCGTTCGCAAACTGAATATGTGAAACCTCAACCTTCTCTCTGCCTACCTCTAGACCCCGAATGAACCTCGTAACCTTAGCTTTATCAATCAATCTCCCCAAGACATCTGCTACCAAATTAAACAAAAAAGGAGACAAATGATCCCCTTGTCGAAGCCCTTTCTGTCCATGAAACTTACCCCTCGGTCTCCCATTAATCATCACTGAAAATGATACATTCGATAGACACTCTCTAATCCGTTTCCTCCAACGAACGCCGAACCCCTTCTTTGATAGGACAAAATCAAGGACCTGATTGTTTAGTTTAGTGAGGTACGTGATGTACTGACTGAGATATTCAAGCGTAGCATACACACTTATATGATGTGTAGAAAAAAGGAAATAAATATTGTATTTAGTCTTAGAATATTTGACTTATATTTATTCCTTATTTCTTGTCTATTAATTAAGGTTAGATTGTGAATAGAATATAGAAATAAGTTTCCTATATATAGTGTATATATAGGTGTAGGGTTGTACTGTGAATAATTATTCAAAAAAGAATATTTTTCTACCGCACATATGGCTGTCCCTATTTCTCTCGTTCTTGTTAATCTTCATGGTATCAAAGCCTAGGTTTTGTATACCCGCTGCATAATTGACAGGAAAAAAGACGGGCATGTCAAATAACAACGAAGACGAAAATAAGATGTCTTCGGGTGAGAATGATGGTACGAAAGGTGCTAAAACACCGACCATATATCCTCTGAATCCTACTGGGTTTGAAGGCTCCATTCAATTGACCATTCATAAGTTGAATGGCAAAAATTACTTGGAGTGGGCTCAGTCAATTAAACTTGTCATTGACTGAAAAGGGCGTTTAGGTTACCTGACGGGAGACATCAAAGAACCGGCCAAAGACGATCCAAAGTGGACAGGCTGGAAATCTGAAAACTCCATGGTAATCTCGTGGCTCGTTAACTCCATGGACTCTTCAATTGGGAGGACGTATCTATTCCTACCTACTGCCAAAGAAGCTTGTGAGGCTGTTCGGGAGACTTACTCTGATCTGGAGAATTCATCCCAGATTTTTGACTTGAAGACTAGACTCTGGCAGTCTAGACAGGGAGAAAAAACTGTCATTGAATACTATAATGACATGAAAGGGTTATGGCAGGAACTAGATCTCTGCTATGATGATAAATGGGAGTGCAAAAATGATAGCATGAAATATCACAAGCGTATGGAAGGTGATCGAGTGTATGTTTTTTTGGCTGGACTTAACCGTGACTTGGATGAAGTTAGAGGAAGAATTCTGGGCAGAAATCCATTACCTTCCTTGAGTGAAGTGTTTGCTGAAGTCAGAAGGGAAGAAGGTAGAAGGAAAATCATGTTGAGCGAGAAGGCATCTTCTGTTTCGGAAACCTCAGCCTTGTTCAGCAAAAATTTTCTTACACCTCAAAGCCGACACCATACTGCCCAGACAAGGAAGAGAGAAGTTGTATGTGAACACTGTAAAAAGCCCTGGCATACTGCAGAAACATGTTGGGATTTACACGGCAAACCACCTGACTGGAAATAACCCGTTTAAAAGGCTGTCTCGCATTGGAATTTGAGATAAAAGATCTAGGACTACTGAGATATTTTCTAGGGATGGAAGTTGCGAGATCAAGAAAGGGAATCTATGTATCCCAAAGAAAATATGTCCTAGATCTACTCCAAGAGACAGGAATGAGTGGATGCAGACCAAGTGATGTACCCATGGATCCAAATCAAAAGCTAAATGAAGTGACCAGCAAAACTTCCATTGATAAAGAAAGATATCAACGTCTTGTAGGAAAACTTATATATCTCTCTCATACAAGACCTGATATTACTTTTGCCGTTAGTATGGTGAGTCAATTCATGCACTCACCACACGAGGAACACATGGATGCTGTGCACAAGATTTTGAGATATTTAAAAGGTTCTCCAGAGAAAGGTTTATTGTTCAGAAAGAACAATCAGAGAAGCATAGAAGCATACACAGATGCAGATTGGGCAGGATCCATTTCTGATAGGAGGTCGACCTCAGGGTACTGTACTTTTCTATTGGGTAATCTTGTGTCATGGAGAAAGTAAAAAACAGAATGTTGTGGCTCGTAGTAGTGCAGAAGCTGAACTTAGGGCTATGGCTAATGGTGTATGCGAGTTACTATGGCTAAAGCTAGTTCTTGAAGAATTAAAGTTAGACTGGGAAGTGCCAATGAATCTATTCTGTGACAACAAGTCAGCCATTAGCATTGCAAATAATCCAATACAACATGATCGTACAAAACATATAGAAGTTGATAGACACTTTATCAAAGAGAAGCTTGAAGGAGGAATCATTTGTATGCCATTTCTCAAATCTGAACAACAGATTGCAGATGCCTTGACAAAGAGTCATTTCAGACCCAAGTTCGAAGATTTCATCTGCAAGTTGGGCATGATCGATATCTTTGCTCCAACTTGAGGGGGAGTGTAGAAAAAAGGAAATAAATATTGTATTTAGTCTTAGAATATTTGACTAATATTTATTCCTTATTTCTTGTCTATTAATTAAGGTTAGATTGTGAATAGAATATAGAAATAAGTTTCCTATATATAGTGTAGGGTTGTACTGTGAATAATTATTCAAAAAAGAATATTTTTCTACCGCACATATGGCTGTCCCTATTTCTCTCGTTCTTGTTAATCTTCATGATGCATTCTTATATGTTGCATTATACATGATTCTGCTTTGGCATATTATGCATGGCATATCACGTTGGACCTGATATCTTTGAGATATACCTCGTTTGTTGGGGCCACTCAGCCCTGTTCTGTATTGTGGGCGGTTTGGTATCGAGAGCTATAGTGTCCGACGGGACCCGCGGGCTCTGATGACCATGGACATTGTAGGTCCACGTCTTTGTTAATGAGTGTGAAGCCAAAACATGCTTAGGGCAGATCAGAAACTACACACTCAGGCGCCTCTATACTCAGATTATCGTCTGTTTTTGTTTGGGTTGTAAAAGTATTTAAGTCGTTTCCGTTGTTTATTTGGTGGTGTTAAGTTTAATTATGCATGCTTATTAGTATGTTCAGTAGTGCCTCGGGTAAGGGCACGACACAACTGATCTTTCCCAGCACATTGACAAGAAGGTTTGGCACCTTAATGACAGCTCTTCACCCATTCGTGGATGTAGAACACATATATGAATGTCAAGAATGTCATAACCAACAGAAGAAGATATTCTTCTTGACAATTGAATAGGTAGATGTGTTGAAAAAGAAAACGATGCGTTTACAAGACCCACTATAAGAGGTGTTGAAAGTGATATTCAAATCCATATGCTCGTCATCTTTGATGCATTGAAGTTAGGATTGATAAGATGCATATCGAGGTTAACAAGGAAAGAACACATGCTTCATCTTATCACAAGAACACATTTAGAGTAGCCTAATAGAAAAATTTGAGAAGGATTTGTAGCACAAAAGAACGAGTGGAGTTTGAAGTCATTGTATTAGTAGGTCATCTGATGCGATGCAAATCGAAGAAGAGTTGCAGATGATAGCATCAACTAAGGCCACCAGATGTATGGTTTTGTAAAGGTGTTCGGAATTTGGATTAGAGTGGAAACTAATTCACATTGATAAGGCAACTAAAAACAATTTGGATATTGTCATATTGATGGATTAAGTTTAGAGACGGTGCATGATAAAATAGAAACAAAAGGTCCATGTAGCTAAAGCACGGCAAGCATGATTTATTGTTTCTGTTAAATTTAAGCAGAGTTGCATTGCACCTTTATCCAGTTAATGATCTGAAGATAAAATTAAATTTGGTATAATGGAAAAGTAATGGTGTGAATTTTACTCTTTTTTATACACAACCTTAGAACCAACTCTTCAGCCCTCCAATTTTTGTTGGTGTTACTTTTTGTGACGACTATACTCCTTCATGTGAGTTTCTTCCAATTTTTAGTTTCAGTAAACCATCTATATGACTCTAACAATCTTCTAACCCTGAAAGTCAACAAAGAAATGTAACAGCATAAAGTTCATTTTATCGTGAACTTGATGCTTCTGAATTACCTTTCAACTTCTGGAAGAATGGATTCATATGGTCTCAAATCTATTCCGGAATTCTTCAAATATCTCATCACTTCTGGGGTAATTTTTGCATCATCAATAAATAATTTTGCTTCATCAATCTCCACAACCAAGTAGGCATACATGACTGGTGAATGTGGCACATCACTACCTCTCTGTCAACAAAAGTCATATGTTAATCATGTGGAGGAGACAATAGTAAGAACCTTAAGTAATTCTCATTAAATCACTAGCATCTTCATCGGAAGAAAATCACAAGGAAAAGTTTTTATACATTTACATTGCACAAAAAATATCAGCTTCAATCTTTAATATATCCTCAAATCACTAAAATGAATTTTGATTATATAATTAATTAACCAATGATATTTTAAAAACAGGTTGGTGTTTCCTAATGTGGAATCTACTTGACAAAAATATAAAGTAGAAAGTTTATAAAATTCTTCCCTCTAACATTTTAATTTCAAAACAGCCTGATGTCAAACAAATATAATTAAATGGAAGCTTTTGTTTTTATTTAGTAAAGAATATATTTGGAAATAAATATTTTCTTACCTGCATGGAACTATACCTGGACCTGATCACCTACTTACTCAAATCTCGACCTACACCACTTACTGCCTATTTAAGGGATCCTGATGGTATTTCTGAAATGTAGGCCCCACAATATGATTTGGCATACACAACATTACATTCTGTTATTATGTTTTTTAAAAGATTTTTTTAGGCTAACTTATCGGTAACATGAAGAGCCACGTAGGTTTATTACAATATCATTGACTGGAACTAACCCACCCACCCACCCCCAACCCTCTTTTTAAGGGGCAAGGAAGCAGGAGTGGAGGTTAACCTAATTTCCTAAACCAGTTGAGCAGAGATTCAAGAAAGCAGGTTAGCCAACTACCAAGTTCAACAGCCATGCTATCTCATCCAGCATTGAGACAACAATTGCAGATGAACCAGCATCATTTAGTTCTGCCCGCAAAAAAGACAGCTTAGATGGCACATCTAGACCGGCATATTTCAGGTCATGCACTCTGATATGTTTCTTTGGTGGCTTTGGTCTGGATAGTTTCCATATCTCATCCACAAGATTGTTATCATATAAGAAGACCAACTTGTGATTCTTTTCGGATAAGGCCTCCTTGAGTTCATCAGCAGCATTTGAAGAAAACAGGAACTGCTCTCTTCACAAAAACAAAAGGTGAGATTAGATGGATGCAGTTGAAGAGAACGAAACAGAGATTGACACTCTCAGTGGTCACTGTCAAGACAACAAAATAGGGAAAAGTGTTTTTTTTTTTGGATAGACAGAGGGAAGAGTTGTGAGCACATATAAGAAAATGAATACAGAAATGACCATGCCAGCTAGTAGCAATACTATTAATGATTGCCAGCTAACACCGTTCCATGAAGGTGTAAATAAATTTTTTTGAGGATAGTTGCTTAAATTTTCTGAATATTATAAGCACCTTTTCTGGATTTGAGGAAGGCCACAGCACATGGGGAAACAGGACCAAAATCACCACAACTTGACAGATTTATTCACTAACTTTGGTGAGTGAGTGAGTGAGTTTGTTTTTTAAGTGCTATTAGCCCAAAAAAAAAAACAAAAGATATTACTCACAGGATCAATACCAATTCTGGAACCAGGAGCCATGACATTATTAAGCCACTCACTTGTCGTGGGTACTCCAAGATTACCAGCTCTCATAAGAATCCAGCCCGAAGTTAACTGCTGCTCAGCCTGTTAAAGAAAAAGAGGAGGTCATAACATAGAGTGAAATCCCAAAAAACTTGACGATTCCTGACATATAACTGGAAGAGATGATCTATGCGAAACCTGAAGGAAGTAACGGCCATCAGTCCAAAGAGCTGCTTTATCTTTGGTTACAACAGCGGTGCCTGCGCTACCAGTAAAACCTGATATGTATGATCTCCTTGCGTAACAATCCGCAATAAACTCACTCTGAAAATAAGAAAATCCAAGTGCAATCACGATTACAGAACCAAAGAATGATTGGAAGTATGCACAAATTTGCCAAGAAGAAGAAAAAAGTAGATAGATACCTGATGAGCATCCTGGGAAGGAATAATATAGGCGTCGATGTTGAAGTTAGGGGTGGAGAAGAGTTGACGAAGGGCGGTAAGCTTGTGATCGGGCTGGGAAATTGGGGAATTCCTTTGGAGCTGTGACGAAGGCTTGGGAGTGATGGAGGAGCATGATATCTTGCGGGTGGGGATGAAAATGAAACCATGGAAGCTGATGCGTTGAAGATACGACTGGCTAAACATTTTGGTCGCAGACAAGCATTCCATGGATAACAAAACAATTTATTTTGGTCTCTGTCTGTCTTGCAACTGATAAGGTGGATGGAAGGAAGGTGGTGTGGTGTGTTCTCGGTTTCTTTCCCCCAATAAATTTTTTTTTTTTAAGATAAAAAATAGATTACTTCATAAAACTTGGCATACAATACGATTCATCCATGATGCTATTGCGTTCCACAAAAAATTGAATGATGGTCTTGATCCTATTTCAACCTCCAAAATATCTTTATCCACATGTATATATGATGGTTTTGACCTTATTTCAGCATCCATAATATCTTTATCCTTAAAAAATCTGTTTTTCATAACTCTCGCCACGAGTGAATTGGGCATTTGAATGATTCTCCCCACTTGTTTGGTTAGAATAGAAGTGCTTTGTTAAAAGCAATAAGACTTCGAAAACCCATACCACCCCCTCTTTTAGGCAAACAAAGTTTCCCCCATTTAATCCAATGCATTCTCCTTTTTTCGTCCTTATCGTTCCACAAAAAATTGGCACAAGCTTATTCTATCTTTATACATAGAAAAGTCGGAATTCGGAAACATGACACTGCATCAGATGATATGGCCTGTAATACAGATTGGATAAGGACCTCTCGTCCACCCATCGAGAAAAGTTTAGAAGACCAACCTTGTATTTTTTATTTTTTTTTTTTTGCAAATTCTTTCCCTCAAGAAGAGAAAATATGGGCAGCCCTAAATACAGTTCATGGCTCTTAACCACTGTCGATAGCACCCCCCTTTCATTTCCTCGATTGTTTGTGACGTTGTACTGGGGCTAAATGTTAATGTTAATTTATCATAATTCTTTAATTGCTCGAAATAATACAAGGCTGTCATCTGCAAAGAAAATGTAAGAAACCATAGGACATGAATTTGCCACCTTAACACCTCTAATAAGTTTCCTTGCCACTGTCAAACGACAAAAATATATGGAGAAAGCGGATACCCTGTCTTAAACCTCTTTTGGGAACCATTTGGGAGTAATGATTCCATAAATATTTTGGTTGATTCGAAATGAATACGTTACTGTCGTAACACACCTCAAGAGCATATTTATCCACTTCCCAGCAAAACCCATTTTCATCAGCATCTTCTCAAGAAAACTCCATTCAGTTCTATCATATGCCTCGCTCATGTCCAGTTTCAAGGCCGCAAACCCTGTTTTGCTCTTGATAGGTCTATCGTCAGCCAACAAACTTAAAAATAATACCTACTCCTTAACAAAATGACTGTAATGGCGAGTAGGGTCGAATCCACAGGGAACGTGTATTTTTTTTCTTTCGAGTGAATGTAACTAAAAGATGGGTTTTTGGTTTGCAGTAATAAAATAAAAAATTAAGACTAATGCGAAAATTTAATAAATGAGATGAACAAATAATTAAATGAGAAATTCAATATTTTACCAAACTCTGATTCAAGGAGTTTCTGTATTTCAATTATATCACTGATCATCGACTAACAAATAATTTATTCATGCAGTTTCTAGCAATTAACCTAAAAATCATAGGGATAACCACTACGATTTTTGTGTTTTCCTATTTTAATTGCTAGAAACTGCATGAATAAATTATTTGTTAGTCGATTTTTGTGTTTTCCTATTTTAATTGACCAAACCCAGCATCTAGTCAAACTTATCAATAACCAATTGAGCACGATAGCGTTCCATATTGACTAAAAATAGCTTTTCGATTTGTGAAAACAGTTAATCCTAAAATCTAAAAATCGAGATAGCTGCAATTGTTAAATCTAGTTTCGTTAATTTATTTAGATCAAACATGCTATGATAGCACAACACACCTAATCTATCGCTACTCAAGTACCAATCATTCATGACAATTACGGATCATTGAATTCATGGATAGCATTCAAAAGATGTAAAACCAATTAATTTGTCAGAATAATTGACCTACAACTTTCATGAAAATAATCATAAATCAACAAATACTGGAAACAAAAAAGAACATCAATTTAATCTCAAAACCTCACAATGATAAATTGAAATACAAGAAAATATCCCTTGAATCAGAAATAAAAACTTAGCCAAACATATTTGGCTTCATAATTCCTAAGAAATATAAACGATCAAACCTAGAAATTCTGAAGTAGAAAAGAGAAGAAAAAAAAATCATCTGGTTGTTTCAAGCGTGCAGAAGGATGCATAAAATCTCTAGAAAAATAATCTAAAACTAAACTTAACGTGTAAAGCCTAAGAGAAAGGAAAAAAATAAGATTATCTACAAGATAATTTTGATAATTGTTAAATAAAAACAAATCTCCAACAATATTTATCTAAAACAAAATCTTCTCTTCAAAATTCTTCCATAACTTAAATACCATATTTAGAATTCCTAAAATATGGTATTTTCTTCTCAAATTCTAAAATATTCTATTCACCACAAGACAGTAACAGAGTTGTCACACAGCGTGCCCACGCCTTGCTTCAGGACCTCTTCTAGTTTGCTCAATTTTTCAAACTTTCCTCTTGGCAACTCTAAATGTGATAGAATTCAACTTTTAGCCCAAATGTTTTTCCAATATCATCAAACTTCATCTAAATACATATGCAGAAGATAAAAAAAAAACCCGAGAAATATGATACTAAAAATATAAATATTATGAGCCTATCAAAATCTCCCACACCTAAACCATGCTTGTCCTCAAGCATATAATAGTTCAATCTATCATCCCAACTCATCATCCTCCTTTCTCTTCTCATTGAAATTTTCTTTTTGTTTCCCGATTTTTTTTCTGATTTTTCTTTTTTTTATATTGTTTTTCTTTTTTTCGGGAATTTGAAAT
This sequence comes from Henckelia pumila, assembly GCF_033568475.1. NCBI lineage: Eukaryota > Viridiplantae > Streptophyta > Magnoliopsida > Lamiales > Gesneriaceae > Henckelia > Henckelia pumila. The sequence continues at coordinate 160,638,830 of NC_133121.1, read as the reverse complement.
GTAGAAAAAAAAATTACAAGACTCGGAGCATGAGTAACTAAATCTCAAAACTTTTTCACTGCCTTTGATTCAAATAGTGCCCTATGTGAAAGGTTTACATGATTTTTCAATTCAAGGTTCAAAAAAATGGGATAACCAATAAATAAAGGATTTTCATGGCTTGTAATGTGGTTATTCTTCAAAGAAAAGGATCGGGCTCAAAATTGGCTCACTAAGGATATATGCATAAAAGTAGGCTCAAAGCAGGGGCATATAAAAAATGGTTTTAACATAGGGCCCTTAATTTTTGAACAATACATTCAATCCACCAAAGGGATTAATGAGGACATGTATAACAATGCAAGTTCTAGAAAAATCAACAATGAATGGCAAACACACAATCAATAAAATAGAGCATGATATATTGATTGCTCATTGGCCCAAATCTCACCAAGTAGATGGCTATGTGTTAAACTCATTCATTTGTCCTTTCAACCAATTATCAAGAGTAACTACCCACAATGCAGCAAAGAGAAAACAATTTTTTTTTTCAAAAAGGACCAGTGTCGGAAATATCCAAGATTCAGAAGAGAGAAACAATAATCATGAACTAAATACATCTTGGACAGAAACTCACAACAATAATTAACCACCAATAAGAATGACACAAACAACTTAAAACCTCCCAAACCTAAATCTGGCATTGTCCTCAATGACATAAATAAATGCTCAAATAAAACAAGAAAAGCGTAAGGATAGTTAGAGAACTCCTCTGACAATTTTGAGCATCGAATAAAGTGCCATATATTGCTGAGGTGGGGGAAACAGTGGATCAAACCCCATGTGTCGATAAAATGCCAGCTGATTTTCTCCATTCTTGTCAATTGCTGCCGGAGATTAGAAATTTCCTCGATGAAGCGCTTGGTAGAAGGTTGGGAACCGGATGGTGTTTCAGAATTCGATGATGGTGGGCGAATGTCCAATGGCTCGGCGAGATATCGGGATCAAAGTTGGTCTGGCTAGACTTCAACATAGCAGGACCTGGTGGACAAACAAGAAAAATCCCTGCACTTGTTTTATGAGTGACATACTCTCTAAACAACGCAAATCCAAAGGATACATAGGAAAAGCCACATGCAAATTATTATCATTCAAATCAAGCAATTTGGCATTGATAGCTAGTGCAGTAATAAAGGAACCAAGAATCAAATGACGTTTATTTGTTACTACACTAGCAAATTGCGAAACCAACCAATGACCCAAATTCACTTTTTTCGGCCTTCCATGCACCAAAGGAAGAAAAGCTCAGATTTTGTTAACACACCTGCAAAATCTTTTCGACCCGAAAAATTAAAAGCCAATAACCTATGAATGTATTTTCAAGCTGGATCGAAAAGGTACGAGTCATTGGACTTGCTTGGATCATAATATTTTTGGTTAGAAGTAGCTTGACAAACAAGAATTGGAGTAAATTTTTCATCATAGTCACAAGCACTAGTCAAATAATCATCAGTTTGAGCAAATTCTTTGGTGATAAAACCAAAGGTCAGATTAAATTCAGTGATTGCTAAATTGAAAGTGCGCCCCATCAATCGAAAACGAACTACTCCTGGGCTTGAAGTGTAAAATTATCAGGTTTGACAAATTCAAAAGTTGTATAAAAATATCGAGCCAACTCAATATATGTAGGACATGATATATAGAAATAAGACTCCCACCCAATGTTATCAATCAATTGCAACACTCTATGCTTAATATCTAAAGTCTTTAAAGTAGGGTGATCAATATATTTACAAGGAATTATCTATTTTTGACATATTGATTCGTACATGTCCTTTTTCGTTTTTTTAGTGAAAACTAACTTACCGTTCAAATCAGATTCAAAATGCGGTAAGACATTCATTTCCTTTCCCATTCTAGCCCTTTTATACGCAGGAGACGAACTAGATTCACCAACTCTCTTTTGTGTAGCACTAGAATCTCGACCCATGGTACCAAAAATATATTTTCAGCAAATATATCGCAACAATTAATCCCAATCACAGTAACACATAAACGATCAATTACTGAGCAAACAAAAGGGGAGAGATATCACCGATTTGTTATTGGCGGAGGCGCTGGAGGCTAGTGGAGGTGAGAGGCAGCAGCACGGTGGTGTTATGGATGTGCAAAAGGAGAAGAAGAATAGCAGCAACGATAATCTATGACGGTGCAGGCCACGACCAATGATGATAAAAAAACAGCGGGGTGATGCGATGTAGAAAACGGCAAGTGCACGGACTGGAGAGTGCAGACGGCAGGCTACGGTTGTGGTGATGGGTGAGAGAGTAGGCGGCGAAGAGAACGAGAGAACGGCCGGGAAAGAGGTACAATAGCGGTTGTACCAGACGGCGGAGTGGAGATTGCTACCATTTGTGATGATTGCCAATGATGATGATAAGGGCAGGCCACGACCGGTGATGGTAAAAAAAATAGCGAGTGATGCGATGGAGAAAACGGCAAGTGCACGGACTGGAGAGTTCAGGTGGCAGGCTGCGGTTGTGGTGATGGGTGAGAGAGTAGGCGGCGAAGAGAACCAGAGAACAGCCGGGAAAGTGATGAGAAGGTAAGTGTGGGAGAAAATGTATTAGCTGTGATAAAAAGGTCTTTACCAAATAAATGCAAGGATCCAGGTATGTTTACTATGCCTTGTGTTATTGGAAATTTAAAGATTGGGCGTGCATGTCATGTTAGATTTAGGTGCATCCATAAATTTCGTGCCATATTAAATTTATTGTGATCTAAATTTGGGTCATTTGAAAGAAACTAGAGTTGTGATTCAATTGGTGGATCATTCTAACGCTTACCCAGAAGGGGTTGTTGAAGATGTTTTGGTGCAGGTTAAAGAGTTGATATTCCCCGCAGATTTCTATATCTTGCGAATGGAAGAGGACTTCACTTCGAATCCACCTCCAATTCTGTTGGGAAGGACATTTATGAAGACATCTAAGACCAATATTGATGTTGATGATGGTACCCTCTCCGTCGAATTTGACGGAGAGATTGTAAAATTTAATATTTTTGATGTTATGAAGTACCCGAGTGAAAACCATTCGATATGCTCGAATGATGTTGTTGATTCAATTGTGTAGGAGGTCTTTGAGGAAGAATGTGAGATTGAAAGATTTCAAATGTATGCACAATTGGATGCGGAAGGAGACTTAGCTGAGGCTTATGAATTTTCAGAAACAAAAGTCGATCAAACGAGGGTAACAAATTCAAAGGTTGAAATTTCATTCTCTCATAAAAAATTACTACCTTACGTTTTGCAGGCACCCAAACTAGAGTTGAAGAGTTTGTCAGATCATTTGAATTATATATATCTTGGTGATGAAGAGACCTTACCGGTGATCATCTCAAAGAAATTGACTGAGGACCAGGAAGAGAGGTTGGTCACAGTGCTCAAGGATCATAGAACTGCAATCGGATGGACTTTAGCTGATATCAAAGGCATAATTCCGTCGATTTGCATGCACAGAATTCTTGGAGGATGATGCCAAACCAGTAAGAGAGTTCCAAAGAAAACTGAATCCGATAATGAAATATGTTGTAATGAAAGAAATCATCAAGCTCTTAGATGAAGGAATAATATATCCTATCTCGGATAGCAAATGGGTGAGCCCGATCCATGTTGTACCAAAGAAAACAGGCATTAATGTGGTAAGAAATCAAAATAATGAGTTGGTACCGAAAAGGATGCAAAATGGCTAGCGAATGGTCATTGATTTCCGAAGGCTTAACTTAGCCACCAAAAAAGATCATTTTCTCTTACCTTTTATTGATCAAACATTGGAAAGGCTAGCTGGAAAAACTTATTTTGTTTTCTTGATGGATTTTCAGGGTACTACCAGATAGTCATCGCTCAAGAAGATCAGGAGAAGACGACTTTCACATGCCCTTTTGGAACATTTTCTTACAGACGCATGTCATTCGGACTCTGAAATGCCCCAGGTACATTCCAAAGGTGCATGTTTAGTATTTTTCTGAATATATTGAGAATTGCATTGAAGTATTTATGGATGAATTCACAGTTTATGGGAATTCATTTAAGGATTGCTTAGGTCACTTGTCCAAGATTTTGAAAAGATGCATGGAAACCAAATTGGTTTTGAATTATGAAAAATGTCATTTCATGGTGAATGAAGATATTGTGTTGGGACACGTTGTTTCTTCAAGGGGTATAGAAGTTGATAAGACAAAGATTGATTTAATCACACACTTACCATTCCCCACTAAAGTTAAGGAAGTTCGAGCTTTTCTTGGGCATGTAGGTTTTTATCGCAGGTTTATTAAGGATTATTCAAAGATTACTTTGTCAATGTCCAAGTTATTGCAAAAGGATGTGCTTTTCGAATTTGGTGAGAAATGCAAGGAGGCTTTTGACAAACTTAAGAACATGTTGACTACTGCACCTATAATCAAGCCTCCTGACTGGACCTTGCCTTTTCAAATCATGTGTGATGCCAGTAACTATGTTGTGGGAGCTGTTTTAGGCCAACGGATTGATAAGAAGAGTCATGTCATATATTATGCATCAAAGACACCCTGCACAGTGCAACTACACAACTACTGAAAATGAGCTTTTATCAATTGTTTTTGCTTAAGATAAATTCAGATCATATTTACTTGGTTCTAAAGTGTTGGTGTATTATGATCATGTAGCTCTAAAGTATCTATTGGCAAAAAAAGGAGTCAAAACCGAGACTGATAAGGTGGATACTCCTACTCCAAGAGTTTGACATTGAGATAAAGGAACGAAAGGGGACCGAGAATCCAGTGGCCGATCACCTAAACAGACTGGTGAAGGAAGAGGAATCCATACCTATTTCTGAATTGTTTCCTGATGAGCGGTTATTCCAAGTTAAAGGTATGGTTCCTTGGTATGCAGATATAGTAAACTATTTGGTTACTGAAATTTTACCCTCTTCCCTTAGTAAATCCCATAAGAATAAAATTTGTTGCGAGGCAAAGTATTATGTGTGGGAGGAACCCGATTTATGGAAATTTTGTGCTGATCAATTGATTAGGAGATGTGTGTCTGAGAGTGAGTATAAGTCAGTTTTGGTTTTCTGTCATAATTATGCATGTGGTGGTCATTTTGGACCGAAAAGAACTGCTAGAAAAATTCTGGATAGTGGTTTGTACTGGAAAACTCTGTTTAAAGATTTTATTTGTTTTGTAAAAACTGTGAAAAGTGCCAAAGAACGGGTTCTTTGTCCCATAAAAATCAAATGCCCCAAACTCCCATTCTCGTTTGTGAAATTTTTGACATTTGTGGTATAGATTTCATGGGTTCGTTCCCTTCATCATGTGGTTATGTCTATATAATTTTGGCAGTTGATTATGTATCGAAGTGGGTGGAAGCGAAACCCACCAGGACTAACGATTCGCAGGTTGTTGTAGGTTTCCTCAAGTCTAACATTTTCAGCAGGTTTGGAATCCCTACAGCGCTAATCAGCGACCAAGGGACTCATTTTTGAAATAGAACTATTGAGGCTTTACTGAAAAAATATGGAGTGTATCACAGGGTAGCCACCGCTTACCATCCGCAGACGAATGGTCAAGCAGAAGTTTTCAATAGGGAGATCAAGTCTATTCTTGCGAAAATGGTCAATCCAGGGAGGAAAGATTGGAGTATTCGTCTAGATGATGCACTTTGGGCCTACCGAACCGCATACAAAAATCATATTGGGATGTCCCCTTACAGATTAATGTTTGGGAAGGCATGTCATCTGCCGGTTGATATTGAGCATAAAGCCTACTGGGCGGTGAAACGCTGTAATATGAATTTGAATGAGGCAGGAAAGACTAGGAAACTGCACCTGCAAGAGTTAGAGGAACTACGTTTGGAGGCTTATGAGAACTCAAGAATTTATAAAGAGAAAACTGAAACGACTCTAATTACCAAATACTTTAATTTTTTTTAAATAAAATAATAAAATAATACATATACGCCCATACATATATGTATAAATACTTGAAATAAGTATTTAATTAAAAACTTGTTAAATAATTTAATTATGTATCAATAATATCTTGAAATAAATAAACACTAAAATAGATCTCAAAATCATCGATTTGTGCTAAAAATCATCAAATATTTTACCAAGCGAGCATTATAAAAATAATATTTTCAACCAACCATAAAAATAAATAATATGCGAAAAAACTTGTTCAAAAACTTATAACATCCCATAACATCACTAAAATAGCACTGGTCACGGGCGCCGTCTGCAAAGAAACTCATAGGCCCTCACCGCCGGTCGGAGAAACCGTGTCATCAACATAATCATACTCATCTGCACCATATAAGCGTAGTGAGCCTAGAGGCTCAACATGTTTTATCTCATAATAACAAGGTTTAAAAATCACACATAAGCACATAATCATACTAATACATATACTCATCATGAATATGCATGCATGCTCTTAAAATAATGCATCATAAATTTTTTCATGTCATAACTTTCATCATAAAATAATATTCATGTGCTATATCATATAATACATAACATAATTTGAGCATGTCATAATCATAAAGAACAGTGTAGGTTATATCCATGAGTGTGGCTCGTAATCATGAACGAATGATCAGTCTAAGAACCATCGTACGTGGCGGTGGATAAATCCACCTCTATGCTGGTATTAAAACTACCCTGTGCTCGGTGGTAAAACCACCTCTATTACGGTAGTACACTACCTTTGTACTCGATGGTAAACCACCTCTATGCTGCCACATCACTTCAATTTCCATAAAATATTTTCATGCTCAACATTAAACATATCATTCATCATAAAATTATTTCATGTATGCATGCACTAAAATTTGGTTCGAAATATATATTTAAATAATTTTCATAATATTAATACTTGTACATAAAATAAGTGTCATACATAAAATAATTTAAATATATATTCCGGACTTATTGATTTTTCATGGGATTGTCCAGACTGCTGGTCCCCTAAACTTAAGCCAATAAATTCTAAGACTGGCCCATTAGCTTAATTTAAGCCTAAATAAAATATTTAAGTCTAATATAAAATTCTCGGCCCAATAACTAGCCCAAGCCCAATATAAACCACTGACAGACCCAAATATTCACAGACTGACCCAATAATTTCCATGGGCTTTCAAGCCCATGAAAATTATTGGACTCACTTAAATAAATATTTTAAGGCTTAAATAAATATTTTAAAAGCCCAAATAATATTTATAATAATTAACTGAGCCCAAAAATAACACTTAATCTAATAATTACTTAAAAATAAAAATACCCGAGCTCAACTAATCTAACCCGGACCCGGACCCATCTAACCTGACCCGCCCTATTTTAGTCCCAACCTGGACCACCCAGCCCGAGCCCAGCCCATTAGGCAGCGCACAAGCTCATCACCTAACTTGTGCAGAAATCTGCACATGGCCAAATCTGAGCAGCTGTACCAAATCATTTCGTTCTTCTTGCTCTGTCCACCTTTTGTCATGAAACAACCGCCTACATCTAGCTCACTTCTAGAAGTTTCCAAAAATCCAAAAACTAGCCTAAACCATGACCTCTACAGCTCAAACGAATCAACACAAGTTAGCCATAATTCTGCTCGCGCGCAGAACACAAGTACTGACTTCCGGCCATTTTCTCGGCCAGATCCGGCCACCACCGGCAGGAGAAATACCTGTAACACCTTTCCCAATGTCTTAGGGTTCTAACCCAACTAGAATCAACCTAAAACTCGCTCTGTGGACTGAGAACGAGTCAATCTCCCAAGCTCGCTCATTCTGCTTCCACCTACAACCAGCTAGCTTTTCTGCCCAAACCAACAACTAAGAAACATAACTAGCTACAAAATCATGACTCTAAGGACCTAAGACACGTCCCTAGATGCTGGGCAGCAGCTTGGACCACTACATGCATCAGAAACATGACCATGCACATACAAATCAAGCAAAAATGTGAGTTGTTCATGATCTAGCCATAAAACTTCATAAAATTCGAAAATATCAGAAACAAACCAATGAATTCAGATCTGAATGGATTACATAGCTTATATTGTGGTAAATAAGAGAATTCGACATGCCTTTGATAAAATATTTGAATGAAAACCGAGGCCTATGACGCGTGTACGATGCTCCACGACGAACGGATCACCAAACCGAGTTAAAAACCTTCAATCTATGGCAATGGAGGCTGTTTTCTGATGGAGAGTCTGATGAAAAAGATGGAGGTGGCGGCTGAGTGTTTAATCGTGAGGTTTGGGTAGAATTTATGGTGAATATTATTATAAATAAGCTTAGGATAATTAATTAATTAATACATTAATAAAATATATTTTTAAAATCTCCCAAATATATTAACAAATCTGATAATAAAACATAATCCCGAAATATTATTTTAAGGAATTTTTAAAAGTCTTAAAAAGTCATTAAAATGACTTATTTTGGAGAAAAATAGGCTAATACATATCTATAAATATTAATACTATTATTTTCATGAAATAATACCTTAAAATAATATTTTAAGGCCCATAAAAATTTAATAAAATATTTTGGATGAAATTCAAACATCTCGTTTGTCCACGGTCCCGTCTACGCGATCAAATAAATCATTTACGCAAAAATCTAAAAATTTCATAATTGCGGGTTAAATGCTGAATAACTTTAAACCATGCATATAATTCACATAAAATCATTTAACCCCAAAAACTAAATTTTTAATTAAATTAATTTCCTAATTATGCATGCGGATTTACATATAAAAAATATCGGGTGCTACAAAAACGAAGTTGTTTCATGATAACTCTATCTTGAGAAAGAAATTTACCGTTGGCCAAAAAGTACTGCTCTTTAATTCTTGGTTGAAATTCATGCCAGGTAAACTTCGTTCCCAATGGATTGGTCCATTTGTTGTTCCTCACGTGTTACCTTATGGTACAGTAGAAATTAAGAGTTTGGATACAGAAAAAAATTTCAAAGTGAATGGACATCGACTGAAGGTGTTTTATGAAGATGAAAGTGTGTCGTACAAGGAGATCGAGTTAACAAATCCTGATTATTCCACAACTTGATGAACTTGGTAACGTCGAGCATAACGACGCTAAAAAAATTACGCTTTTGGAAGACAACCCAACATTTTTTAATTATTATTATTTATTATTTTTTTATGCTTGATTTTGAAAAAAATATCAGAAAATGATTTTTTAAAAGGCGTGGGAACGCCCTATGACAAATCATTTTCTGTACAAAAAATCAAATTTTCTTCTTAAAAGCTTTAAAAAGTTCAGAAAATGATTTTCTACAAGGCGTGGGCACGACCTATTGAAATTCATTTTCTGTTTTGAAAAAAAAATTTCAAATTTGCTTAAGTTTTATTTAGTTTATAATTATAATTACAATAATAGTAATTAAAATAAGGGTTTATCGCATAATATTTTTATTTTCTTTTCTACAGGGCCGCTATCCTCCTCTTTCTCTTAAAGCACCGAATTTTTTTCTCTTCTCTTCCATCTCCAAGCAAGCGGTCACATGCTTTCACCATCACCGATCGTCACTTTTACCACTAGAGATCATCTGCCCCTTTCCTTCATCTCCTCACCACCATCACAGATCACCACCGCTCGCTTGCTTCCTCCATCTTCACCATCACTGGTCGTGACCTTCCCTTGTTAGTGCACAAATCCTTCAAAAAATTAGCATACCTTGGGATTTGATTAATTGCATCAATCAAGGGTATGTTAATTTTCACTTTTCTGAACGTCTCCAACACTTCATTCTCATAATTTGCTCTCTTAGATTTCTCTAACCTAGAAGAAAAAGGAAGAACAACCACATTAGATATGCAAGATAAAGGAGGTGTGGATTTTACCTTTGTTTTCTCCTCGGATGTGTCTTTAACCTCCTTGTCCATGTTTTTCCTTCACTAGTCTGCTCAGGTGAGGTAGACCCAATTTCGATCATCTTTCCACTTCTCAACACCATTGCACTTGCATTTTCTCTTGGATTTACTTCCGTTTGTGATGGTAGTTTTTCAGAATTTTGAGCCTCCAAATTGCTGATCGCAGTAGCTAACTGGGTTATCTGATTTCCTAGATTCTGAATGCTGGCCCTTGTTTCCTGTTGGAATTTTTTAGTGTTAGTCGCAAGGGCCTTAACAATTTCATCTAGAGACATACCTGAGTCAGAGGATTGTGCATGTGCCAGTTGTTTGTTGTAATTCTGTTGTGAAAATCCTTGTTGACCTCCTTGGTTTTTGTAGCTGAAGTTCGGGTGATCTCTCCATCCCGGATTGTAGGTATTGGAATATGGATCATATCAACGTTGTGGTTGTCCAGGAAAACCGCCAATTGCATTGGCTTGCTGCGTTGGATCTTCTTGTAATGTTGGACACATATCCGTCGAATGTCCAACAACCGAACATATACCACGATATTTGACCTGTTGTGCTTGTACTACAACCAATTTTTTCAAAAGAGATGTTAAGGAATCTAATTTTTTATCAATGGGACTAAGACTTACCTCTTTAACATGTCACGGAGCATTGTCTTCTCTTGTTCCGAATTGTTGAGCATTGGCTGTCATGTTGGCGATAAGATCATTTGCTTCTTGAGGTGTTTTGTTCACTAGTGATCCTCCACTTGCAGCATCAATCATGTTTCTATCAAAAAATGAAAGTCCCTCATAAAAGTACTGCACTAAAAGTTGTTCAGAAATTTGGTGTTGTGGACAGCTCGCACACAGTTTCTTGAATCTCTCACAGTATTCATACAAAGTCTCTCCCTGTAACTGCCTGATCCCACAAATGTCCTTCCTAATGTTAGCTGCTTTCAAATCTGGGAAGAAATTTTCCAGAAATTGCTGCTTCATGCCATTCCAAGTTGTTATAGTTCCAGAGGGCAAATAGTAGAGCCAATCCTTAGCCTTGTCCGCTAGAGAGAATGGGAAAGTTCGCAGTGAAATTTGTTCCTCTGTAATTTCTTGAGGTTTCATGGATGTGCAAACAATGTGGAACTCCTTCAAATGCTTATGTGGGTCTTCACGTCCAAGACCACGTAAAGTTGGCAATAAGTAAATAAAACCAGATTTTAATTCAAAATTTGCCTCAGTAGTAGGGAATTGAATGCATAATGGCTGTTGAGTAACATTAGGATTAGCCAACTCCCTAAGAGTCCTCTGTGCTAGCTCTTCCATTGTTTCTTCGTACTCACTTTCTTCGGTTTCAAATTCGAAATCAGATTCCCTTTCAGATTCGCTCGAGTTCTATGCCACGTTCAATTCAGGAGATGAAATTGATGCTTGGTTACGTCGTAGCCTCACCTCTTTTCTCAACCTCCTAGTTGTCTTCTCGATTTTCGGAATATATTCTAGTTCACCTGTACGAGAATAACGAGGCATAAAAAGAATAAAAATAATTAAATAACAAAACTCGAAATAAATAAATAAAAATACTGTTCCCCGGCAATGACACCAAAATTTGATAGACCTATCGTCAGCCAACAAACTTAAAAATAATACCTATTCCTTAACAAAATGAGTGTAATGGCGAGTAGGGTCGAATCCACAGGGAACGAGTATTTTTTTTATTTCGAGTGAATGTAACTAAAATAGGGGTTTTTGGTTTGTAGTAATAAAATAAAAAATTAAGACTAATGCAAAAATTTAATAAATGAGATGAACAAATAATTAAATGAGAAATTCAATATTTTACCAAACTCTGATTCAAGGAGTTTCTGTATTTCAATTATATCACTGATCATCGACTAACAAATAATTTATTCATGCAGTTTCTAGCAATTAACCTTAAAATCATAGGGATATCCACTAAAATTTTTGTGTTTTCCTATTTTAATTGACCAAACCCAACATCTAGTCAAAACTTATCAATAACCAACTGAACACGATATCGTTCCATATTGACTAAAAATAGCTTTTCGATTTGTGAAAATAGTTAATCCTAAAATCTAACAATCGAGATAGCTGCAATTGTTAAATTTAGTTTCGTTAATTTATTTAGATCAAACATGTTATGATTGCACAACACACCTAATCTATCGCTACTCAAGTACCAATCATTCATGACAATTACGGATCACTTAATCCTAAAAAAAAATCCTCTGGCCGTTTCAAGCGTACAGAAAGATGCAGAAAATCTCTAGAAAATAATCTAAAACTAAACTTAATGTGTAAAGCCTACGAGAAAGGAAAAAGATAATCTAGGAAAAAGACAAGATTATCTACAAGATAATCTTGATAATTGTTAAATAAAAACAAATCTCCAACAATATTTATCTAAAACAAAATCTTCTCTTCAAAATTCTTCCATAACTTAAATACCATATTTAGAATTCCTAAAATATGGTATTTTCTTCTCAAATTCTTAATATTCTATTCACCACAAGACAATAACAGAGTAGTCACACAGCGTGCCCACGCCTTGCTTCAGGGCCTCTTCTAGTTTGCTCAATTTCTCAAAATTTTCTCTTTGCAACTCCAAATGTGATAGAATTCAAATTTTTAGCCCAAATTTTTGTCCAAGATCATCAAACTTCCTCCAACTACAAAATACGACAAAAACGCACCAATTAACATATGCAGAAGATAAAAAAAAACCCCGAGAAATATGATACTAAAAATATAAATATTATGAGCCTATCATTCGCTCGGGGTACAATTTTGTAGCATTATTACACAAACTGATAGGCCTAAAGTCCTTCAAAGAATTCAGATGCAGCTATTTTGGAATAAGAGTAATCAGTGTTGCATTACACTCCGAAATATCCCCTTTATCATTGAGAATTTCTAAAAATGCTTTAAAAATGTATTCCCCTATTATTGGCCACAATTTTTGATAAAAAATAGTTGTAAAGCCATACGGACCTGGAGCTTTCGACGGATGCATATCAAATATAGCTCTTCCGACCTCATCTTTGGTAAACATGGCACACAATTCCTTGTTCATTTGTTCATCCACCAATGAATCTACCTCTTGTATGATTGCCTCAATATCCCATTGTAAAGGCTCAGAATTTGAAAAAAGTTTGGCAAAATATTATAGTGTAATATCTACTTTACTTTGTTCTTCTTCACACCACTCTGCCCTCGAATTAAACAGTCCCTTGATAAAGTTTTTTATTCGATGGTTAGATGTCATGGCATGGAAAAACTTTGTATTTGGATCCCCATTTTTCAACCAATTGACCCTAGAGTGCTACGTCCAATGATTCATCCTGCTCTGATAGTTTCTCAATATCACTTTCCAACTGGTTGATACGAGTAAAATTATGTTTAATGACGTGCGATCTCATCAAACATCTCAGCTGTAACGCCCCAAATCTATCTTAATTGAGCTTATTTGAGTTAATCGGACATTTCAGAGTTCAAGAGCCGACTTGATTTTGTTAAAGGACTATTTTGTAAATTTTGGAAATTTCAGGGACCAAAGTGCAATTTTGAGAGTTTGACTTGGTCTTAAATATAAATATGAGAGAGAGAGGCATGGGTCTTCATCTTCTCCTTATCCTCCACGCCTCCCAAGCCGATTCCTCCATTAACGTGAGCTTCCAAGCTTCCAAATTTCAGTCCGAGCTCGATCCGTCCATTGGAATTTAATTCTGAAGACAGATTAGCGATCATGGCAGCGAGAGCTCCATTATATCGTAAGTTTTTCTATGATCAGATTTGTTCTATTTTTGGATGTTGTTATAATCGATTGAGTTGCTAGTATGTTGTTCTTGGCAGAGGTCTGATCGTTTATTCTCAGTCGGTTTTGAATTAGAACGTCGTTCGAAATTGTTAGGAATTTTGGAAGTTTATTCTAAAAATTGAGTTTTGGGATTTTCTGGGTTTTAACCTTTATTGTGGTTTTAGCATTGTTATGAGTTGTTTGAGATGCGGTACTGCTGTCTGTATTCCCGATTTGATCAGTTATAGCCGTTATGCCGCCAGTTTGAGTTTTGGAATATCAATCGTTTATATTGATGAGATTTTGGATTTAGGAGTTGGAATTGAGTTTGAATGGTTTGAATTGGATAGATTGACTTTGGAATTCTTTTTATATCCTTCAGATTCAGTTGCAGATCGTGGAGTCCGGAATTGACCGAATTCGAATCGTTGAAGAATTGATCAAGGTTTGGTATCGAGGTTATTCTATTTCCTTGACTTGTATCGAGTGATGTTTAGATTGAGCCTTTTGTTCTTGTAGCTTGTCCGGATTGCAGCTACGCTAATCAAAGAAGAGGTAAAAGATGACTTTGGAATGAAATAGGACGATTAACTCGAATCCGGATTGATTCGAGTGTCCTAGGGAAAATCACATACTTGCATGCTACTTGAATTTTATATTGTTTGTTGTTTGATTTGCACTTGCATTCATATTGAGCCAATTACCTTTGTTTTGCAGGCAAGAGAGGCCCAGAGGAGTTAGATGTTCTCTGGACTATAATTGAGGGACATTGGTTAGCAGATTTTTTTACCAATTTTCGAGAAACACTCTATATAGGCGCCCAGAGTCTAGAGGAGTAAAATATGCATCGTCCACCTCGATCGGGAGAGTCGGTGTGTTGGTGATATTTTGTCCTCGAGATCCCAAATGAGAGAAGAAGAACCTTTACCTTGTGATTATCCAGACTTGATAATCCTGGTTTTAAAGACATGCATTGTATTTTATGCATTTTGATTTGGAGTTATTGACATGCTATTGGAATTTCTTGTTTGATTGTTTTATATATAGCGTTCGATATATTATTTGATATGCATGTTTTGGTCTCTTTTACTAGGAATGCTATTCTCACCGAATTTATCCGACTGTTGTCTTGTTTTGTATGTGTACTTGGCAACAGGTGGGGCAGGTTCGAGTCAGAAGCTGCATGACTAGATCGAGTTGGAAGTGATAGAAGTGAGACTCGGTTTAGAAGTAGAATTTAGCATGTCTACCTAGTTATGTTGAAGCATGTTAGAACTCGAACTTATTATGTTTTGTATTTGGATCTGTAATAGCTAAAACTTATGCATGTTCTACTTTTGAGGAATTGTATAACTCTAGAACTACCATGTATTGGATTTATGCATGTTGTATGTTGAAATAATGGATTTGAATTGGGATTGGAATGCATGTCAAAAGCGAGCGCGGGAGTATTTTTTTTAAGCTGAACATTTCTGCCCAGGCCTTCCACGCGTGAGCGATGTGGTACCTCGCGCGCGCGCGAGGAGCTTCCAAGGGCTCGGGTTTGTTAGCCCGCGCATGCGTGAGAGTTGCATCTCGCGCGGGCGCGAGCCTCCAGCAATGTTGCTGGAGGTGAAGCCTGCAGCCATCTCGCGCGAGCGCGAGGCAATTTTTTTTTTTTAAAAAAAGAAGAGAAATTGTTTATTATTGTTTGGACCTTGGATTATTGTATGGTTTATTAATTGTTTAATCCGAGATTTGTTGTTTAGAACCGAGGTCTCACATTAAGTGGTATCAGAGCGATAAGTTCTTGGTTGAACTAGAGTGAGCGGGGTAGTTCGAGTCCGCATGAATTGAATCCTCGCATGTGTTTTAATTATTTAATTGATTTATTAAATACCATGCGAGCATGCTTTATTTTGTGAAGATTATTTGAATTGCATGATTTTGTGATTAAATTGTAAAGCATGAATTATCTGAAATATAAACTGTAATTGTTTCTCAATTGCAACTGAATATTTCTGAGATAGAAGAAAATTGTTGAATAGAGATTATGGACACGAGATGATTGAGATTGAGATGTTTGTGTCCTAATGCTCTCGAAATTGAGATATGTGTTCCTCGATGAATTTTGAACAGGAATCTTTTCGCATCGGAATCCGATTGAATGAGGGTGTTCTACGACTGAAGAATGGGCATTACTCCGACGCCGATGGAAGCCTTGTTGATGAGGTTCCAGACCTTTCAACCCCCAACCCTGAGGAGTACAGAGAATGCAGTGGAATGTGTAAATTGGTTAGATGAAATGGACCAGTTATTTGATTCTCTGGAATACAACGATGATCGTAGAATTCGGTTAGTTATGTACCAACTGCAAGGGACTGCCAAAAGCTGGTGGATTTCTAGGAAGAAGGCATTAGAGAATCAAGGTTTGGTTGTTTTGTGGAGTTTGTTTAAAGCTGAATTTCTTAGGCAGATTCCGTTCCAAAAATCAACCGTGTACATAGGAAGTACCACTAGGGGTCTTTTGCAACCGAGAGGACGGTCATTCAAGAAGTATGAGAGTAGTTCTTCTAGCTCCAGCGGATCGAAACAGTCTGGTTCCGGACATAGTTCAGGATCTTCCGGTGTATCTTGCAATAATTGTGGAGGTCAACACCTCAGTGAGCATTGCATTGGAATTTCTGGATGCTGCAATATCTGCCATCTGCCAGGACACTTTGCGAGGAGATGTCCTCAGCGTTATACCATTGGATCTCAGTCGTGGAGTTCTTTTAGACCAATGGTTCTACAGGAGAGACAAGCTCGTGTGGTTCACTCATTTCAGCCGCCGTACCAGAATCGACTTAGAGGCTCTTCGATCATGAATCAACCTCCGATTCAATAGACGTTGAATCTTACTCTCAACGAGGATCCGCAGGCTTGGGCTGCACCCGATGATGACACAGCAAGTAACCGTTGAGTATGATTTTATGCTCTTATTCTGATAGTTCTGTTACGCTCCTTATTTCTTAACTGAGGATATTACTATGATGCATCTCTGCCTTTTGAGCTTTTGCATTCCATAGTTGATATTGTCTGTCGCATGATCGCTTGATTCAGAATTGTGCGGAGGAATTCTCTTGGTATGCAGTTGATGTCCTAGAATCTAGCCCGAATTGGTTGATAAACCAGTGGTTAGAGAGTTTGCTGGTATTTTCCAGATGAGATTCCGGGATTGCCTCTGATTTATGAGATTCAACAACGACTTGAGATCAGACATCATCAACTGAGAGTTAGTAAGAAAGA
Organism: Henckelia pumila; assembly: GCF_033568475.1. Classification (NCBI taxonomy): domain Eukaryota; kingdom Viridiplantae; phylum Streptophyta; class Magnoliopsida; order Lamiales; family Gesneriaceae; genus Henckelia; species Henckelia pumila. The sequence goes on along the minus strand of NC_133121.1, from coordinate 160,621,875 downwards.
GGTATGAAAGACTGGATTTGGAATGAGGTATGGCCGCTTTGATTTTGTTGTAGTACCGTTTGGATTGTAAAATTCGTCTTCAGTGTTCATCCACCAATGAATCTACCTCTTGTATGATTGCCTCAATATCCCATTGTAAAGGCTCAGAATTTGAAAAAATTTTGGCAAAATATTATAGTGTAATATCTGCTTTACTTTGTTCTTCTTCACACCACTCTACCCTCGAATTAAACAGTCCCTTGATAAAGTTTTTTATTCGATGGTTAGATGTCGTGGCATGGAAAAACTTTGTATTTGGATCCCCATTTTTCAACCAATTGACCCTAGAGTGCTACGTCCAATGATTCATCCTGCTCTGATAGTTTCTCAATATCACTTTCCAACTGGTTGATACGAGTAAAATTATGTTTAATGACGTGCGATCTCATCAAACATATCAGCTATAACGCCCCAAATCTATCTTAATTGAGATTATTTGAGTTAATCGGAGATTTCAGAGTTCAAGAGCCGACTTGATTTTGTTAAGGGACTATTTTGAAAATTTTGGAAATTTCAGGGACCAAAGTGCAATTTTGAGAGTTTGACTTGGTCCTAAATATATATAGGAGAGAGAGAGGCGTGGGTCTTCATCTTCTCCTTCTCCTCCACGCCTCCCAAGCCGATTCCTCCATTAACGTGAGCTTCCAAGCTTCCAGATTTCAGTCCGAGCTTGATCCGTCCATTGGAATTTAATTCTGAAGGCAGATTAGCGATCATGGCAGCGAGAGCTCCGTTATATCGTAAGTTTTTCTATGATCAGATTCGTTCTATTTTTTGGATGTTGTTAGATGACTTTGGAATGAAATAGGACGATTAACTCGAATCCGGATTGATTCGAGTGTCCTAGGGAAAATCACATACTTGCATGCTACTTGAAGTTTATATTGTTTGTTGTTTGATTTTCACTTGCATTCATATTGAGCCAATTACCTTTGTTTTGCGGGCAAGAGAGGCCCAGAGGAGTTAGATGTTCTGTGGACTATAATTGAGGGACATTGGTTAGCAGATATTTTTACCAATTGTCGAGAAACACTCTATATAGGCGCCCAGAGTCTAGAGGAGTAAAATATGCATCGTCCACCTCGATCGGGAGAGTCGGTGTGTTGGTGATATTTTGTCCTCGAGATCCCAAATGAGAGAAGAAGAACCTTTACTTTGTGACTATCCAGACTTGATAATCCTGGTTTTAAAGACATGCATTGTATTTTATGCATTTTGATTTGGAGTTATTGACATGCTATTGGAATTGCTTGTTTGATTGTTTCATATATAGCGTTCGATATATTATTTGATATGCATGTTTTGGTCTCTTTTACTAGGAATGCTATTCTCACCGGATTTATCCGACCGTTGTCTTGTTTTGTATGTGTACTTGGCAACTGGTGGGGCAGGTTCGAGTCAGAAGCTGCATGACTAGATCGAGTTGGAAGTGATAGAAGTGAGACTCGGTTTAGAAGTAGAATTTAGCATGTCTACCTAGTTATGTTGAAGCATGTTAGAACTCGAACTTATTATGTTTTGTATTTGGATCTGTAATAGCTAGAACTGATGCATGTTCTACTTTTGAGGAATTGTATAACTCTAGAACTACCATGTATTGGATTTATGCATGTTGTATGTTGAAATAATGGATTTGAATTGGGATTGAAATGCATGTCAAAAGCGAGCGCGGGAGTATTTTTTTTAAGCTGAGCATTTCTGCCCAGGCCTTCCGCGCGCGATCGAGGTGGTACCTCGCGCGCACACGAGGAGCTTACAATGGTATGGGTTTGTTAGCCCCCCCGCGCGCGAGAGTTGCATCTTGCGCGGGCGCGAGCCTCCAGCAATGTTGCTGGAGGTGAAGCCTGCGCGCGCGAGATGTTTATCTTGCGCGAGCGCGAGGCAATTTTTTTTTTTTTTTAAAAAAAGAAGGGAAGTTGTTTATTATTTTTTGGACCTTGGATTATTGTATGCTTTATTAATTATTTAATCCGAGATTAGTTGTTTAGAATCGAGGTCTTACATCAGCCCTTTCCCTAGCTTTTTAATTTTTCTGCCCAAGCCATCAAATCTAGTTCTAGAACACCGTTTAAGATCATTGCTGCATTTCACTAGCATGTCTCAAAAGTTCTGCTTACCCTTGTTTTCTCCCCAATTTCGAATGAATTGCTCTGAAAAATCCTCATACAATAGCCACTTGTGCTAAAAAAAAATAAACCTCTTCAAAAATTGAGTCAAAACACGAGTGTCTTCTGCCTTCAAGCTTAGGTATATATCTCTATGATCTGATCCAAAATATTCTAAATCTTAATCTCAACCAACAGGAATTGTTTTTGCACATCATAAGTACAAGCAAATCGATCCAACCGAGCTACAATAAGTTCATCTTCTCTGCGACGATTACACCAAGTAAACAAATTACCAGAAAAAAGAAGTTCTATCAGACCACAATCCTCTAATGCTTCAGCAAACTCTGAAATCTTAGACACATTCCTTGGATTCCACCACATTTTTCAGATTGGTACAATATTTCATTCAAATTCCCTCCAATCAACCATGGTAAATAATTGAATTCATTCATACTTGCTAACCTTCAATGGAGTTTCCATGATTGAGTGCGAAGAGAAGTTACTGATTCCCAAATACACTTGTGAAATGCCACATTTCCGAGTCATGTTTTACAATACAATCGATATGACCTACCGAATATGATTTGATCTGAATTTCGAAAAGTTCCCTCCAAAGAGAATAAGACCGCCACTACGTCGGTTTAAATCTACTACAAACTGACCGTTCAGCTAAAATTTGCTCTTACACCACCTGCATTGGCTCTCAACCAATTTTCTCGTAGATAAAAATTAGAGATAGGTTACATTCTGAAAGAGTAGGTGCCCAGTGAGCCAACTTGTGGCTAAGAGCTTTGATGACTCTTTGTATAAACAATCTTTTGTTTAATATAATTTACACTTTTTAATGGCAATGACTTTATCTTTCTTCATATTGTTATATTGTGATATACTATTGTTATTTTGATAAAGACCTTGAATATACTATAGTGTATGTAAGATGTGGTAGAACATGGAGATGTCTATCATGAAACACATCTTATAGTCACTGTGTATTCTAAACTGTTCCTAGTCGATTGAGCCGTCCGATAATAAGGATAAGGATCGCTCGAGTTTGAGACTAGCATTTGCGATGCAGAGTACCACGTTTCATTGGTAAGGAACATAGAGATGTTCGAAGCATGCAAATGGATATTCATACGATGAATGATCGAACTACCCTATCCGGACTTTCCAAGTGGTTATCACTTATCGAGTGGATAAAGTCCGCGGTTTTGGTTGTACACCATTAGTCCTTACTACTTGAAACATCATTGAGACTCTATATGCTAGTACTGTGCTTTGACTCGTTTACCGACTCTATTGGGGTCATCAGGTGTCGGGATTGGGTACAGTTACAACACATATAGGAGTCGATGCTTTGTTGTCAAGGATTCACCACATACTTGCGAGTGTGGATATCCTATGCGATCTGAGGAGATATTAGTGTGACGAATCTCTGGCCAGAGTACATGATGTGATTTAAGAAATGGTTTCTTAGTAGCACATGCGATGTCACTATTTGATCTTCAAGATGCATTGCATAGTTATCGAATCTCGAACGACTCTCGATTTACCAATGGTTGTTGATTCGATCGGGATATATGGATGAAGGGACCGTACTGTACGCTAACCAAAATCTATTGGTTCTTGCAGGCACTATCAGTGATACCTAGGGAATCATGGGGCGATGTTGCTAGGCGCTCTTACCATGATTCGATGGGCAAGTCGGAAAGTGTTGTTCCGAGTCACAAGGAGTTGTGAGCCCACAGCTAGCTGTATCCCTGAACCATTGAGGGTCACACAGAGTAATGGATTTTTAATCCCCGTTGAGATAGTTAAATTTAAAGAGTTAAATTTAATGAACAAAGAAGTTGGACTTCTTATTTAAGAGTAGAGGAGTAAGATTTTCTAAAATGACATAGGGATGGGCATTTTTGGAAATCACTGAATTCGGATTCAGAAAAATTTATCTTGACTTTAAAAGGTACAGAAATGGTTTCTGTGTACATTGGTGAAATCGGTTTATCAATCGGAGTCATGATGAATTTTATATTAATTTCTGAACATGCGGGCTTTGCTTGTTGGGCTTGAACTTATGACTAATGTGCCCTAAGCTGTTAGCGGCCTACATTATAAATAAGTTATTGCAGTACAGAAATTAAACAACAACAGGTCACAATTTTCGAAAACCTAGTTATTTTCTCTCAAAAGTGGCCGCCCCCTCCCTCTCCTACTCGGGAAAAATCCAGCCTGTGAATTTTGAATTACAGTCTGGTTTAACGGATCAAATTCGTTAATTCTCTTCGTAGAAACTTCTGATAGATTTTCTAGTGCAATCTATCAGAGGGATTAAATATCCGTTCATGGACTTGATTGAAGAACAGTTCGTCCATCAGTCCCAGGGAGATACAACAAGAGCAGAGCAATCTGTTGGTGTCCATAATCTCAATTTGAGATTTGAGGTAAAAATTTATAATTGTTATTTAATTTTTACACACACAATTTAATCGTTAAGTTTTGATACCCATTATGGAATCGTTCCATATAAAATTTTTAAACTTCCGTTGCACCGGGTATCAATTCTGATTGATCTGATCGCCCCATTCTCCAACACATTCATCTAGTAGACATTTAAATTCGCGGATTACACGTTGGTTCCCAAGTCCCCATGCATTCCAAGTCAGGCAAATCATATCAATTGTGCAGCCCTCGCCAAATCCAAAATCTCATCGGTACTTGCCTCCAACTCATTCTTTTTTTATTTTAGAAAATATGTGGGAGTTTCTTGTATCACCATAGGGCATTTTCCTTGTGATTTCGATCCACCTTCTGCTAAATTTTCCACTTGCGCAGTCTGTTTTTCTCTTGCAATCCTTTATAACTTCCGATTTTGAATATTATTAGTTTGACTCTTTTCATTTTCCAAAATATTATCTTCATTCATTAACACCTCCACTGACTCTCTCGGGTTCGCTTCTGCCAAGGATAAATTCTGATTAGAAGACTCCATCTTCTGAACTAGATTATCATCAGTCAAATTTTTTTTTCCCGATGATACATCCTCCGTCTAAATTATAGGAGAGTTAGCCAAGACCATCAATTTATTGTTTTCTCCCTCGTCTTGAGATGTTTCTTTTTACGACAATTCTCTACTGTGAGTACTATTAGATTTTGTAATGTTTGGTTTCCGATCTCCCCCTCCATAGGAAGCCCGGAGCCAATTACCAAATTGTGTTTCCTTTCCTTTGTTTCCATGTAATTCACAATCTCTATGTACGTGTCTCAATCTCAAAAATTGGGAAGACGTTCATACAGTAAAATAATACAAAACTCTTATGTAGTATTCTCTGGATGAACTCATATCCCTTGTAGTAAAGGTTTAGATATATCAAGCATAACCCTAATTCTGGCATATTTTCCTGAGCAAAGACCATCCTCCCCCGCCTCAACTTCAAGAATTGTAGTGACCCGTCCCAAAATCACCTACTAACAGAGACTTTAAGAATGCAATTAGAACTTAAATAACAAAAATCAAAGAAAACTATGGAAACTTAAATCGAATGCTAACCCGACAGAATACAACAGGTAAATAATTACAACCTAAAAAATAATAATACAATCCAATCAAAAACCCTAAACACAAGGGGATAAATCCTAACTAACTCTGCTGGTACCAACTGAGTCCAAAACTACCTTGTCGTCAACTACCAATTGGTTCCCTAACCTGGGAAACCTACAAATGCCCCGTCGAATGGGCTGCCCAATAAAAATATAAGGACGTGAGCTAACAACGCTCAGTACAGATGTATGAGTATACATATGCTATGAATGCATTATGCAAGTGAAAGGTACCGGGAACCTATCATCGATAGAATACTGCTCAGTCAAAGGCGTCATGGTATGTAACACACTGGGCCGTCGCATCAGGAGGTACTCACATACAATAAAACCATGGACATATCCGGATCCAAAGCTATGGTATCCATCCACAAAATATAATGGGGATGAGCAACCCCTCTACAGGTTATAACAATGGTAAAAGGCTCAACATGATAATGCATGCAACATACTATCCATGACATAATCAATGCACATATAAGTAATGCCACATAAAACATGCAAACATAGAATATGCATACTCAACCAGGATATCTCAGATAGTACGTCCGTATCTCAAATCATGCAACTCAAGCAACTTAGCCACCCGGGTACTCGAGTCCAAGCCTATAACATAAAATCACTATATCACTTATAGTTCTCTAAAAGTCTTAACTAAACTAATAGCTACTCACAAAATCTAATCAAAGTCTAGCAATATGCATGCATCCGTCGTTAGTTCTTTGATGAAGATGACCTCAAAACCTAGGCACAACTCCGCTACGATCTCGGTAGCTCCTAACTATCGTCCGACCTCCAAAACGACGCCTAAAATGGCCTAAAAACCCCTTAGAAACACCTAGAGAGAGAGAAAAAGGGACAAATGAGCAAGTGAAATGAAGTCTCGGCACCCCTATTTATAGACCACGTTCGAAACTATCGAACTCGCGATCGGAACTACCGATCGTACTATGGAGCTTCTGATCGTGCTTCTGAACTCTCTCCACCGAACACCTGTATTTTTATTGGACAACACGACTACTGACAACATTCAGTTCGAACTACGGGATCGAAACTACCGATCTCCACCCTGTCCAATCACAACTTAGAAAGCCCATATTTGACTGTCGAGGAACGTTCGGAACTTTCGAGCTCAGGATCGGAGCTTTCGAACTCCAATTATTGCTTCCGAAGGGATCAGAACTTCCAATCTACAACTTGTTCAAGTTCAGACCTTCCGAACTGCTCGAACACTTGGAACCCTCCGGATCATTTTCGAACATCTTGAATCCGATTTTCTACTTATTAATCTCATCCGAAAATTTCTTAATCACTGTTTGACCATTTTAAACATTCTTATATAATTAATTGCTCATTTCTGGAATCGGCTTACTAGATTCTACCCACCTTTAGAGATTTCTTCCTCGAAATCAGGTCTTGATCAACCCTGAGAATGTACCTTAACAAGATTCTGAAAACTATTGATCAATTTCTGGTCTATACCACAAGAAAATTTAACTTCTAGCACCCAAAATATCTTGTTGAATATATACGATCTGATCTCTTACTGAACTACAACATTCCTACATGTTCGAACTTGAACAAACATAATGTCATTTCCAAATATTCGTGGAAATAGTACCATAACTAGCTTTGAGGTCTTTCTTGTCACACAAATCTTCTGGCTAAATATTTATGATATCCTCACTTAACTGCTTAACTAATTCTAGCGGACAAGTTATCCTACAAATCCCATATACATCTATCAGATGTGAAAACCCATCTACAATAGTAGAATCTGCCTTAATTTTGTTCTAACCACTTAATATGGTCTAAATTTTGTTATATTGTTGCATCCTAAAGCTGATGCTATACTTGAGCATTTTCCATGGTTCAAGCTATAAGTATCATTGATCAAGTCAACAAAACTCAATCATCAAAGTTCCTAGTCACATAGCAGAATTCAAATGACAGTCTAATTACCCAATACTTGAACAGATACACAAAACTAAAGTCATTCCTGGATTCCAATAAATAACACGGAAATTTCCGTCGAACTGAAAGAGTAGGTGCCCTGTGAGCCAACTTGTGGCTAAGGGCTTTGATGACTCTTTGTATAAACAATCTTTTGTTTAATATAATTTACACTTTTATTAATGGCAATGACTTTATCTTTCTTCATATTGTTATATTGTGATATACTATTGTTGTTTTGATAAAAACCTTGAATATACTATAGTGTATGTAAGATGTGGTAGAACATGGAGATGTCTATCATGAAACACATCTTATAGTCACTGTGTATTCTAAACTGTTCCTAGTCGATTGAGCCGTCCGAAAATAAGGATAAGGATCGCTCGAGTTTGAGACTAGCATTTGCGATGCAGAGTACCACGTTTCATTGGTAAGAAACATAGAGATGTTCGAAGCATGCAAATGGATATTCATACGATGAATGATCGAACTACCCTATCCGGACTTTCCAAGTGGTTATCACTTATCGAGTGGATGAAGTCCGCGGTTTTGGTTGTACACCATTAGTCCTTACTACTTGAAACATCATTGAGACTCTATATGCTAGTACTGTGCTTTGACTCGTTTACCGACTCTATTGGGGTCATCAGGTGTCGGGATTGGGTACAGTTACAACACATATAGGAGTCGATGCTTTGTTGTCAAGGATTCACCACATACTTGCGAGTGTGGATATCCTATGTGATCTGAGGAGATATTAGTGTGACGAATCTCTGGCCAGAGTACATGATGTGTTTTAAGAAATGGTTTCTTAGTAACACATGCGATGTCACTATTTGATCTTCAAGATGTATTGCATAGTTATCGAATCTCGAACGACTCTCGATTTACCAATGGTTGTTGATTCGATCGGGATATATGGATGAAGGGACCGTACTGTACGCTAACCAAAATCTATTGGTTCTTGCAGGCACTATCAGTGATACCTAGGGGCGATGTTGCTAGGCGCTCTTACCATGATTCGATGGGCAAGTCGGAAATTGTTGTTCCGAGTCACAAGGAGTTGTGAGCCCACGGCTAGCTATATCCCTGAACCATTGAGGGTCACACAGAGTAATGGATTTTTAATACCCGTTGAGATAGTTAAATTTAAAGAGTTAAATTTAATGAACAAAGAAGTTGGACTTCTTATTTAAGAGTAGAGGAGTAAGATTTCCTAAAATGACATAGAGATGTGCATTTTTGAAAACCACTGAATTCAGATTCAGAAAAATTTATCTTGACTTTAAAAGGTGCAGAAATGGTTTCTGTACACATTGGTGAAATCGGTTTATCAATCGGAGTCATGATGAATTTTATATTAATTTCTGAACATGCGGGCTTTGCTTGTCGGGCTTGAACTTATGACTAATAGGCCCTAAGCTGTTAGCGGCCTACATTATAAATAAGTTATTGCAGTACAGAAATTACAGACAAGAGGTCACAATTTTCGAAAAAAACCTAATTTTTCTCTCAAAGGTGGCCTCCCCCTCCCTCACTCTGTCGGCAAAATCCAGCCTGTGAATTTTGAATTTACAGTCTGGTTTAACGGATCAAATTCGTTAATTCTCTTCGTAGAAACTTCTGATAGATTTTCTAGTGCAATCTATCAGAGGGATTAATTATCCGTTCGTGGACCTGATTGAAAACAGTTCGTCCATCAGTTCCAGGGATATACAACAAGAGCAGAGCAATCTGTTGGTGTCCATAATCTCGCTTCGAGATTGGAGGTAAAAATTTATAATTGTTATTTAATTTTTACACACACACAATTTAATCGTAAAGGTTTGATACCCATTATGGAATCATTCCATATAAAATTTTTAAACTTCCGCTGCACCGGGTATCAATCTTGATTGATCTGATCGCCGTTCTCCAACAGTGGTATCAGAGCCAGGCTGCTCAGATCAAGCGATTAAATTAATCGATTGTACAAAATTTTTTTAAGCCTCGGTTTTTGAAACAAAATAAATATTTTAAAAATAAAAAAAAAAATTTCGGGCAAAACCCGGGCAGCGATGGTCGCTGCCCAGCGCAGCGCAGGGCAGCGCACGGGCAGCTACCGTGGGGCAGCGATCGTCGCTGCCCGGCCCGAGCCCCTTTGGGGCGCGGGCAGCCCGGGAGTGTCCCGGGCGGCCCGCGGAAAAATTAATTTTTAATTTTTAAAATTAAAATTTTAATATGTTAAAATTCTATTTTTGGTACGATCGAAAATTGTTTTTGATTGGTCCACGAGGCGTCGGATCGAATTGTTCGAGTCCGAAAATTTTAAAATTGATTTTTGGATAAATTTGAATTTTTTGAAAATTTAAATATTTTATCCGTTAAATTGAATTTTGAAATTAATTATTTTTGGTACAATTGATGATAAGATATGATCTTATGGATATATTGAATAAAATATGATTTTATGTATAAAATTGGATTTTATAGATAAAATATGATTTTATTTGATGAAAAGATAAAATATGATTTTGTATGTAAAATAAGATTTTATATATGAAATATGATTTTATCCTTTTAAATTTAAATTGTCATTTCATGTTATCCAATAAATTAATTTTGAATTAAATGTTATTGGATAAGGATGATCGATTGCCATGATCAATTTTGTAGGTGTATGTTAGGAATTTACATTTGTTTTTATTGTTGTTGGATTTATTAATGGGCTTGGTTTATGGCCCAATATGAATTGTCATATGTAATAAAAGTGGGCTTGGTTTATGGCCCGTTCCCACCCCTTAAAAATGTATCCCCTACTTTTCATTGTTATTTATTGTAAATACATTAGATTTAGTGGAAGATGAAGATTTGAAGATGGAGGTGGGCCCAGCAGACAATAAAGACAGAAGAAATGTAAATTGGAAGCTAATGTAATAGGATTGCATTGCATACTGCATATTACCTAGGATTGGACTAAGACTCGTGATTGGCAACCACGGGTCGATTAGAAATGGAATCGATCATCCTATATAATATATGATATTATTGTTTGTATGCATGTTTTAGACAAAATTGTGTGAATCCGGCAAGCATACAAAATTTTAAAAATGATGAGACAAATTTTCAAAATTAAAATCCCTCATTTTAAATATGATTTAAAATTGATATCAAGATAAATAAAGGAAATTTAAATTTGTTTAAATGTTCCTACCTTCCATCAACGATCAATGTATGAGATGCTACCCGCGGATACGGTCCGGCTCATATTATTGGGGGGGCCCGTTCGTCGGAAAGCTGTACATTAGATCGACACATGTTGTAAGTTGGGTGGAACTCCCATGGGATCGGCTCATATTATTGGGGGATCCACATGGCGACCGTCCATCACAACTTAATATTGATGGGTCATCTTGACATGTCACAATAAATGACGTCATATTATTGGGCCCTTATTGGACATGAGGTAAAAACGTGGAGGTTGCTTTGGAAGCAATTGGGCTCTACCTTTTGAAAATTATGGTTGGTTGATATTATTCGGGACCATAGTTTGTCAATTGGACTCCATGTTCTCACTAAGGAAAACAGTTTCCCGTTTTCACTAGAGGGTAGTGAAATCGTTAAAATAGTGGGAGTGAGATTCATAAAATAAATTTTGCCTATTTTATGTCTTAGTAAATTACTTAAACAATCACTGATATTTGTCTGTTTCTTTTCAGTATTTCATAAAGATGAATTCGCGTAATCCATTATTCTCTATCCTCGAACAAAATAAATTGACTGGCGCAAACTATACGGAATAGTTCCGTAAGTTGAAGATTATCTTGACTTCGGAGAAGATGCTCTACGTGTTAGAAAAATCTCCTCCGAAGGAAGCACCAGCTGACATAAGTCCGGAAGAGTTAGCCAAACTTGATACATGGTTGGACCATGATATCAAGGCCAAATGCTATATGCAAGCCTCGATGTCGGATGAACTACAGAGGCGATTTGAGGACACCTTGAATGCTGCTGACATTCACGTACAACTCAAGGAACTTTTTGGGGCTCAATCGAGGGCTGAAAGGTTCGCTACTGTAAAAGAGCTAATGACGTGTCGCATGCGTGAAGGGAATTCGGTCCGTGATCATGGGGTACGAGTGATTTGGCTCATACAGAAGTTGGTAACCCTTGATTTGGTGTTGGAGCATGAACTCAACGTGGACTTACTACTTCTATCTCTTCCTTCTTCGTTTGACGGATTTGTGGTGAATTTCAATATGAACAAGATAGAGGCCTCCCTTGAAGAGATGGTCAATATGCTTGTAACATATGAATCCACATTAAAGAAGGATAAACCGGCTTTCTTGGTGGGCTCCTCTTCTTCTGCTAAGAAGGGGCCAAGTACAAAGGGTAAGAAACGTTCTGTCCCACCCAAGAAAATCGAACCCGAGAAGAAGTACAAGACAAAGGCTTCAAACATGGAAAAGTCCAAGGATGTTTGCCATTACTGCAAGAAGCCCGGTCATTGGAAGCGTAACTGCAAGGAATATCTAGAGCAGTTGCGAACTGCGAAGGGTATGTTCTATATTGAAATAAATGTTTCACTTAATACTACTTCTTGGGTATTGGATACCGGATGTGGATCTCACATTTGCAATGATTTGCAGGTGATGACAAGAAGTCGCAGGCTTAGAATGGGTGAGACCCAGCTGAGGCTCGGAAATGGTTCCAGAGTTGAAGCTAAAGCTGTGGGAGATATTTATTTAATTTTGCAGAACGGTTTTAAGTTACTTTTGAGAGATGTTTTATTTGTTCCGGATTTGATTAAAAACATTATTTCTGTTTCTATGCTTGATAGAGATGGTTATTCTTGCAATTTTGTGAATGGGATTTGCAATATTTATAAGAATGAATGTTTGATTGGAAATGGACAACTTGAAAATGATCTATATAACTTAAAACTAAAAGACGTTCCAATAAATTATGTTGATAAACCGGCAACAACAAACAAAAGGAAAATCGATAGCCAAAACCCGGCAAGCCTTTGGCATGCTAGGCTAGGTCATATTTCCTCAAGGAGGATGAACAAGCTAGTGGGAGAGGGCATGTTTGATATGTCTGATATAACTCTCTACCTACTTGTGAATCCTGCCTGAAAGGAAAAATGACTAAATCTCCTTTTAAGGGGAAACCTGAGCGTAGTCAAAATCTGTTGGATTTGATCCATACAGATGTTTGTGGTTCATTTAGAGTTAGTACTCAATATGGCCACACCTACTTCATTACCTTTACTGATGATTATTCTAGGTATGGGTATTTATATTTAATGAAATATAAGTCTGAAGCATTTGAAAAGTTCAAAGAATTCAAGGCTGAAGTAGAAAACAAGCTAGGTAAAAGTATTAAAGCACTTCGATCAGATCGAGGTGGAGAATACTTAAGTACCGAGTTTTTGGACTATCTGAAAGAGAATGGGATTCTCTCTCAGTGGACTCCTCCTATGACACCACAGCTGAATGGTATATCGGAGCGTCGTAATCGAACTTTGTTGGACATGGTTCGATCCATGATGAGATTCACTGAGCTTCCACCTTCGTTTTGGGGCTATGCGCTTGAAACGGCGGTATTGTTGTTGAACAACTTCCACACTAAAGCAGTGGACAAAACACCATACGAGTTATGGAATGGCAAAGCTCCTAAGTATTCGTACTTGAGGATTTGGGGATGTCCTGCTTACGTGAAGCAGACAGTGGGAGATAAGTTGGATAGTCGATCCACCTTATGTTATTTTGTAGGGTATCCGAAGAATTCAATCGGATATTATTTCTATTATCCTGCTGAAACAAAGGTGTTTGTTTCAAGAAAAGCCACCTTCTTGGAGAAGGAGTTCTTATTGGATAAGAAAGGCGAGATGATGGAACTCGAAGAAATTCGAGAAGAACCCGAAATACAAAATAACGATCCTACACCTCAGGAACCATTGATAGACACGCCTGTACCTAGAAGATCCGAGAGGACTTCTAGACCTCCTATTCGATATGGTCTTCTTCTTGAAGGGGATCAAGATGAACCCGATGTTGGATGTGATCCAAGAAACTTCAAGGAAGCAATTTCTGATGCGGATTCAAATTTATGGCTTGAAGCTATGCAGTCGGAAATAGATTCGATGCATACAAACCAAGTTTGGTCTTTAGTAGATCCTCCCGATTGAATTGTTCCAATAGGGTGTAAATGGATCTACAAGAGAAAGCTTGGGCCTGATGGTAAGGTATTGACCTACAAGGTGCGATTGGTGGCGAAAGGTTATACTCAAAGACAAGGAGTTGACTATGATGAAACCTTTTCACCAGTTGCAATGTTCAAGTCCATAAGAATCCTTATTGCCATAGCTGCTTGGTATGACTATGAGATATGGCAAATGGATGTGAAGACTGCTTTTCTTAATGGAGACATTAAGGAAGAAATCTATATGAAGCAGCCTGAGGGGTACACATCCATGGGAAGCGAGCATAAGGTATGCAAGCTTCAGAGATCAATTTATGGTCTAAAACAAGCATCAAGAAGTTGGAACCAGAAATTTGATGAAATAATAAAGGATTTTGGTTTCATCAAGAACCCGGAGGAACCATGCGTGTACAAGAAAGTAGTTAAGGATGCTGTGACATTCTTAGTACTTTATGTTGATGACATCCTACTCATTGGGAATGACGTAGGGATGTTGCAGTCAACAAAGATATGGTTATCAGGTAGATTCTCGATGAAGGATTTGGGTGAGGCATCCTATATTCTAGGGATACAGATCTATAGAGATAGATCTAAGAGAATGATAGGACTCACTCAATCAACCTACATCGACACCATATTGAAACGGTTTTCAATGGATGGGTCCAAGAGAGGACATCTACCCATGTGTCATGGAGTTTCTCTATCCAAGTCTATGTGTCCCAAGACGGATGAAGAGATAGAGAAAATGACACATGTACCATATGCGTCAGCCATAGGTAGTATCATGTATGGGATGATATCTACCAGACCGGATGTAGCATTTGCTCTGAGTGTCACGAGCAGATATCAAGCTAATCCCGGTCAAATGCATTGGAAAGCCGTGAAGGACATTCTTAAGTACTTACGAAGGACTAAGAATATGTTCATGGTATATGGAGGAAGAGAACTAAAATTGGAAGGCTATACCGACTCTAGCTTCCAAAGTGACGTGGATGACTCGAAGTCAACCTCTGGATTTGTGTTCATGCTCAATGGCGGTGCTGTCTCTTGGAAGAGTTCCAAGCAGGACACCACAGCGGATTCCACCACTGAGGCAGAATACATTGCAGCATCAACTGCTGCTAAAGAGGCCGTTTGGATGAGGAATTTCGTCCAAGAGTTGGGCGTCATTCCTGAAGTTGTTGGTCCAGTCCCGGTGTACTGTGACAACACGGGTGCCGTTGCTCAGGCAAAGGAACCAAGGTCTCATCAAAGATCCAAACACGTACTGAGGAAATACCACTTCATCTGGGAGATTGTGGAAAGAGGAGATATCACTGTTGAAAGAGTGGCCTCTGCAGACAATATCGCTGATCCACTTACTAAGCCCTTGCCAGGACCATTATTTGACAAACATCGCGAAGCAATGGGTCTACGTAATATGACTAGTTGGCTTTAGGGCAAGTGGGAGATTGAAAGAGTAGGTGCCCTGTGAGCCAACTTGTGGCTAAGGGCTTTGATGACTCTTTGTATAAACAATCTTTTGTTTAATATAATTTACACTTTTATTAATGGCAATGACTTTATCTTTCTTCATATTGTTATATTGTGATATACTATTGTTGTTTTGATAAAGACCTTGAATATACTATAATGTATGTAAGATGTGGTAGAATATGGAGATGTCTATCATGAAACACATCTTATAGTCACTGTGTATTCTAAACTGTTCCTAGTCGATTGAGCCATCCGAAAATAAGGATAAGGATCGCTCGAGTTTGAGACTAGCATTTGCGATGCAGAGTACCACGTTTCATTGGTAAGGAACATAGAGATGTTCGAAGCATGCAAATGGATATTCATACGATAAATGATCGAACTACCCTATCCGGACTTTCCAAGTGGTTATCACTTATCGAGTGGATGAAGTCCGCGGTTTTGGTTGTACACCATTAGTCCTTACTACTTGAAACATCATTGAGACTCTATATGCTAGTACTGTGCTTTGACTCGTTTACCGACTCTATTGGGGTCATCAGGTGTCGGGATTGGGTACAGTTACAACACATATAGGAGTCGATGCTTTGTTGTCAAGGATTCACCACATACTTGCGAGTGTGGATATCCTATGCGATCTGAGGAGATATTAGTGTGACGAATCTCTGGCCAGAGTACATGATGTGTTTTAAGAAATGGTTTCTTAGTAACACATGCGATGTCACTATTTGATCTTCAAGATGTATTGCATAGTTATCGAATCTCGAACGACTCTCGATTTACCAATGGTTGTTGATTCGATCGGGATATATGGATGAAGGGACCGTACTGTACGCTAACCAAAATCTATTGGTTCTTGCAGGCACTATCAGTGATACCTAGGGAATCATGGGGCGATGTTGCTAGGCGCTCTTACCATGATTCGATGGGCAAGTCGGAAATTGTTGTTCCGAGTCACAAGGAGTTGTGAGCCCACGGCTAGCTGTATCCCTGAACCATTGAGGGTCACACAGAGTAATGGATTTTTAATCCCCATTGAGATAGTTAAATTTAAAGAGTTAAATTTAATGAACAAAGAAGTTGGACTTCTTATTTAAGAGTAGAGGAGTAAGATTTCCTAAAATGACATAGAGATGTGCATTTTTGGAAACCACTGAATTCAGATTCAGAAAAATTTATCTTGACTTTAAAAGGTGCAGAAATGGTTTCTGTACACATTGGTGAAATCGGTTTATCAATCGGAGTCATGATGAATTTTATATTAATTTCTGAACATGCGGGCTTTGCTTGTCGGGCTTGAACTTATGACTAATAGGCCCTAAGCTGTTAGCGGCCTACATTATAAATAAGTTATTGCAGTACAGAAATTACAGACAAGAGGTCACAATTTTCGAAAAAAACCTAATTTTTCTCTCAAAGGTGGCCGCCCCCTCCCTCACTCTGTCGGCAAAATCCAGCCTGTGAATTTTGAATTTACAGTCTGGTTTAACGGATCAAATTCGTTAATTCTCTTCGTAGAAACTTCTGATAGATTTTCTAGTGCAATCTATCAGAGGGATTAATTATCCGTTCGTGGACCTGATTGAAGAACAGTTCGTCCATCAGTTCCAGGGATATACAACAAGAGCAGAGCAATCTGTTGGTGTCCATAATCTCGCTTTGAGATTGGAGGTAAAAATTTATAATTGTTATTTAATTTTTACACACACACAATTTAATCGTAAAGGTTTGATACCCATTATGGAATCGTTCCATATAAAATTTTTAAACTTCCGCTGCACCGGGTATCAATCTTGATTGATCTGATCGCCGTTCTCCAACACGAACCACTATGTAGTATCTTAAAATCCTCAAGAATCTCGCAAAATATTCTGGAAACAACTAAATGATCTCTTGAAATCCTAGCCAATCACGACGCATTGGCAGTTGATCTCAATACCTTAAATCACACTAAGTTGAGATTCCTCTGATATTTAACTTATACCCCAATAATCGATGGTTGTGGTGCCTACTGGACTGAACCAAAATAATTTTGTCAGTTCTTGAATCATGACTATGGATATCAATACCGTCAAATAACACCAACATCAGATAGTATGAGTAGTTCTCCTAACTACTCACCAACCACCAGTTCGTACTGAAGGAACAGTATTGGTTTGCAAATCTGAGTTACTACAAATTAATTAGCCACATAACACCCTTGCGAAATTGCAATCATCCATTGCAACTAGTCACTTCATCAAATCTGGAAATTCACAGCTTTAACAATAATCCCTCAGGTAATCGACGTTCAACTATCACCTACCGATTGATATAACCCGGGAAATTGCATTAAAAAGGGGGTCAAATTGGTCGTTATTAAGCGTGAGAATTTTGAATATTCCGTGATTTTGGTTTAAAATGTGAGTTTTTGAGTTTTATGGTATCTACTCATGGATTTAAGATTTTTGGCAGGAAAAAGACTGAAACCGAAGCTAGGGAACGACCAATCTGAAGATATGGGACAGAAGATTTTTCGCCTAGGCGGGTAATTTATACCGCCTAGACGGAATCCTTGGAAATTTGAAGTCGTGGGCAGAAGTTTTTCCACCTAGGCGGGTACTTTCTACCACCTAGGCGGGAATCACTGAAGAAAACAAGATGGAGGCAGAAATTTTTCCGCCTAGGCGGTAAGATTTTACGCCTAGGCGCGATACGTTGTTCAGAAAAAAAATATTTTCTTGGATTTTAAAAAACGAAGGACAAATTGTGAGGACTCTTAGCATATAAAAGAGTCGAGATTAGGGTTGCAAGGAGCATTTTTTCTGACGGTTGCAACTGAAGAGAACGAGAGACGCAAGGAGCAACTTGAAGAATCGACCGATAGCGTTTATTCTTGTTCCAAAACTCTTTTTCTAGTTTAATTTTTAATATTATTTCTGAACTTAGTTGTTTTCATGGATTTGATGTGTAGCTAAACTTTTATTGTTGAGATTTAGGGGATCCAACCCCAAACTTTTGACTCTTGAATATTGATCTTCGACTTTTGACGAGGGTTTAATTATGTTATTGGTTTGTTTGGAATTGTTGAAGCGTAGCTAACTTCTACAATATTTTATATCGTGATTTGTTTTGAAAGAAAAATTCATGATAGAAAAAGATAACATAGTTCATGGATTTACAATTTGCATAGACATATGAAATTGAATTCATGTTGATAGTGATAGTCCAATAGGTCGAAAGCTAATGGATTCCAAAAATCGTTCATGCAATTTGATACCTGTTAAATAATTGAAGATATTTAATTATTTCATGGTATTTAGGTAGTTTATTATAACTTGAAAGAGTATGTTAATAAGTTATGGAATCTCGTCAAAAACATAAGTTGATTGTTTGGATTGATTATCAGAGTTAAAAAGGGGAAGGTGAACTGAAATCTCAACAATTGTCATCAACATTTGAATTTAATTTTTAGACAAATATTCTAGATCTTTTATTGTTCTGGTTTTTAATTGATTATTTTATGATAGTAATTGGATAGAAAACTTCTGAATTTTCGTTTAAACTTTCTAGAGAAGCATAAAGGAAATTATTTAATAAACTCTCTGAGGACGATACTTTTACTTATCCATTATATTAAAATTCGACTCGTGCACTTGCGACAATCTCGAGCTTAGCGGTTTATTTATTTAGTTGATTTCACTGTGCAAGAAAATCTCGATCAATTTTTTGGTGCCGTTGCCGGGGGCTATTTATTTACAATTTATTTCTTAGCGTACTTCTTTAGTTTCGTTTAAAATTTTACAATACTAATCTATTTTTCGCTGCAGGCATATCTTCTGGTGCCTGCTATGATCATCACATTCAGAACTCGAACCTTTTGATCCTGAAATTGAGAGAACTTTTCGTAAGAGGAGAAGACAACAAAGAGTTCTGATGGCTGAAAATGAACCACCGCGGGGAGACGACGAGGACAACAATGGGCCACCTGCTCCTAGATCCATGATGGACTGCGCTCAACCATACATCAATGGTTCTAGGCCTAGCATCATTCGACCAGAAATTCGTGCTAATTAGTTCGAAATCAAGCCAACCATTATCCAGATGATTCAGAATACAGTACAATTTGGTGGATCCGCCTTAGATGTTCTGAATGCTCACATTGCAAATTTTCTAGAAATTTGTGATACCTTTAAGCATCAGGGAGTTTCTGACGATGCTGTTCGTTTACGTTTATTTCCCTTTTATTGTGAGATAAAGCTAAGGCATGGCTGAATTGTTTACCTGCAGGTTCCATCACTACATGGGAGGACATGACCAAAGCGTTTCTTACCAGGTATTTTCCTCCATCAAAGTCTATGAAATTGCGGACATAAATTACAAATTTCTCCCAATCAGATCAGGAATCACTCTATGAAGCATGAGAGCGCTACAAAGATTTATTGAGAAGATTCCCACATCATGAACTGCCAAACTGGCTTGTGGTACAAACTTTCTATTATGGTTTACTATCTACTAACTTTATATGATAGATGCAGCAGCAGGTGGAAATCTTTTGAGGAAATCACCAGAGGAAGGTTATGAATTATTAGAAGAGATGCTTTCTAGCAGTTATAATCCTCAGTCTGAGAGGAATATTTCAAGAAAAACTGCAGGACTTCATCAAGTGGATGCAATCACTGCGATGTCTGCTCAGTTAGAAGCTCTCACAAAGAAGATTGATGGTTTGAGCATGGGAAATTCTGCCATGCGTATCCAAGAGGTGTTCCGAGATAAATGCGAAGGTGAGCATTTCACACAAGATTGTCAAGAGGATAACCCTTTTTATGTGCCAGACAAGATGCCAGTGAAATAGGTGTGCAGCCAGAATCGCCCAAGAAACAACCCATATTCAAATTCATACAATCCGGGTTGGAGACAACATCCAAATTGTTTGTGGGGAGGTCAGAATAATCAGTATAGAAAGCAAGGAAATCAAAATTATGGCAAGCAACCCCAAGAGGAGAAATCATCATTGGAAAAAATGATGACAAAGTTTATGTCTTCCACTATTACTAGGATGCAAAACCAAGATGTATCGATAAATAATTTGGAGAATCAAATAGGGCAGTTAGCAAAAGTAATGTCCAGCAGAGAGCCTGGAACATTGTCGAGCGATACCGAGAAAAATACAAAAGAGCAAGTCAAGGCGGTAGAATTGAGGAGAGGAAAGAAACTAAATGTCAAGGTGACTGAGCAGAATGAAAATCAGGAAGAAGGTGATCAAGAGGCTTCAACAGGTAAGATTTCTAACTCTACACAAACACCCATAGCATAGCCTAATGTTGTCATCCCACCCCCGTTTCCTGCAACACTTAAGAAAGCTAAGATTGATGCACAATTTGCAAAAATTCTTGAGATGTTTAAAAAATTGCATATAAATATTCCTTTTGCTGACGCTTTGTTTCAAATGTCTAGTTATGCAAAATTTTTGAAGGAAATTTTATCAAACAAGAGGAAAATAGAGGCGCATGCAATGGTACGGTGAACTTAACTGAGAATTGTTCTGCATTAGTGCAAAATAAAATTCCTCCTAAGTTGAAAGATCCAGGAAGCTTTTCTACACCTTGCGTGATTGGGAATATCTCTTTTCATAAGGCTCTTTGTGATTTAGGTGTGAGCATTAACTTGATGCCATTTTTTGTTTTTAGGAAACTTGGGATGGGAGATCCATAGCCTACAAGAATGTCCTTGTAGCTTGCAGACAGATCCATAAAATACCCACGAGGGGTAATAGAAGATGTGCTAGTGAAAGTCGACAAATTCATATTTCCAGTCGACTTTGTGGTACTTGATATGGAAGAGAACGTGGAGATGCCATTAATTTTGGGTCGACCCTTCTTGGCAACCGGAAAAGGAATAATTGATGTCAAAAAAAGGAATTTGTCGTTAAGAGTAGGAGAAGAGGAGATCACTTTTGATGTCTTTGATGCAATCAAACATTCACTTCGAGATCATGATTGTTATAGAATAGATTCCTTGGATTCACTTGTGTATAACTTTGTGTAGGGAGAGTTAAAGGATCCAGTCGAGGCAACACTCACCAGCAGTGGAGGCGAGCATGCCGTGGATGAAGAGATAGCAGATATCATAGCTTATCTAAATGAAAATCCTCCATTAAATAAGCCATTCAGGCTCCGACTATAAGATTTGGGAGATAGGAAGGATCTATCTCCTCAAAATCCCAGTCTTGAAACACCACGACTCTTGAACTAGAACCCTTAACTTTGCATTTGAAATATGTTTATTTGGGCATAGATAATAATTTACCTGTTATTATCTCATCTTTGTTGACAGATGCAATGGAGGAAAAATTGATGGACGTCCTTAGGGAACACAAAGGGGCATTTGCTTGGAAGGTGGCGGACATCAAGGGAATCAATCCATCAGTTTGTATGCACAAAATTCTGATGGAAGAGAAGTATACACCTTTGGTTCAACCTCAGAGGAGACTTAACCCAAAGATGCAAGAGGTAGTGAAAGCTGAGACCATTAAACTTCTGGATGCAGGTATTATTTATCCTATCTCTGACAGTGCATGAGTAAGTCCAATTCAATGTGTTCCTAAGAAAGGTGGGATAATTGTAGTGACAAATGAGAAAAATGAATTGATACCCACAAGAACTGTGACGAGTTGGCGCGTGTGCATAGATTATAGAAAATTGAATGACGCCACCCGTAAAGACCATTTTCCCCTCCCCTTCATAGATAAAATGCTTGAGAGGTTAGCAGGTCATGAGTTTTATTGTTTTTTAGATGGCTATTCGGGATATAACCAGATCATGATTGCACCTGAGGACCAAGAGAAAACCACTTTCACTTGTCCTTATGACACTTTTGTTTATGGACGAATGCCATTTGGATTGTGTAACACACCGTCCACTTTTCAAAGATGCATGAACACAATATTTCATGACATGATTGAGGATTTTCTAGAGATTTTCATGGATGATTTTTCTATATTTGGATCTTCTTTTGATATCTGTCTGGATTTTGTTGCGATGTGAGGAAACTAACTTAGTGTTGAATTGGAAAAAGTGTCACTTTATGGTGCAGGAAGGGATTGTGCTTGGGTACAAGGTTTCTGAACAAGGCTTGGAAGTGGATAGAGCGAAAGTGGAAGTCATTAAGAACTTTCCACCGCCGACATCTGTGAAGGGAGTTAGAAGTTTCTTAGGCCATGCCGAGTTCTACCGGCGATTTATTAAGAATTTTTCAAAAATTGCTAAGCCTTTATCTTCCTTGTTAATTGGGGACCCAACCTTGCTTCACTGGTTTCCTCATATGTATTTCCTTGTCACGTCGAAGCCCCCTTTTTTGGTTAATAATGTTTCTGAGATCAGGAGTACTGACATTCACATGTGCCACCGGAGGAAAAGGATCTTCGTCTATCAACATGGTATCTTTCTTCTCAGGGAACTTCAGTATTCTCTTTGTAATCCTGTCCTGGACGATGTTCCTGAAATCCCAACAAGAATTGGTGATATGATTAAAAGAATTATGATACTTACAGTATTTTTTTCCTTTCAATTCTTCTTCTTTGGGATATGATGATCTGCTGGAAAAGTGATGAACTTTTCCTTGACCAAGAAGTCAAAAATCTCCTCTATCTTCGACACATCAAATGTGTATTGTAGGGTGTTCTGACCTTGCAACATGGAAAACCCGGATTTCACCGATTCCCCTGCCTTACGCTTTAATGACGGGCATACAAAGGATCCTGATTTACCAACCTCTGCCAATGCAACATTTTCCACATCCTGATAATAAGAACCAACTGTAGTTTTCTTTCTTCGAGACTCTTCCTGTAGGTGTAACGCCAAGAACTTCTAAAATTCTAAAATCATGCCTAAAATTATTTTTAGTATTTATATTTTAAATTTCTTGAAGTTAATTGTTTAAGTTTCAGTTAAAGTTAGCCTTGCTTGACTTATTTGAATTAAATGCCTTGAACTGTTTAGTTAGTAATTTTTATCCAGGCAGGCGACGACGGTGGGCTTCGGTGGTTTATTTTCAAGATTTTTAATTTTAAGATTTTAAGTTAGAGGTAAAAGAGGGGTTTTGGCCAAAAATGCAAATTTTGAATTTTTAGGGGTCAAAAAGCAATTTTATCATTTTCTTGGGTTATTTCCTAAATTTTCCATAAAATAGGATTTTATTAAATCCGGGTTAGTGGAATTTCAATTAAAATGTTGAGAGTTGAAATTTTAAATTTAGAAGTTTGAAAATAGCAAAAAGTTTGAGGTAAAAAGTTTTAATAGTACAAGTAGTACTTTTGCTAGTACAAGTGAAATTTTAAAACACTACACACAATACACTACACTTTTAACTTACACTATCATTAAAACATTTCAATTAAAATCAAGACACAAACCCTAACTCCCAAACCCTAGCCCTAGCCGCCCACTTCTCCCCTCTCCCTTGAAGAAGCCGTCCAACCCCTCCAGCCGCCGCCCAGCCGCCGTCCGCCGCCGCCTGCCGCCGTCCCAGCCACCGGAGAAGCTCCCCTAGGTGCTTAGCTTGGTGTTTGGTTGAAGTTCCACTCTCATCTCCTCTTCTTGTTCGAAATTTGTTGGTAGATTGGTGAAGGCAAGTGTAACTATTTCTTTGGGCTAACATTCAAGCAATATCTACCCCCACCCTTAAGACTTCTTGCAATAATTTCGAAAATGCATGATGTTGTGATGTTAGGGTTTCGAATTTGGGCATTTAAGGGGCTGATTTTGCTAAATGTGTTATGGGGTTGAGTTTATGTGATTTAATATTGAGTATATGTGCAATGACATGGATTTATATGGATGTTCTTGCCAAAATTCGAATTTTCAGAATGTATAAGGACCTAAATTTCGAAATTTTGCATGTGTAGGGGCTGAAATTTAATTGATGTTGAAGTATTTAATGGTCTTGCATTGGTCTTGATTGATTGTTCAACATTTTGGAGTTTTGATGGTTAATTCTTGATGTTCTTGATATGTGTTGTGAAAGTGTGGATTGAGTGTAGCCCAAGTGTTTGGGAAAAGTCCTAAGAGAGGTTATTTGAGGTGTTTGGGTGTTGGTGTGGAGATAAGTTGAGGAAAGTGGGCTAAGTGTTTGAATTGTTGGAATTGGAGGTGTGTGAGGTGCAGGGCAGTACTGTTCACGGGGCAGGGCAGGGCTGGTCTGAGGTCTGGGCAGTGTTTGGTCTGAACCATAGTCAAGTTCGTGTCGTTGTGGTCGCGTCGATATAAAATGGGCTCGATTCGGATAAGAATTGAGTGAGTTATGGATTTTTCAAAATTGGGTGTAAGTGCAGATTTTTTTCCTTTGAATAGGGGCTGTCCGATTTTTGTGTTTTGAAAATTTGCTCTTTTGATCTTTTGATGATACCACCTATTCCTTGGGATGATTTGGAGTGTTTGTTGAGTGTCGGTTCAAGCGGGACGGGTTTTGGATAAGGCATGACAAAGTTAAGGGCTTTTCGGTTTACTTGCTCGAGTTAAGTCAAGTTTGAGGATTTTGTTGGGTAAGTTGTCTTCTTTGGACTTAGGGGCAGCCACTCATCCACCTTAAACTCACATTTTCGAGTCGAGTCTCATGTCTTAAAGATTGCTTATTCGTGTGCATTTGACGTGTTCTTGAGTTTAATAAAGAAAAAGGAAGTTTACTTGTTTGCATGCCATTTAATGTATGAGTTGAGTCTTTATAAATGAAAAGGGAAAAGAAAGCAAATATTTTTGAATGAAGTGATCTGTTTGTGACAAGAGGGGTGTTGCTAGGCCGGGGGATGCCTCGGTCTACTCACCAAGAGGTTATAGAGGTTAGGCAAGGAGCAAGAGACATCTTGTTTACCCTTGCCACAGAGGGGCAATGTGGGATCGGGAGGCATCTCGGTCTCCTTGCCATAGAGGGGTTAAGTTCGTCGGGAGAAATCTCGTCGTCTTGCCGGCATAGTGCACTGCAGCCATGATCATGATCGAAACAGAGGGTCACAAATCAGGGATCGGATTTCTAAGAGGAAAAAGTAAAGAAAAGTTTAAAAGTTAAAGTTTCATAATTTTAGTTGACTCGTTTTGCATTGATGTCAGTCTTTCAGTTATGCATGAGTCTAAGTTGAATGTTATGAAAGTTAAAGTTTATCATAGTGTGAGTTCATTAATGCATGATTTCTATATCTTTCTAGTTTCATGCATATTACAGTTTAAGTTGAGTTTTTGCATCACGTATTTTAAACCCTTGTTATTTTTCTAGTTATGCTTGTTGAGTCTTTAGACTCACTATGCTTGAATGTTTGCAGGTGAGGATTTTGTGGAGGAGACGGAGGGGCGTGATCTACTGGGATGAGGCCATCGGTAGTGCGAGGCCCAGTGACCGTTGCTTCCTTTTAGTTTATGTTTTTCCGCACAGTTATCGAATTTGTAATAATGAAGTATTATTTGAGATCTTGTAGTATTTATAGCCAGGATGTGCATTCCCTGTGCTACAGCTTATGTTTTGAAGTACGTTTTCCGCTTTTGCAAGTTTATGATTATCGTTGGAATTAATTTTAAATGCTTTAGTTTACTTTATGCTGTAACCGGGAGGTGGTTACTAGGATTGCATGTTTATGTTTAACGCACTTAAGTTTTGAAGTCAATTTTCTTTCCTTTTTAAATTGTTGTTTGAGTCTTGATGGCTTATTTGTTATACAAATAGGTCATGGCAAAATTTTTAAAAATCCGTAATTTTCCTTTATTTTAATTATAGTCTAGTAGTGAGTAGTTAGGGTCGTTTCAGTAGGAGTTCTTTATATTCAGCCACTTTCGCGGCCATTTCATAAAAGTCACGGAACTCAGTTCCCTGGAACTTCTTCCTCAACTCAAAATCTAACCCTCTTTGAGCCAACTTGACGAATTCAGTAATGGAATTAACACCTTACAACAACTTTTTAACTTCTTGAACCATTCAATGAACAAACATGATGTTTTTCCAGATTTTTGAGTTAACCTGGATAAATCAGCAATACTAGTCTCTGGTTCAGTTCGGTAGAACTGAGTATGAAACAACTTCTCCAATTCATGCCAGGTAAAAATAGAGTTACGTGGCAATTGAGTGTACCATGTGAAAGCTGTTTCGGTAAGAGTATTTGGGAACAACCTCATTTTGAAAAATGGGAAATTTTATAATTAGCCAACATACCACATCGGATAGTGAACCGTGCTATGTATTCTGTAGAAGATTGATCATCATCCCCTGAGAACATTGTAAAGTCAGGTACCTTAAAACCCTTAGGATAAGGATTATTAATATCGATAATCTCTGGGTAAGGCTTGTGGAACTCTGGCCTAACCATTGGCCTAATACCAGGTCCATATAGATCCTGAATCATTTCTCTCAACAACTCCTGTTCCACCGGTGCAGGTCCAACCAATGGATGATGGTAAGTGTTTGCCCCCCGAGCTTTCATCATGGGATAAGGGCGAACAAGTGGTTCCTCATACAATCCAGGCTGAGCTCCTGGATTCGTGACTGCAAAAATTTGAACAATAGGCCCTTTTCCATGGGCTCTAGGATTTGGCGAAACACTACCCCACAGTTCTTTTTCCCTTCTATGAGGAGGAGTATACCTTTCGCTTTGGTGAACAAAACCAGAGTGCTCAGGGCGGCGAAAATCACCTGCCGGGGACCCTCCATTTGAACCACCACCTTCATTAGGTTTATGGATTTCTTCAGCAATCTTTTTCGGATTCACTGTCTGTTCCCGTGTAACAGTTATCTTAGGAACTGAATCCCCACCAGACTTAATTTTGCTCATCTCAGCTCGCATAAAACCCATGGCTGATACCACCAGCCTATGAGCCTCTTCCAGACGTTCCATGGTGCAACCACTATATCCATATCTTCAATTTTTTTCGACATTACAAAATCAAACTACTCAGCAGGAACCAACAACATTTCTGAAACTCCGCTGGGTCTTCCGTCTTCATTAGTTTGATGGACCTTCTCAACATTTTCACCCTCGATGTGCATGATAATTTCCGCATCACCACCTTGTGAAACAGAACCTCCTGCACCATCTCCTTGCGACGAATTGCCGTCACCTTTCTCTTGGTCCCTACGAGTCTTCGGTGCCATAAGGTCCCATTGGGCGTGCCAAAATTATGTTTGCACACAAAAATTGGCTCGAGCGGGTTGATTGCAGGCGTGCCAGGCACTTGAGTGCCCAAATGAAATAAAAATGAAAAATAAAATCTGACTTCTAAAATCAAGAAAATGTGAGCCCCGGTTTCGTCGGCGATCTCAAGTTCACCGGTAAAACGTCAAAGAACTAAAATATAAAATGGAAATTGAATTATTAATAGCAATTGAATATCTATTCCTTGCTACTGAAAATTCCAAATGACAATAGTTTGCCATGATATTCACAAAAGAAAATACTGAACAGTTCGTGAAACCCAACGAAGATGCTAAATATAGAAACTGAAAATTACTGGAAAATGCTAAAAAGCAAAAACTGAGAATTGCAGAAATATTGCTGGAAATGCAGAGCTTTTTGAGAGCTGTGTTTGTTGATGAGATGATGTCTGTCTTTTTTCCTTTGCCGATGGTTCTTTTGTCTCCAATTTCATAACTTCCCACTCCACTATCTCTCATAATGGGCCACATTCACCTCTTCTTTAAATTGTTTTTGACTTGGTCAAACTTTTCAAATGTAAGTCGTGGTTTCACTTCTTGTCGCTGGATTTTTAATTTTTGGGTTTCATTTCTGATAGGCCGAAACAATGGGCTGCACAGTTTTTCGGGAGCTGAGCCAAGGAACTCGGATTCTTAAAATATTTTATTTTATGGGCTAACAATATATATATATATATATATATTTATTTATTTAAAAAAAACCTCTCGTTTATATACACCATCGGCAAAGACTTTTAAGAAATGAAGCATGATGGAAGTGACTCAAATCTCCCCACGAAAAATAAAAGCTAAGAATTTGGTCTTCTTCTTCTTTTTCTGCTGATGATCAGTAAAGTACATCGGCAAAAAGAAGACGATGAAACACATTTTCAAGAAGCTTCACCACCAGCCAAACCGTTCTAATGAGATTCCACAACCACTCCCGCCGCAATCGCCCACCTCCTCCGATACCCGCCCCACCTCCTCTTCTTCCTCCAACTCTCCTACTACCGCCGCCGCTGCCAGTCATGATTCCTCCGGTGATAGTCATCGTCCGCCGCAAGATTATTATTCTTCGGAGGAGGAATACCAAGTCCAGTTAGCCTTAGCTCTGAGCGCGTCCTCTTCGATTCAGGTGTCTGCCTTCCGGGAGAAGGCTCTGATACGTAGCGTTGGAGCCGCAGACAACACCATCACTGCAGCCGAAATGCTGTCACGCCGCTATTGGGTCAGTTCAGTTTGCTTGATTTGTGCCCTTTATGGAAACATCTCCTTTTACTTGTTCTGGAGCTCCATTATTGTTTATCTTTTTAATACCATATCTCAGTGTTTTGAGTGATTCCACGGCTTAATCATGTCATGATACGCGCTTCCTTTGTGGTCTTTCACGAATGATGAAATGTTTTCTTCGATTCATAGCAGTCGGTAATTTGTATTTTTTTTTAATACTCGAACCCTACTTATCACGATCACTCATGAATACTCCTTCAGACATGTATAGTTACAGTATACATGTGATGAATGCTGCCTTCAATGTACTTCCGTGTTCAATATTCCTCAGTTCTCAATCATGTGAGTCAGTGTACCTTATTGTTACTTGTCAACCAAAATCATTCTCTTTGTGTTTTTGATCTTGGCATTATCCGTAGATTCTTCTTATGTGTTTATCAATATGGTTTTTGATCAGTTATAGAGAGTGCCGATTGCTGAAGATAGGCTCTATCCCCTTTTTGTAATTTGATTAGTGTATATTATACAAATGTTGGGTTTGCCTCGACCATTGTCACTAGATGGTTTGTGAAAAACATAAAATACATATAAGATTGGGTCTACCACAAATATTTGGTGAGCTCGGTTAAGCCTGAGCGGAAATGAACCGATGTTTTCTGCATCAATACATATTTCTACTATTCAAAGGTGATGTAGTAATAGGAGAGAAGAAACCAAATAATAATAATACTAATAATATTAATAATAATAATAGAAGTTGGTTGATTAAAAGTTTCATCAATAATAGCCCATTACCATGATGCTGTCAATCTAGTCCATGACCATGAGGGAGATTTCCACAACTGTGTCTGTGCAACTGGTTTTGCAAAAAAAATTTGCAGACTCATTTGTGCAACTGGTTCTGACCATGATGTGATCCTTGTCTACAAGATGTATGGACTGAAACATAATTAAACAAATTTGTCAGTTGTATTTTTAATGAACTTTCTTTAGGATTTGCCACAAAGGCTGTCAATACCGTTTGGTTTCCATGATTCCTTTTTTCTCTGATTCAGAGGCAAGGTGATTTGATGGAATTACTTTGCCGCATTGCCTCCCTACCTGGTTCCAGTTATTGAGTTTCTTTCTTTTTATTTTTTATTTTTATGCGACTCATTGAAAGTTAATGTGCGAAATCATCAAAATAATGTCATAACTTTAAGTATCACGGCACAAGGAAATTGGTGTTACCTCTCTGGGAAACAGTGCGAATAAGAAGCTGCTTTTTTGGGTCTGGGGAACAAATTTTATAGGCAGGTTCGTGGACCCCCTTGAAACTTGGGGTCTGAGATTTGATGCTTTTGTGGAAAGTGGAGTAACTTTTTGTGTCACTTCCATGTGAAAAACTGTTGACTTCTTGCACATATAATGTAAAAGAACTCAAAATACTTCTGAATGTTACACATATTGAGGTCTTAATGTAAATAGATTCCCTTAAAAAAACAGCTATAAACTCATGAATTCTAGATTGTGCTTTCGGCCTCAACTAGAATGATCTCTATTGGGGTTTATGTTTTCTAAGAGGTCATTTGGATGCCAAAATTCCGTGCTGTGAATTTTTGAGCATTTTCTCTGTTGATATCAGGAGTTCATGAGAAAATTATATTCCTAATATGGTTTCTTGCCTTTTGCCATCTGTCAGAATTATGGATTTCTAGACTTCGAGGAGAAAGTGGTGGATGGTTTCTATGATTTATATAATCTTTCTGCAGATCCAGCAGCTCGAGGGAACATGCCATCTCTTACAGATCTTGAAAACATTGATGGAGGTTCTGATTATGAGGTTGTTGTAGTTAGCAGAAAATTGGACCCTGCTTTGGAAGAGTTGATGCAAATAGCACAATGCATTATGTTAGACCGCCGTACTACCGAAATTGGTTTGCTTATACAAAGACTTGCTGAACTTGTCACAGAACACCTAGGGGGCCCAGTACCCGATGCAAATCTTATTCTGTCTAAATGGATGGAAAGAAGCATTGAGTTGAGGACATCTCTTCACACCACGGTGCTTCCTGTTGGATCCCTACAAGTTGGCCTTTCACGGCACCGCGCATTGCTTTTTAAGGTAGCGTACCAATTACTACTACTTTGCCTTCCACCACATGTATGTGGATTGACAGTATATAGATGAAATTGAAGGAAATCTCTTCAATATTTTTTAGTCCAGAGCTGCGGTGTGATATGTAACTGATAATTTTAGAGAGCCTTACACTTTTGGTTAGATGAGTTCGACTCCATATGCATTCATTGGGGACTTCTTCCAGACCAACTTCCTATAATGAGAACTTTCAAAATTGCTGGTGGTCTCTAAGGAAATTTGATGAAGCTGTCGTGACACGGACCAAATATTAATTTAAGGATCAATTTGAACATCAGTCAAATGCATTAGGGAGGTTGCTATCATCATTTGACAGATTGTGTCGCTTTGAAAATAGAAAATGTCAGGCAAGAGGGAAGTGAGGTGTAGCAAGAGGTGACTTTTGGTTTGATCACAATTTGTTTAGTTTCTGTAATTTGCAACCCTTTTGTTGTACTTCAATAGAGCTTTCCCATCCTAGACATAGGAGCTTATCACTGCTTTTTCATGCTTAGGAAGCATTAAGTTGATGTGGTCTTCCTGGCTTTGGGTCATTGTGAGATAGGAAACAAATAATCAACTGACTCAGTTGCAAACTATTTCTTTGAGCCTTTGGTCTAATTTAGTCGAAGTTTGATTCGTACAACTTGTTGAAGCTGTTGGATCTCAAACTTCTGGAGAACTTTTATATTTGCGGAAATGGTGGTTTGAATATTGAGATAGACAATAACGATGAAAAATTTGTGTTCTTCCTGTAGATGGGAGTTGCTTTTCTTCGTAAGATTTGATCTGTTTTTAAACCGTCACATATCAATTTTTTTTCTGTATTTTGTGTTTCCCCCCTTTTTCCTTTTGGTTTTCTGTTACTTTTTATTTAATTTTTACAATTTACTCAATATCTTGAGCTTGTCCGCTGGTATAATTTCTCTTGTGCAGAATTTGTTGAAAAGATCAACAATAACTATGCTAGATTTATTACTTCTGTTATCAGTCACTTTATTCTAGAAGCTTTGATCCGTAACTAATGTGACATAAAGAGAAACAGTGCTATGCAGTTGCTTGCCTTGGAAGACTACACAGCCTCTCTGGCTTAGTAACAGTACATCCTTTCGTCTTTGACAAAAAACCTATATGGATTTGATATTCTCTTTAATACTGGATTACATAAATGCCTCATTCCTTTAATCCCCTGCATCTCCAGGTTATACTGCAGTGCCTACTTCCTTTTCCAATAGAAAATTTGAGATAGAGATAAGAATCATCTCTTTGGATTTTATTCTGGCTGCTTCGTGGTTCAGTGTAAAATGCGGAAGAACCCTCCATATGATTGCTCTTTCTTGAGGCTGACATGACCCATATTTTTTTTGATAGGAAACTCTTATATATTATATACGATAATAAAATCTTACAAAAGGCGGATAAGATATCCGCTAATTACAAAAGAAATTAAGACTCCCTAATCATATCAACAAAAAACAAAAGACCAATCCCTTAATAAATCCGAAATTGCAACATTCTGAAAATCCTTAAAAGATCTACTCCAGATAGCAATCCGTATCTTGATCTTTTCCCAACACTTTTCCGCCGTTTCTTTTTAATTCTCAAAGATTCTTCCATTTCTCTCCAACCACACCGACCAACAAATACCGTGAACCACCAAAGACCACAATATTCTCACCTTCTTGCCCAAAAGAGAAGCAAGATCCGTAGCAAAGAAGGAAAACAAAGGGTAATCGCTAATAGGAAAGGACTCAAAAAAGGATTTGACCAAGAAAATACCAGAAGGGTCCCCAACCCACACTCTCACATCCTCAGCCCCATCAATCAATCTAACTCTCATCAACTCATCTAACAGTACACATACCTCAGCAATTTCCTGATCCCTCAAATCCCTCCGAAAATGAAAGTCCCAAGAAAGGTTACCGATATTCAACGAATTTTCCGTTGACACGAAATGAGAAACATGCATATTATGTGCATAAGAAATCTGAAACAAGGCTGGAAATAGATCCCGAAACGAAGACTCCCCCACCATCTATCTTCCCAAAACCTCACTTTGGTCCCCCCTCTAACCACCGCCCTTACCAAAGGTTGAAAAGCCGAGTAAGACCTAGAAATAAACTTCCATGGGCTCCTAAACGTAACATTTCTAGCCAAACCAGCGTCCCAACCATTATCTTGTAATCCGTACTTGCTCTTAATGACCCTTTTCCACATCGGCTCTTGTTCCACTGAAAATCTCCACTACCATTCCCCCAACAGAGCTCTATTCCTCAACCAAATATTCCCTGTTCCCAAGCCCCCTAGAACTTTGGGCTTACGAACCTGCTCCCATGGCACCAAATGACAATGAAACTCCCCATCCATACCATCCCAAAGAAAGTCCCTCGTATATTTTTCCATCATATCTGTGATACCCTTTGACACTCGAAACAATGACATAAAGTAGATCGGCATTGCATTCAACACTGCTGATATAAGTGTCAACCTCCCCCCCCTTAGATAAGAATGATTTCTTCCAACTTGCCAATTTTTTCGACAAATTAGTCAAAATAGGCTCCCAAAAAGAGATTTTGAGTGGATTGCCTCCCAGAGGTACTCCAAATACTTGATAGGCCAAGATTTCTTCCCACATCCTAATTGTTGTGCTAACGCTTCCACCTCTCCTTCCCTGAGATTAATTCCCAGCAGCGCACTCTTTTCCCAATTGATTTTTAACCCCGACATACTACATAACGATTTCACCACATCAGCTAAAAACATTACGTGACATTTCTCCTTAGCAAAGAACAAAGTATCATCCGCAAACTGATTATGTGAGACCTCCACCTTCTCCCTGCCTACCTCAAGACCCCGAATGAACCCCGTAGCCTTAGCTTTATCAATCAATCTCCCCAAGACATCTGCTACCAAATTAAACAAGAAAGGAGACAATGGATCCCCTGTCGAAGCCCTTTCTGTCCATGAAATTTACCCCGTTTCCCATTAATCATCACTGAAAAAACACATTCGAGAGACACCCTTTGATCCACTTCCTCCAATGAATGCCGAACCCCTTCTTCGATAGGACAAAATCAAGAAACTCCCAGTCCACATTATCATATGCTTTTTCGAAATCCAACTTGAAGACCCAACCCTTTTTTTTCCTCCACCTCATCTCATCCACGACCTCATTTGCTATGAGGCAGCAATCTAGAATCTGCCTCCCACCTACAAATGCATTTTGTGACTCAACTATCGTGAATGGAAGAGCCTTCTTTAAACGACCCGACAAAACTTTGGCGATTATTTTATACAAGCTTGTGGTTAAACTGATGGGTCTAAAATCCTTTACCTTAATAGAATCTTGTTTTTTGGGAATCAAGCAGATATAAGTTTCATTGGTGATACCATTAATAATACCACCTTCAAAGAATTCGTTGAACACCCTTTTCAAATCGTCTTTGACAATATCCCAACACTCTTGGTAAAAAGCCAAAGTAAATCCATCCGGTCCCGGTGCCTTGCCCCCATCACGCTCAAACACTGCCAACTTGATCTCTTTTTCTGAAAACGGTTTTTCCAATTCTAACTCCATTTCATCCTCAATAGGACTCCACTCTACCCCGTCAACTCCCCAACCCCTTTCCCTATTTTTACAATATAACTCTTTGTAGTACTGTACCAACATGTCTTCTATTTGAATCTGGTCACAAGTGACCGACCCATCCTCCCTTTCCAATTTGTTAATGGCTGCCCTACTCTTCCTATGGCTCAAGAGGGAGTGAAAGAACTTAGTGTTATGATCTCCTTCTTTCAACCATTTCACCTTTGCCTTTTGATTGCTAATCTGGTTCCTTCGACATAATAACTCCTCTATTTCGTAACGAATTACCTTCCTTTCCATAGCCACCTCTTCTGAACCCAAACCCTGACTCTCTTTCTCGTCCAAAATCCGAACTTTGTGTTGCATATCGGCCAATTTTTTTTTTGATAGGAAACATATGTATTATATATAAGAGAAAGTGATAGATTACAAAAAGTGGCCAATTTAGCTTCCACTAATCCAAAGACCTCGTTCCAGCTCCTGATATTATCCTTTAAAGCTCGAAGTTTCCGCATAAACTTTTACCCTTCCCACCCCTGAGATTCTGCATTATTCCACCATAACAAAGCTGCTGATCTAAAACTGTTATGCTTCAGCCACACATTTTCGAATCTGAAAGGGGCTGGTCCCCACTTAACCTTCTCCGTGTCGAGTATAAGTGGGAAATGGTCCGAAGTAACCCTGGGTAACACTGTTTGTCTATGGAATGGATAGATCTCCGCCCACCCTAACTGGAAAACGAATCTGTCCAATCTAGAGCAAATAGGGGATGCCCTCAAGTTCGACCAAGTGAATTTAGCATTCAACAAAGGTGGATCACACAACTCCAATTCATGAATCAGAGAATCGAAGGCACACATACTTGTAGTTAAAGTTTTACTGTTCAATTTTTCGCTCAAAGATCTTGCCACATTAAAATCCCCTGCCAAACACCATTCCTCCCCACAAATGACTCTTAACCCTGCCAATTCATCCCAAAAATTCTGCCTCTGACTTGGCTTGCATGGACCATACACGACCGTAAACCACCACACAATATTATTCTCCAATTCAATCTTAATAGAAACCGAAAAATCCACAATTAGATTATCTTTGACATACACTAACCTTCGTTCCTACATCACCAAAATACCCTCTGATCTGCCCGCCGCTGGTAAAACAACCCTTTCCACGAATCTTGATTTCCACACACTGGCGATAAATCTTCTATCCACCACCTCTCGTTTAATTTCTTGTAGAGCAACCACATCCGGTCTTTCTCTTCGTAGAATCGCCTTAATAATTCGCCTTCGTTTCGCTGACCCTCCTCCTCTAATGTTCCATGAGCAAATCTTCACCCCGATGACCTACCTCTTTCTCACCTCTGCAATTCACAAAAAGCCTCTGAACCTCATTACCATCCCCCTGATCCAGCCTGCCCCCATCCATCTGCGTAAACGACACTGTTTTGACTCTCATCTTTATCAAACAGTCACCACCAACTTTAACTTCTAACATATCTGCACCCGTCTTTTCATCGACTCCCGAAATGTTACATTTTTGCTCAAGCCCAGGAAGATTATCACTCGACTTACCCAACTCGACCTTCGGCAAAGACTGCCTCTCATCCTCAGAACCCCGCTCAATGACACTTTTGGAAAAGGAAGGTGACGGAAGGGAAAAAGAAGGCAAGATATGAGTTGACAACGAATTGGACATGGAACGTACCTGATCTGTTGGTGCTCATATGAATTCTGTACTTTCTAAAAACATTGATCTGTCGGTGCTCATAAGTCCTTTAGTAGCCACTTTAGTCGGACATTTTTTTTTCCCTGGATGTGAACAAGTTGGGGTCTCATTAGACCCACCCATCATGTCTGGTTTTGGAACCAGACAACTGGATTATGACAACACTTTTGTTGGATTATGGAATGGCTTTTGTGTGTACTTCTTTTAGTAACCTCTAGTAAGATCTCATTTTTCTTTAGCCAGCAGCATTGGACAAGTTTGGGTCTCAAATTAACTCCTCTTTGACCACAACATATATGCTAATGGAATAAGATTAGACTAGATTTGTGCGATTTTAGTGGTGGCTTGTGAGTTCAAGGGGTGTTCCTGCTTTTGTCATACAATGTCGAACTTTGTCTAAGACAAACATTGCTTTGATGCTTTTGGCATCTAGTTGCTTTGAACTTTTTGTCATTCAGTGTGCTCATAGACCAATGGCATGGTACATGACTCAAGATGTATGCTCCTTCAAATCAGACTGAGTTTTTATTGAAGCACTTTGGTGGTGCTATGTCGGAAAGAGAAGGAAACTCAGGATCACATGCTAATACATTGTCCTTTCATGAGCGGTTTGTGGGCTAGAGCGTTGATGGAGATGAGATTAGTTTGGGTAACACCAAGATCAACGCAGGATTTATTCGCCACAGATCTCGGACATCTTCTTGGCAAGAGGTGGAGAAGTTTTTGGACGATGGTGGCTCATGGTATTTGTTGGTCGGCGTGGTTGGAGAGAAACGGAAGAATCTTCGAAAATATTGAAGAATAAGTAGAAGAGTGTTGGGAAAAGATCAAGATTAGGACTCCTACTTGGAGTGGATCTTATAATGAGTTTAAGAATGTTTCAACCTCGGATTTATTAAGAGATTAGGCTTTTGTTTACTGTTGATATGATTAGGGAGTCGGTCTTTTCTTTTGTCATTTGCGGATCTCTTGTCCGCCTTTTGCAATTATATCTTTCACAAATATAATATATTATTGTTTCTTATAAAAAAAAAGTGGTATTGTTTCAGGGATTTTCCACATCATATCCATTGCCAAGCATCCATGTTCTCTCATAATGCCAATGGAGTAGTTAAGCGTGCAGGCTATGATTTTTTATAGTTTGGAATAGATTAGTTTGATCTGCCTGAATTGGTGTGTACTGTGCAAACAAGGGGGAGAGAGTCAAGATCATTTGTTGGTTCATTGCCCATACCCAAGTTCCTTATGGTGGTTGCTGCTGCAGGAAGTGGGTCTGTCATGGGTGACACCAAGTACCACGAGAGAGCTGTTCGCAGCAGATTTGGGATGGTCACTGGGAACAAGGGGGAAAATTTTGTGGGGTGTTTTAGTGCATTGCGTTTGTTGGATTGTGTGGCGAAAAAGTAACAGAAGGATCTTTGAAGATGAAGAAGTTTCGATTGAAGAAAGTTGGGACAAGATTAAGTTGAGCGGATCAACTTGGTTACATATTATAAAAGATTTCAACCTTTTGCAATTTCAGATTTGTATAGGGATTGGAGCTTAGCATTGAGCTAGATTAACTTTGAACCTTTTTTGAGGATTAGTGGATCACTGGTCCACACTTTGTATTTTAATTCTTTTAATTATTAATAATATTTGTGTTTCTGATAAAAAAAAAAGAAAGTTTGATCTGCCTGAATATAAAAAAATATTTACACTTTCACCCCTGTGTCTATGCTCTCAAATCACAAATGTTCTTGCCATCAAGTTCTGCTGCATCAGTGTTCTTCAATTCTGCAATTTTTGTTTCCTTGCATGCAGGTACTGTGTGATAGTGTTGGGATACCTTGTAGACTAGTGAAGGGAAGCCATTACACAGGTTTTGAGGATGATGCTGTGAACATCGTAAAGCTTCAAGATGACAGGTTAAAGCCCTACATTCTACTTTTGGTGGATAAAATTATTCCCCCACAATGTGGCCATTTAAAATTTTTGGTTGTGCTTGGATTTATGGATTTGATTCGGGAAGGATACAAGGAATGAAGTTAAACTGGCACCTGTCTTAGGTTTATCTGTAATCCTTCATCATTACTATTAAAATTGCTCAAGATGGTATGGAGTGGGTTAAAAATTCCCTTGATTTTTGTTTTGAAATCTTGGATTTAAAATCCATAATTTCAAATCATCAATCCTAGCACAACCTTGTGCATGTTGGTTGGAGTTCCTTTTTCATCTATATATTTAAGGTGAGAGGGAAAAGTAGAAATAAAGAAATGGTTATATATACCAGGAAATGTGACAATTATAATTCAGAAAGAAAATGAAAGTGAGGCTGTACTGCTGTTCCTGTTTTTAAAGAGTATGTTTTTGGAAAATATGAGCAAACAAAGCCTTGTCTGTTTTGAAAATATGAGATGCTATTTTATGCTCCATTGATTTTCTATTCCATAGATGGATGATGTAGTTCTAGAAGATGCTGTGGTTGCTGTGGAAGATAAAGATGTCCTCTTGGTATAACACAGCTTTTTTGTTAGATGAGATGCAAGTGAGTAGTATGCATCATTGCATACTGTCTAAGGGAATTCTTTTGGAAATTTGGCCATACATATATAAGTTTATTTCAAACTTCTTTCTTCCCTTGACGGATGACTGAATTATAGAATTTTCTATATCCATGGCCTTTTTATCTTGAACACGTTACAGGGATTCCATTAGCTTTTGACCTCTCTCTCTCTAGTTTACATTTGAATCTCTAGATTTTAATACAACTGTCAGCCATGAGTTTGTGTTAATAGCACTATTGTACCAGAAAGAGGAACAAGGACTTAGATATGAGGAAGTGGCGCATTGTTCT
The DNA here is from genome assembly GCF_033568475.1 of Henckelia pumila. Classification (NCBI taxonomy): domain Eukaryota; kingdom Viridiplantae; phylum Streptophyta; class Magnoliopsida; order Lamiales; family Gesneriaceae; genus Henckelia; species Henckelia pumila. Next base: position 160,582,873 of record NC_133121.1, on the reverse strand, counting down.
CTCCCTTCTATATTGAAAAAGGATCACCTTAAATTTTTTTGTTTTATGTCCTTTTCAAAACACGTGCCTGTGTGCTCACACTCTTGAATGTGAAAATGCTTAAATTTCTTGCGCAAAGGTGCCCCAGGTTGATTGATAATCAACTGGAGATAGTTTCTAAGCTAGTGAAGTTCGTTTTTGGTGGCTAGTTGGTTGTTGAAGTTCTGAAACATGAAATCACCTATTTGCTGTTTCAAACTAAGATGCTCCATCAAATTAGTTGTCTTTGGTGGTTTTGGTGTCACTATCTTTTATTCTTTATTTTTAGAATTTTGGCTAGTTTGATTTGCGTGAATGTTGTACATGATTGGCTGAGTTTTTGTCTAAACTAAAGAACCGCAATCATGGTAAAATTTCCAACTATCAACACCTCCTTTAACTTCACATCTCATAATATGCAGAATGTGGTGTAGATTTAATGGATTAATTTTGTATTTGTATGTAGTTCTCTATATAGCATCAGCCATCAGCCATCAGCCATCAGCTAAATGAGTTACTTTTTTTCTCAGCGAGTGTTTGGTTGATCTTATGGGAGCCCCAGGGACACTAATCCCAGCTGATGTTTGTGCAAAAGATACCCCCTTGAGTTCATTCAATCCTCAACAAAGCAAGCTTCCTATTCTTCGTACAAATAAAGGCGCCAAAGTTTCTTCTAAAAAGCCTGATCAGAACTCCAATGGTGGAAATCACTGGTCTTCTGGTGCCGTGCCTATAGAGCCAGAAGCATTACATTCGATCTTTGATACTAGTGTTGATAATAGTGCTGGGTTTTCTGGACTAGATGACAAGTTGCCTTATTTTAAATTGGATCATATCTCATCTCAGGCGAATGGGGGCTCGTTTTATAAAGGGAGTAGTGGAACTAATCCAGCCGGTGATGGCTCAAAATTTAAGGTAAATGAAGTTCCATACAGTCCTAAGAGTTCTGAATCCTCAAGAAATCTTTTTGCTGATCTCAATCCTTTCCAAGTAAAAGGATCTGACAAGTCTATAATGAAGAGTAATCCTGCTAATGGATTTGACAGACTACAACTGCCAAACAATAACATTGAAAATTGCCGGCTTCCTGCGCATGTAATTGGGAATAATCTCATTGCTCAGAATGAGGTCTCTAAAAGAAATGAATTCAGTTTTGTGGAAGGTATATTTTTGGACACGCAAGGACGTGATAACAACAATATGCCATCTATTGTTTCTAGCAGCAGTAATGTGCAATCCAAAGCTTTTAAAATTTCTGAAAAATCATTTAATTCCGATAGAAATGAGGATGCTCTTCCAATGTCTGGTAATGGTTTCAAATTTGCATCTGGTGAAAGCAAACTCAGTCCATTGCGCTTTAGGGAAGCTTCTAGTTTCGCTAATATGGGAACAGATCACAGGGAGAATGTGAAGGTCACAGTAAGTGAACAACCGGAAGCAAATGACCCCACGGATAACTTTACCAGAACTCAAAACGAAAGTATGCAACACAGATTAACTGAGAAGAAACTGAGGGAAACTGAAGTTGCTGGCTGTGCTGTTGATTTAAGTGCTAAGTATGTTGCTACAGTGATTGATGATGTGGGTGAATGTGAAATTCTTTGGGAAAATCTTGTTATTGGTGAAAGGATTGGGCTAGGTAATACTACTGGCTGTTAAAGATCTTTATCTTTAATCATCTTTTAACCTCCTAATGTTTGCATTTTACTGCTGGTGTTTTTTGTAGTGAATTTATTTTGTGCACATTTGCCACGACTGATTCAGCAGTCATGACTGACTATTTGTGCTTTTCAGCTTCTCATTGTTATACTTCCAGAAAATGAGTGTGGATGTTTTAAAAAATTATTTTGGGCCTGTCAGAGCTATTTTACTTTTGACACAAGTACTACACGAAGATATATTTGCTCTTCATTTTTTCTCCATGTCTGAGTTTTCATGTCATTAGCACTTTGCATTTTGCAGGTTCGTATGGGGAGGTCTACCATGCTGAGTGGAATGACACTGTAAGTTCTTTCTGTTGTCTTATAACTTATTTGTTAAAGCAGAAACCATGTGAACTGTATTTGTTAGATGGATCCTGTTGGGATTTTTGTAAGGAACCACATTTCTCTATTTTGTCATTTATTTATAGCAAATTCTTACGTGGACCCACCACTTGAAAAATTCATTGTTGATGGAACTTCGTTTTCTTCCATGAAGAGACGTGCTTTGCTTGGATTTTTTTTTATCTGTCCCCTATTCCTCCATTTACAATCAAATTGTATATGTGTGAACAGATTTAGGTGCTATGCATATGTACTCGTGTTTCTGTCCATGTGACATTGCAGTACCTGTACTTTTTTTCTGTTCTTTGTAAATATATATTTTTATATTATTTGTTGTCTTGTAATCATGTATAGTTTGAAATTTCGTAACAGCATTTATTGGATTATAAGTTGCATTACTGCCTTTCGATGAGGATAATTTATGCATTTAATGGGGATCACTTTTTATTTGTGAGAGATTATTATTGGATTAAACGCTCTTATTTGGTCACAGGAGGTTGCTGTGAAGAAGTTTCTTGATCAAGATTTCTCCGGCGCTGCTCTGGATGAGTTCAAAAGAGAAGTAAGAATCTTCCTTTCATTGCATAACCGTGAGTCAATTTGTTTGAAATATCTTGATCTTGTATGTAAATATCTGATTGTATTTTATGGGGTAATGCATTGATATCCTTTGTACAAAGATATATATAAATATTTTCGGTGTCTGTCAATGGAAGGTCTTGTGAAGGTATATTATATTGAATTCACTCTAAGGAGACCTGAAACAAAAAGTTATTTTTATCCTCTTTTATCAGCATGTTCTCACGCCAACCCACCCACAAAAAGGAAGAACAAAAAAGGCCCTTGACAATAATCTCTGTTAATTTGTTACCATGAGTTATGCGCTTAATTTTGCATTTATTTTGTCATTTTCACCTTATAATTGAATGTGGCTAATCCGTTGCATGTGTAAGAGTAGGGAAAATTGTAGAATATGATTCACACCTAACGATGGCTTGTAGTCCCCGTTTATCTTTTTGTTGTTGCCACTGTCTAGAACTTTTTTTTCCCCCTAAGAGGTGATTAGTAGCTGTTTATGGTTTTAGGTACGGATAATGCGCAGGTTACGACATCCAAATATTGTGCTTTTTATGGGTGCAGTGACTCGCCCGCCAAATCTTTCTATCGTCTCCGAGTTTCTGCCACGGCATGTTTTTCCATCTTTTTCATTAGCAATTTTATGTTCTTTGAATAGAGGTGGTGAAAAAACTTACATTTAAATATAATTTTGCTAATAACGTGATTTTATCGATGGTAAACTTGCTTGTTTCTCTGATATCGTTTTTTGTACTGTGTTAACTTTCATATGGCAGTACTATTGTGAGAGCACTTGTTGAAGTTTTAATGTGGGGAATGCGGAATGCCCATGCCCTGTTGTGAATTGCTTGGATTATATTCCCAGTTAGCATCTAATGGGTAGTTATAGGTTTCATGCCTTCTGAGGTATTCAGACACTCAACAATGATTTTGCATATCTGAACTAGGAGGATAGCTTTTAATGTAATGGTCTGGTGGATTACGAGATTTGTTTCTCGAATCCAAAAGAGAGTTCCTTGGGCATGAAAGTTATTATCAAAATTAGAGTGAAGTTGTTTGCTTCTCTATGGCTCTCTATGTCATCAGATTTATTTACTTAATAACATGAAAATAAATAAGATATTTGTTGTATGTGTTGTGGTAGAGAAGATTTTATTAGCAAGTTCTCTTCAAAATATAAACCAGTATTTTAAAAGGTTGGAGACTAAAATCAATTAGTGTGGAAGATATTGTTATGCGGTGGACTTTCCTTTGTCCATGTATATATTATAATAATTGATTGACATCAATCAGCATGCTAAACATGGTAAACAATGGCAATTGGAGGAATTGGCTAATTGATATACCACGTAAGGAAATCGAGGAAGGCAATTGTCATTACGGCATTACCATGTTGTTAGGATTGTTGACGTGTGTAGAAAGGGGTGAATACAAACTTAAATTGTTTGCAAATCAGAGTTCAGTTGGGTTCGCAACTAAGCTACTTCTTTCTCGTTTGTCGATGTTAGTTGACTAACTGATAGTGCGGAATGAAGTCGAATGACACATTGAATTTAACAACAAGATGGTCGACTCAATGATAGTTATGTGGGTTGACTGAGTGCAATGCTTGTAAGTAAATAAGACAGTTTGTTTATGGGATGTTCGGAACTCAACTGCTCCGACGTCACCCCTTTTTCCACACAGGAATAATCCACTAAAAAACTTTGATCTATACAACAATTTGTACAAACCCAATCCAAGACAAGGACTTACCCAACTGCCTATCCTGGAACTCCTAGGTTGCTAGGAAACTTTGAATATTACAATACCTTGCAATACCCCACTTCAGTTAGGACTTAACACTACCTAACTGAAACTTCTAGACTTCAATAATACAAATCAGTTCTAGACTGATTGGTTACAACTCGACTGGTCAGTCCTCGACTGACTTTACAATATAGTGTTTACAACTCAATTCTACATAGAATAGATCCTTCACTAGATCTTATATATATTGTAGAGTCTGCTTGAATTATTTGGCTTTAATATGATCTTCAAATATGATAACAAAGTTCTATATAGCCAGCAACTTTCTCAACTGATCCTTGTATGCTATTTATTGACGAAGATGCAATGGTAAAGTGATTCAAAAATCTCCGTACAAAGCAAATTTGAAGAAGGGAGAGATCTTTTCCGGCGTTCTAGGGTTTTCATAGTACGTCTCAGATCCGAAGGCCTGTGTCTCTTCTCCTTCTTCTCCTCCATCTCTCGAGCAAGGAGGGACTAGAGCGCAGGGGAAAGGGTGGCATTGGGCATCGCCGAGTAGAGACCCTTGGCTTCGGCAAAGTTGGGTTGGGTTCGAGAATGGCTTCGAGAGTAGGGTTTCAGACAGGTACAGGGGTTTACTACGAGCGGCCGATTCGAAGGTGGTGGGAGAGGTTAGAATAGCTCAGAAATTGGTTCTTACTAGAATGGGGCTGAGGGGAGCTTCAATTTGTTTGACAGAGAGAACTCGGAAGGCCAGTTATCTTCTGGAGCTGGACTTCAACAAAGCTCGATGGTTATGGGCTACGATTTGGGACCACATCAAGAGTCCTAAAGCGTTCCCAGCATTCAAAAAATGGAGAGTCAAGGACGAAGCTTTCTGCATCCATCGAATTAGCAATGACAGAGGCAGCTCGATGGAGGTGAGCATAATTTCTCAGAATGGGATTAAGCAGCGCATAATTATTCCTAGCGGGCGCGGAAATTGGGGGTGGAAACGTCTGGCAACCCAGCTTCACTTCTTCATCAACCACGGAATAGTTCAGAGATCGGATTCTCGGGAAGCCAAAGGCAAAACTCAGGGGCCTCAGAAGACGTAGGAGACTCAGCAGCTTCAGCAGCAAAGAATCAAGGTTCCACAAAATGAGAGGGAGCGATCATTAGAAGCGAAGGAGAATATTAAGCAGTGCTTAGTCAAAGATTGGACAAAAGCTATTATTATTACTAAGGCGAGGGTTGACACTTCATGGGACTTGGTTAGATCATTACTTGGGAAGGCAGTGAAGAGCAGGTTAGAGTTACTTCCTTTCCAAGCTAACAAAGCAGTATGGTGGCCTTACAAAGCAGAAGACGCTCATCCTTCTTGAAGCTCAAGAAATGCTACCTAGAGAATAGAGTTACTTTATCCTTCGAAGAGTGGAGACCCCTAATCCATAGGGAACAGGAAGTTTTCGCTTGTTGTAACAGCTGGGTTAGCATTTTAGGGCTCCCGTGGGACTTATGGTCCAATGATTTGTTCAAAACAGTGGGCGAGCAGTGTGGTGGATTGTTGGATATCAGCTTTGACACTATCATGTTCAAAGATTTGTCGGCAGCTAAAATAAAGGTGGTAGGTCCTGTAGGTGGCTTTATTAACAGTTTTTTGCAAATCCAAACGGATCAAGGACCCTTGGTGGTTCGCATTGTGGTGAATTCTGTTAATCTAGATGCTTATGAAATCTATGAAAAGCGCTCGTACACCCAAGTGGTGGTCGATGGTGTGAAGGTGCCAGTTGGTTGGGGGGTGGATTAGGAAATCGATTAATAAATCGGTAGATAAGACTGATTTTGCTGCGAAGCCTACGCCCAACAACAGTGGTCAGCTCAAAATAAAGACTACAGTAACGGTGAACTGTCCTGGTTTGAGAGAGCAGGGAGTGAAATCACCGTCCATAGGTGATCGCATCAAACTTCTCAACAAGATTAGCCCTAAAGGGAAAGAGGATTTTTGTAAGGTTGTTATCCAGTCTAGTTCGGGGTTAGCAGCGGCGGCAAATGAGATTAAGACACCATTCAAGCATCAGTCTCTACCATGTTTCAAGAAGGTGTACTCTAGGAGAAAACCTATCGTGGCTGTTCAGCAAACTTCTGGATTTGCGGAGGGGGGCAGCGTAGTGTGCCCTTTGGATCCAGAGGTCATTTTGTCTAGTAACAAGGATCCCGAGTGGATCAAGGAAGACTCGGTCTTAGAATTCGGCGGAGATAACTTGTCGGAGGTCTTAGACTCGTTTGCGTCAGACAGTGATCTAGAAGGGGATCTGGCAACAATTCACAGATTCAAGATGGATTGGAGGACATCAGGGACCTCTTTGGGTCTCCAGCAGGTAAGCATTCTTTTCATCCTTTGGTTCATGTTAATATTCCTGATCCTGAGGGGGTTTCGACTAGCCTTCCTTTCAACCTTTGCCTTCCTTCTCTTTCGGGTCATTCCTTTCAGTCTGTCGGGGGGGTGGGGGGGGTGGGGGTGAGGAGTCAGTGGGGAGGGGTTAATCTCGCTGTTGGATAATAAAACGGATGATCAGATTGGAGATGTTCTGGGAAACCGGAAAACCATAACTTCTCAAGGAATTGAGGAGGACAGTGCTCTTCTGGGGAAGAAAATAGGGATCAACGATTGCCTTGCTAGATTGGAGGTTAGTCGGGTGAACTTTAACAAGCCAGAATCAGAGGGCATCCTTCATAGGCGCTCATTTTACCTTAGAGATCCTACCGCTGATAAAGCATCGGTGAGAAACCAGCAGTTCTCGGGCCGTGGGGTAGTTTAATGCAGATTTTCTCTTGGAATATTAGAGGGGGAGGCTCCAGCAGAAGGAGGAGTTTGATTCGTGCGATCCTTAGGAGGGAGAAGCCGGACCTAGTGGTCTTTCAAGAAACCAAGCAAATGAGGGTTGATAGGAGGTTTATAGCGAGTTTGTGGAAGTCAAGATTTATTGAGTGGCTGGAGTTGCCAGCTTTTGGCAGTAGAGGGGGTATTCTGGTGGCATGGGATTCTAAGACGGTATCAGTGAAGGACAACTTAATCGGAGAATTCTCAGTTTCGGTTAAAATAGAAAAGGGCATTAATTCTGATTGGTGGTTTTCAGGGGTGTATGGCCCATGCAATCCGAAGGATCGGCAATATTTTTGGGAGGAATTGGCAGGACTGGAGGCGTTGTGTAATCCTAACTGGTGTGTAGACGGAGATTTCAATGTGGTGAGGTCTCTGAGTGAGAAGTTGAACAGCACCACCTTGACCAGTAGCATGAGAAACTTTGACTCTTTGATCAGAGAGTTAGAGTTGTGTGATCCTCCGCTCTTGAATGGCAAATTCACTTGGTCCAACATGCGAGTGTCCCCTATTTGCTGCAGACTTGATAGATTTTTTTTCTCAGGGGGTTGGAAAGAGATGTTCAAGTTCAGTAGACAACGGATACTGCCGAGAATCACTTCAGATCATAATCCAGTAATTTTGGACACCACAAAAGGGGAATGGGGTCCAACTCCTTTTAGGTTTGAAAATATGTGGTTAAAACATAAGAATTTCAGAGAAGAGTTCGCAATTTGGTGGTCGAGTAAAAGTTTGCGCAAGGGTTGGAGGGGTATAAGTTCATGAGGAAATTGAAGGATATCAAATCGGACATTAAGAAATGGAATTCAGAGAAGTTTGGGAACTTAGATGCAAGAAGGAAGGACTTGGAGAGCAAGATCAGTGGGCTGGACACTAAGGAAAGCGAGGGACTTTGGGAAGACAATTTGGTGATAGAGAGAAGAGTTCTTAGGAGTGAAATCGAGGAGTTAGCTTGCAGGAGTGCTCAAAAGGAATTTCAGAAAGCAAAAGTAAAGTGGTTGAAGGAAGGGGATTGTAACACGAGATTTTTTCATTCTTTACTCAGCCAGAGGAGGGGTAGATCGAGAATTGAGAAACTGGAATTGGAGGATGGAACCTTTTGCACGGACAGTGAACTTATCAAGGCGCATTTGATCGATTTCTATCGCAACCTCTTCAGTATAACAGGTAATGGGGAGGGGTTCGGCATAGAGGGAGTGGAATGGAGCCAAATTGATCACGATGATATGTTACAGCTTGAGCTTCCGTTTTCAGAAGCAGAAATCAGAAAAGCAGTCTTTGATTGTTGGCAAATAATCAAGGGGGATTTGCTTAAGGTATTTGAGGAATTTTACGAAAAAGGAATAATTAACGGTGTAACAAACGAAACCTATATTTGTTTGGTCCCAAAAAAGAAAGATTCAGAGCGTATCAAGGACTTTCGACCTATTAGTTTGGTTACCAGTTTGTATAAGATCATCGCCAAGGTGCTAGGGTTTGAATACACTTAGGTTCCGTTTGGACATGTATTTTAAAAACGTTTTTAGTGTTTTATAAGTGAAAAAAACTTAAAAGTATGTGTTTGGATAAAAGATTTATAAAATGTTTTTGAAAACTATTTTTTAAAAAGTGTTCTCCAAGTATAGTTTTTGAAGAACACTTGAAAGGTGTTTTAGATGTTTTAGCATGGAACCATGGAAGACAGATAAAAAACATGACTTTTGAAATGTAAAAATATTTTTTATAGAATAGTTGTCCAAACACATTTATTTTAAAAACATTTTATAAAAAGTTTTTAAAAAACACTTTTAAAAACGTTTTATTAATACATGTCCAAACGGAACCTTAAAATTTTCTGCTTTTGCACAACTGAGTGCAGTTGGGTTGGCAACTAAACTGCTTCTTTCTCGTTTGTCGATGCCAATTGACTAACTGATAGTGCGGAATGAAGTCGACTGACAGATTGAATTTAACAACAAGATGGTCGATTCAATGATAGTTATGTGGGTTGATTGAATGTAATGCTTGTAAATAAATAAGACAGTTTGTTTATGGATGTTCAGAGACTAACTGCTCCGACGTCACCCCTTTGTCCATACAGGAAGAATCCACTAGAATACTTTGATCTACACAACAATTTGTACAAACCCAATCCAAGACTAGGACTTATCCAACTGCTTATACCGGAACTCCTAGGTTGTAAGGAGATTTTGAATATTACAACATCTTGCAATACCTCACTTCAGTTAGGACTTAACACTGCCTAACTGAAACTCCTAGATTTCAATAATACAAATCAGTTCTAGACTGATTGGTTACAACTCGACTGGTCAGTCCTCGACTGATTTTACAATATAGTGTTTACAACACAATTCTACGCACAGTTGATCTTTCAATAGATCTGATATATCTTGTAGAGTGTGCTTGAATTCTTCGACTTTAATTATGATCTTCAAAATAAAGCTTGAACTCTTAGAAAATGTCTTTCAGTTGACATCAAATATGATAACAGAGTTCTATATAGCCGGCAGCTTTCTCAACTGATGTTGGTCTGCTATTTATAGTTGAAGATGCAACGATAAAGTGATTCAAAATCTCCGTACAAAAGAATCCGTTGCCTTGTCTTTTCTCAACGTTAACAATCTCTGAAATCCGTACTAAAAGTCTGTGTTTGCATATTCTGCTTTGCTATAGTGTAAGGAAAACCTTATCCATAATTTTTGGGCACACCTGATTGTCCTTCTCAACTGATTGTCTCTGAGGTAGACTGATTGTACTCTATGAGTTTCAGTTGGGCTAACTTCAGTTCATTTACTGGTTCAGTTCAGTCTTGGTCATTCAGTTCAGTTGAGCTTCCACCAGTCTAGCTCGTGTTCAGTTGACTTTCACGTCCAGTTAAGCTTATCTTCAGTTAAGCTCTCTATCAGTTCAGTTCTTGACTGGTTGACGTCAGTTGAGATCAACTGATTCTTTTGTATGCAGTTAGGTTCGTCTAGGTGATCTACTTGACAGACTCGGTTGATCTTCATCTAGTTGTGAGAGCCCAGTCGAGTAACTCATCCAGTTTGAGAACTCATCTACTTCAGTTGCTCAGATCAGTTGAGATATTCGGTTTTGTCTGGTTTTTGCCTTTAGATATTGTTTAAACCAAAACTAAATAATTTATTTCCCAACACATGTACAGGGTGGTATAAATAGTGCCTTCTCTCCTCATTTCATTTACATCAGATTTGAGAGAGAAGTAGAATTTCTCTTAAGAATTCGAGCTTAATAGTGGGGTTCACTTGTGAGAGCTAGAGAATTATTCTTTTGGGTATACTCAGGGCTGAGGATTTGAGTCGATTTACTGGGGGTCTGGGTTATGAGCATGTGAGTGTTTGTGAAACCTTGTGAAAATATTTCCATTTTCTCCATAAAGTGAAATATCTCCAGTAGTTGTGGTTTTTTTTTTTTTTTTTTTTTTGCTGCTGTATAAGGTTTTCTTAATGTTCTGATTTTCCGCATGATTTTAATCATTTCATTTGAAAGAAAATCCTTTAACATATTTATTATTCAATTTATTCTGCAGTGTAAACTTTTGTCGTCCTAAAAATCTTTTTCAAAGATTATTATCTGCTATAAAAATGCTTTCTTGTCTTGCAATTAGTGAGTCTCGACTCATCCAATGTATTGGTGATTTTTCAGAGGAAGCCTATACCGGATTATACACCGTCCTCATTGTCAAATTGATGAAAATAGGAGAATTAAAATGGCTCTTGATGTGGTATATTTTGCTTATTTTGGATGCATCCTCAATGCACTGGCCACTTTTTATTTGCTTATCTCATGTTATGGATGCCATATTTGCAGGCAAAAGGCATGAACTGCTTACATACTAGCACACCTACAATCGTTCACCGTGATTTGAAATCCCATAATCTTCTGGTAGATAACAATTGGAATGTCAAGGTACAGCATAATACCACTCTTTTTTTATTCCTTCTTAATTTTCATTATTTATCTCAGTTCATGGCTGCTGTATTTGAATGGTGGCAGTTTTTGTTCCCTGTAAAAATCAATTTTGGATAATCTTTCAGTTGAAAGTGATGGAAGGAAAACCTTTTTAGTAGATTAGAACCTTACTAACAAGCTTCCTGAGAGAGGAAAATTTGAGATTCTGTCAATACTTTCTATGATTTACAATTTTTCATCTAATCTGTTTTTAGGTTTTCAGAGAACTAAATAAACAATTTTTATGTTATATCATGTTGTATTAGATTTGGAATGATGTGCCTTGTCCAGGAACACGAGGTGGTGCATTAAAATTACAAGTGTGTGGAGTATATTTTAACGAGGTTTTAGTTTTATTCTTTAATATGTATCTTTAGGTCATCTAACATAGGATACTTCTTAGATATGGTAATCTAAACATTGGGAAATTCTCGGATTTTATCTTTTGCACTAATATTTTGTTGCGACAAGAAAAAGGTTATGTCCTGTGTCTAGCAATAAGAAACTCGTATTTTGGTAGAGGAGATGATGATTGAGAATTCTTAGATATGGCTTAAGTCCATACCTCAATGCTTTTGTTCCAATGCTATATGCCACAGGCAAATAGACTGCATTCATATCCAAATCAGGTGATCATTGATTTGAAAAATTCAAGTGTTTCTTCTCACCACCACTTCTCGTTTCTTCCTTTGTTTCTTTTTTTTTTTTATTTATTGTTTTACTCTTAAATACTGTAAGATTGCTAAGATGAAAGAGACTTTTCATGTTTGCTCTTAGCGTTTTGGCATATTAATTTCCAATCTCTTATGAGGGTACTACAAAACCATATTTGAGTCAAATAATTTTATAACATTAAAATGATGTCCTCAAAGATAAGAGAATAAAAATAACCCGTCAAAATGCGTTGAGGCAATCAAATGCCAAAATAAAAAGTCAAGCGACGTTAAAATGCAGCAAAACAGCAAATAGCTTCATATATACAGTTATTAGCTTTCAAGTTTTTTAGGGTGAGGGAAGGGAAGGTTAGGCTCGAACCTGAGCAGATGTCAACAAGTGACATCTATGGTGCCATATGTTGTGTTATCTATGCGTCTCAAATAAACATGATGGGGATTTATGCAATGTTGAAGGTAATTCCACGAGAGCTATTATAATCTCTTCGGAAATCTATTTTTTTTTTTTTTTTTTTTGTCTTTTGCAACAAATTTTTAAAATTTTTTTTTTAGAAATATGCTCTCTACTCTCATTGATAGTAAAGAAATAATAACCTCTCATAGCGTATTACATAAGCAAGAGCCTATCCCGAAGAACAAATTCAATAAAAAATAAACAAAGATTTAGAAGCAACTTAATGACAACCAATCTTCATTTCAGTAAGGTTGTGTTTGGACGGAAGAATTTCAAATTCATGGATTTTGATTATATTTTATTGTTAACAATGAAACAATAAATTAAATAATAAATCTATACACTACTCATTTACACATTAATTATATAAACTATAATGAATTTCAAATGATTCCATTATTGGGTGAACTTGAAATCCATCTGACATGAAATACCATATAAACATGAAAATAGTGGATTTGAAGTTTATTGTTTTACTTATCTAAACAACAAAAATACAAAAAATATATTTGAAATCCATGGATTTAAAATCTTTCAATCCAAGTACAACCTAAGAAAATCTCAACCATCATATACCATTTTTAACTATCATCTTCAATCGCATCTCTAAGTTCATCCTCTTCAAAGGAAGTGTTGCCGCAATTACTTTAAACTTTTACAGAGCAAAACTATTACCAGTTCCTGGAAATTTTTGTTTATTTGTTTGTATTCTTCATTTGCACGTAAATATTATGTAGGTGTGTGACTTCGGATTGTCTCGCTTGAAGCACAATACATTTTTGTCATCCAAGTCAACTGCAGGAACGGTGAGCATTATATTTAAGCTACAAATGATTTCTCATGAACAGATGCTAGACATAAATCTTAGAAATTGTTGATCCCTTTTTTTCCTTTATCCTTTTGACATTCTTTCCTTTTGGTGACTGTGGTGGTCTATAGCCCGAGTGGATGGCCCCAGAAATTCTCCGAAATGAACCTTCAAATGAGAAGTAAGTCAAATCGCTTACAACTTTTGTGATGTGTGTACTCCATAATATTATTTCAAGTTTTGTGTTGCTTTCATATAATCTATTTTCTGAAAAATTTATGCCGCTCTTTGCATTTGTTCGAATACTTTAAGTGGAACATATTCAGATCAAATCCTTTTTTTGTGGTCGATGGCATTTGTGCTATTTGCACCATTTGAATTTATGGAGTCCTCCATTGGTGATGCTAGTGTCTATGAGGTGATATTTTAGGAGAGTTGTCGTGAGAGATTTATTGTTTTCACAATAAATTATCGAGAAAAAGTCAATGAAGAGAAACGCTCATGGGGCGTGAGTCGTGACCATTGAATATGGATATGTTATCTGCTCTTATATCACACCTAAGTTTTGTTTTTTTAGGTTCTGATTTCTTATTTCTTCCTGGTGTTATCCCAAGAACTAACAGCTCTGCTTTCCCTTTTTATGCTCTTTATTATCTCCTTGGTATCTCTCTTAAAATTTCATCTGTTCATTAATTCCATTTTAGGAGTTTATGAGCATTGCCGTACTTTTATTTGGTGTATTAGAGTATGAAAGCTGTGTTTCAATTTCCGAGACGTATATGAAGTGAAAAATAATTTGCGGCTAATTTAAATGCGAATCACAGGATTTCAATCCTTTTATTTTCGCATGTAAAAGGGGACCGGTCACTTGTCTAGCTTTGTCCAGAATAACAAATGAAAAGATTGCTCTTTTTTTTTTGTGAAAACTGATCAGTTCTCTTTGAGAACTACACAGGTGTGATGTATATAGCTTTGGTGTTATTCTGTGGGAACTTGCGACACTCAAATTGCCTTGGAGTGAGATGAATCCGATACAAGTTGTGGGTGCCGTCGGTTTTCAAAATCGCCGACTTGAGATCACCAAAGAAGTTGATCCTCTAGTGGCAAGGATAATATGTGAATGTTGGCAAACGTATGTATATACATGCATATAATTTTCAAATGTTCCTATGTTTTCTGTTTTATCTTCAGCTAACCGCAACTTGCCTTGTTACAGGGAGCCCAATCTACGCCCCTCTTTTTCACAGCTCACCGTCGGACTAAAGCATTTGCAGAGACTAGTTGTTCCTTCACATGTGGAGCATCCAACTGCAACTTTGCCACAACAAAACTCATTGAATTCTACTTGAAAATGAATCTGTTCCTCAAATGTCAATACTACTGCAAAAGATAATTGTTCCTGAGATCCTCCGTCAGATGTGAATATGTGATTTTGCTGTTATTGAATAGTGTATAAGTGCACACTGTGTATTTTAAGTTGAAAAACTATTGCATGTAATTATATTTACAGCTCTTTCTTTTTCCAGCTTCTTTACAGGATGGTGAATGTAAATTTTGCCTAAAGTTGTGATTCTATATTGATCAATGGTTATCTTCCTTTGCTGCTTGAACCTAGATGTCTTCTGTGTTTTCATTTTTCAGGGGCTCAGTGCGTGACATCCCAAGTGGTGTTTCAAAGTATAATGCATGTAAAAGGAAATGCGGATTTATTTTGAAATATAGCGTGCGCATATACAATACTAAAACAATCATCTTTCAAATTTTCATGCACAAAATGTAGTCAGCTCAATTTTTAAGCCAACATAAAATAAGCGTGTAATAAACAAAACCGTCAAGAGCTCATCACATGTCCGAACATACAAGCGCTAAAAATAACAATACCATAAGAAAACAGGAAGATTTAAAAAAATGACCTTGGCCTTGTACCAGTTTCAAAAAATGACCTCATCTATTAAATTACAAAAAATATCTTTTTTTTAAAAAAAATGAACTAGTAAGAAAGACATGCAAAGCACGTAGCATATTTGTCAAATAATCTCTATATTTTTTCTAATACACTAGTAAAAGAAACGTACGATGCATGTGAGAATACATTTTCATTGTCGATAAACTATTAAATAAATGACTCGAACATATCGGAACTTCCAAAGTGGGTTCGGAAGCACCAAACCCTAGCAGCTGAAGATCGGAAGAAAAGGGTGAGTTCGGATCTTTCGAACGTGAGATCAGAGCTTCCTAAGGTTAGGCCATGAGCACTAGTAACATGTAGCCAGCGTTTGAGCATTGTAACGGCCCGAAATTACCTAAATCGATATTGTAGGAGATTAATATTGATATTCAGAGATTATGAAATTCGAGGGCTAAATTGATATTTGATCAGGGATTGATTTGCTGTTTTTGAAGAATTCAAGGACTAAAGTGCAAAAATGGATTTTTATATAACACTTGACTTGTTTGGCATGTGACTAGGTGTGTCTTCTTCTCTTCTTCTTTCCTCCTAGCCGATTCCACCATTAAAGCTTCCTCCAAACTTTAGATTTCTTCATCTCCCACGATCCATCCGATAGAAATTCAATCTGAAGGTATATTTGCGATCACGGCTTCGAAGGTTTCGTTCTATCGTAAGTTTTTCTTAGATCGGTTATACTTCATTTTTCTGATGTCGATGGATTATGATTTTTATTGGTTATAAACGTTCTTGAGCTAGCTGTGGTAGTATATCTAAGTCGGATCGGGAAAAGAGCGATGTTCGGATTTGTTATGATTTTTGAAGCATTTATTCGAAAATGGGGGTTTGGATTATTGTTGGCATTTGAGTTGTTTTGATAGATTGATGGATGTTTAGAACATGTCGAACTCGTGTTGTATTGAAAGCATGTTTAGAACTCGTACTTCCTTTGAATTAAGTTGTATCGAATATTCGAGAATGGAGGTTTATATGTTGTTATTGCATGTATCTGGATACCTCATTTTGTTTTGAAATTATGTTGATGATGGAGTATTGTTTAAGTATAAGTTTTGTTTTTTTTGTTTAGAGTTGGGCTCGCTCGAGTGGCATTTTATTACCGCTCGAGCGAGGGGTTTCATTTTTTTGAGACAGAGTTTGTCTCGCTCGAGCGGAACTTTATTACCGCTCGAGCGAGAGCTTTTGAGGTTTCTCGGGCTGAGTTTTGCTCGCTCGAGCGGCAATATATTACCACTCGAGCGAGGCACTTTGCATGTGAAATTTTTTTTATTTGATTCTTCTTGGCTCTTGTTGGTTTATTTGATTGATGTATTTCAAGATTAGATGATTAGAGCCGAGGTCTCACATTAAGTGGTATCAGAGCGATAAGTTTTTTGGACTGAATTAGAGTGAGCGGGGTAGATCGAGTCCGCTTGATTTAATTCCTCGCATGTGATTGAATTCTTTACTTGATTTTTGAATTCCATGCGAGCATGCTTTTTAATTGAGAATTATTTGAATTACATGATTTTGTGATTTAAATTACGAAGCATGATTTATTTGATTTAAATTGTAAAGCATGCATTACTTGAAATACGAATTGTATTTGATTACTGGTTTGAATCCGAATACTTTTGAGATTGAATAAGTTTGTCGAACAGAGATTGATGGACATCGAATCATCGAAGTTAAGATAATTGAGTCCTAATCCTCTTGAGAATAAGAATTGTCTCCTCGAAGAATCGTGATCATGCATCAACCAGCAGTAACCCTTTGAACGAACAAGACAGTATCTTGACTGATCAAATGGATGTCACTCCGACACCAATGAAAGCCTTGCTGACGAGGTTTCAGTCTTTCAAACCACCGACTCTGAAGAGTACTGAAAATGCTATTTGGTGTGAAAGTTGGTTAGATGAGATCGATCAGTTGTTTGATTCTCTGACTACACAGATGACCGTCGAATCCGGTTAGTTGCTCATCAGCTGCAGGGTATTGCAAAATTTGGTGGATTTCGAAGAAGAAAGCTTTAGAGAATCAAGGTACGATTATTTCTTGGAGTATGTTTAAATCTGAATTTCGTCCGCAGATTCTTTTCCAGCAATCGTCCAGATATAGAGGTAGTAGCATAAGAGATCATTTACAACCAAAGGAAAAACAATTCAAGAAGCCAGGGAGCAGTTCTTCTAGTTCCAGTGATTCAAAGCAGTTTGGTTCAGGACAGAGTTCATGATCTTCAGGTATGTCTTGCATCAATTGTGGAGGTCTCCACCTCAGTGAGCATTTTCTTGGAATACTTGGAAGCTGCAATATCTGTCATCAGACTGGACACTTTGCCCGAGTGTGTCCTCAGCGTGGTTCTGAAGGATCTCAGAGTGGGATTTCTTCTAGACCGTCAGCTCAGCCTGAAAGGCAAGCTTCTGTAGTTCACTCTTTTCAGCCACCGCAGCAGAATCGACAAAGAGGTAATCACAATGTGAATCAACCTCCGATGCAACATGCACAAGTCTTTGCTATTATCGAGGATCAGGCTCAGGCTACACCTGATGATGACATAACAGGTAATTGTTTCTCTCGAGTTTTTCTGCTCATGTATTGTTAGATACTGGCACATCTCATTCCTTCATCTCCGAAAAATTTGTTATGATGCTTTCTTTGCCATCTAAGTCTTTGCCTGCTGCTGTTTTCTATTACTTCACCTTTGGGTAGAGGAATTGTTCCGTGAGGTTAGTTCGAAATTGTGAACTTTGATTTGATGGAATTATGATCAAACTAGGTTGTATTGTGCTTGGGTTGTCAGATTTTGACTGTATTGTTGGTATAGAAGTTGCAACCAAGTACAGGGCTACCGTGGATTGTTTCCAGAAAATTGTCAGATTCAGACCCGAAATGGCAGATGAGTGAAAAAATTTTTTGGTAAGGATTCTCGATTCAAGATTCCTATGATATATGTTCTGTTGATGACCCGTTTATTACAAAAAGGTGCAGAAGGATTCTTAGTATATGAAGTTGATGTACCGAAATCTAGCCCCGAATTGGTTGATATACCAGTGGTTAGAGAATTTGCTGATGTCTTGCCGGATGAGATTCCTGTATTTCCTCAAATTCATAAGATCGAATTCATCATTGAATTGATGTCAGATACTCAATCGATTTCCAAAGCTCCTTATCGAATGACACTTGTTGAACTGAAAGAATTGAAAGAACAACTCGAAGATTTGATTGCCAATGGTTCATCGGTATATTCGAAGATTGATATGAGATCAGGATATCATCAGCTGAGAGTTCGAGAGGAAGATGTTCCTAAGACTGCCTTCAAAACGAGGTTTGGCCACTTTGAATTTGTAGTCATGTCGGTCGGTTTGACTATCGCTCCAGCAGTGTTTTTGGGTCTTATGAACCGAATCTTTCAGAAGTATTTGGATGAGTTCGTGATTATTTTCATTGATGATATTCTTATCTATTCGATGAGTCGTACTGATCATGCAGAGCACTTGAGGACCGATTTGCAGACTTTGCGGGCCGAACAGTTGTTTGCTAAACTGTCGAAGTGCGAGTTCTGGTTGGATCGAGTTGTCTTTCTCGGTCACATTATCTCTGGAGATGAGATTTCTGTTGATCCCAGCAAGATTGAATCAGTTATGAATTGGCCTCGACCGAATTCTGTCCCTGAGATTCGAAGTTTTATGGGTTTAATGGGTTACTATCGCAAATTCATTGAGGGATTATCATCTATTGCGAAGCCGATTACACAGCTAACTCAGAAGAATGCACCTTTTGTCTGGACCGAAACTTATGAGACCTGTTTTATTGACCTGAAGAAGAGATTGACCAGCGCTTCAGTGTTCTGTATTCTTTCATGTACTGATGATTTACAGTTATTGCGATTCTTCTTATCGAGATTTGTGATGTGTTCTTATGCAGAGGAAGCATGTGATAGCGTATGCATCGAGACAGCTGAATCCGCACGAGATTTGTTATCCGGTTCATGATCTTGAACTCGCCGCAATTGTTTTTGCTTTGAATATTTGGCGTCATTATCTTTATGGTGAGACTTTTGAAATCTTTTCTGATCATTCAAGCTTGAAGTATTTGTTTTCACAGTCTGAACTGAATATGAGACAGAGAAGATGGTTAGACCTGCTGAAGGACCTTGATTGTGAAATCAAGTATTACCGGGGAAATCAAATGCAGCTGCGGATGCTTTGTCTCAAAAGATCTGTTCTTTATCTTTATCTACTATTTGTGTTTCTCATTTGATCGATGATTTCTATACTTCTGGTTTAGAGTTTAAAACAAATTGGAGGTCTATCAGAGTTTTGCTATTTTAGCTGAACCAGAGTTGTTTGTAAAGATCAAAGAAGCACAGAAGTCGGATCCGATCAGAGTTTTCAGAGTTCGATGGAAGAAGTCAGATCTGGACATCAGTCTGAATTTCAGGTCAGTGATGATGCTTTATTTGTGAAGAATTGTATTGTTGTGCCAAATGTTTTCGAGTTGAGATAGCGAATCTTGTGAGAGGCACGTTGCAGTCGATTCAGCATTCATCCAGGAGACCGAAATATGTATAACGATTTGAGAAATCATTCTGGTGGAAGAAGATGAAGAGAGATGTTACGAGGTAGGTATTTCGATGTTTGAACTGTCAACAGGTGAAAGAAGAGAGAAAGCGACCCGGTGGTCTGTTGCACAATTTACCTGTTCCCGAGTGGAAATGGGATCACTTTTAGATGGATTTTTTCACGAATCTACCACGATCAGTTCGAGGTTGCGATGCTATCTGGGTATTGATTGATCGATTGACGAAATCTGCCTGCGTTATTCCGTACAAGATGACGTATCGACACGATCAAATGACCGAGTTATATGTCAGAGATGTGGTTAGATTGCATGGTGTGCCGAGATCTATTGTTTCAGACCGAGACCCTCGGTTTACTTCTCACTTTTGGCACAGTCTTCAAGAGGCACTTGGTACTCGATTTCATCTGAATCTAGTGATCTATTATATTTATATAGTGTATGTTAAGTTATAAAAAATTATTTTAAGTATGATATATATGTATAAATATTAATTAAAAGTAAAGAAATATAGTAGAGCGTATAGTATGTTTCAAAAAAAAAAACCAGTAGTAGTTTTTGGGTCGTTTTATTTGGTATCAGAGTCATGGTCCTTGGAGGGTAACTAGCCTGCTACACGGAGCTCAGAAGCCGCACTGCCAGTCTGTAAGTTTTAAATTATGTTTTATGCATGTGACACATGATTTTTTTTAATGATTTATGAAAATGAAAATTTTAAGTTATGACAGTCTTAAAGTTTTTTTTTAAAAAACACTTAGTTATGCAATGCGGTTACGTGGATAATTTATGGAAATTATAGTATGCTTCTTAGACGTGTTACACACGAGGATGACTAGAATGATATATGTTTAGACAACTAAGTTTGATAAATTATGAGATGTAAGTTTGACATTTAAATTTATAGATTAAGTTATGATTTTTAGATTTAAGTTTGACAAGTTAGGATTTTTGATATTTAAGTTGAATTTTAGATATGCAAATTAAGTTATGTTTTTGAGATTAAGTTTGAAAATTATTTTTGAAATAGTTTAGTCATGTGTTATTAGAAGACTAAGTTAAATCAAATTTCTAGGACGAAATTTCATTTAAAGGGGGGAGAATTGTAACACGCCCAGAAATTCGCCACGTAAACCCGCATGCATAATTAGGGGATTTAATAATTTTAAAATAAAGTAAAAAGGTGTTAAATGACTTTAATGTGTTATTATGTGAATTATGTGATTTATCTGCATGATTTAAATATTATTACGACATTTAACCCGTTATGTTTCAATTTATGAATTTATTTGAGAAATGTTATTTTGCGATCACGTAGGCGGGACCGTGGACGAACGAAATTTTGGACTTTCATCCAAAATATTTTGTGGGATTTTATAGACTTTAAAATATTATTTTAAGGTATTATTTCATGAAAATTTTAGTATTTTTAAGTATATATGTATAGTATTCCATTTTTCCCCAAATTAAGCCATTTTAATTACTTTTAAGGACTTTTAAAAATCTATTTATTTATTATTTCGGGATTTTAGCCTTAACATCAGATTATTATTTTAATTAAGAGTTTTTAAATTAGGTTTTATGGTATAATAGTTAATTATATTAATTGTGTAATTATACCATAAACAATTATTCCCTAAACCCTACCCAAAACTCACGTTTCTCCCATTGAGCCGCCTCCATCATTCATCAGAAACCCTCCTCCACTTCACAGCACACACAACACGATTACTTTGAAGAAAAATCAAAAGTTTGACGTGTCATTCGTCCCCGAGATCAATCCACGCGTCGGTAACGTATATTCGAGTGAATAAATCGCAAAGGCACGTCTCGAATCCATTCTTGGCCACCATTTAAATCATATACACTGATTTTTACTATGAATGATTTGTTAATGCATGTGTTTTCAGAATTTAAGGATATTATTCATGATTCATGCATGTAACCATGTTTTTGATGCATAAAGCTCATGTTGACGAGTTTTCTGACCACTGATTGATCGGGACTGCTGCACCTTTGTTACGGGTCTGATCTAGGGTCCTTAGGGTCGGTTTTGGTTGGGTGGTTCAGGGCTGGAAGTGTATGGAACCATACAAGAATGGCCTATGACAGCAGCTAGGCGAGCAGATTTTTGTATGGGATTTAGGGGCCTTGCCAGGGCTGGGTCACGTGTTGTGACTGGACCCTCGGGGCTCCGGCCAGTGGTGGCCGGAGCAGGTCGGAAATTGGAGGGTAATGCAGGCTGCTCAATAAGGGGTGCGCGCAGATTTTTGGTTAGGGAAAGTGGGTTCTATTTTGAGCCATGCAAGCCATGGATTGGACCAGGGCCTGGTCCATGATGACGGGCATGACCCTGGGGAATTCCTGCCGGCGGAGCTTCGGCCAGGGGTGGCCGGAGCTGGGTGGTAGACGGTTGAAGGTGGGGACTGCTCACGTGAGAAGAGATTATTGGGCTATGTATTGTTTTTTTTCTTTAGGTTCTAAGTGGACCGGACTCGGGTTTTCGGGTTCGGGTCGGGTCTAAAATATAATGGTCAAATTATTTTGGTCCGGGTTTAGGTTAGATCATTTGAGTTCGGTTATTTTTATTTTAATTAATTAAGAGTTTAAGTTGTTAATTAATGGGATTGAGCTTGGTTAAATAAATTAATTGGGCTAGTTTAATGGGCTTAAATAATTAATGAAGTGAGCCCACTAATTTTTCATGGACCGCGTGATCCATGAGAATTATTGGGCCAAGTTGCGTCGGGTTTAGTAATTTTAACGGTCTAATCCCTAGGTTAATGAACTAGTTAATAATTTATTAGATTAATTTTAAGTAAAATAGTTTAATGGGCTTAATTAATGTTTTAAATGAGCCCATTAGTTCGTCATAGACCTGGAGTTCCATGAGAATTAATGAGTCATGTCTTGTTGCTTAATGCTTATTGGGTCAGTCTAGGAATTTTTGGGTTTAAGTCAGGTGGTCAGCAACTCGAACAAATCCTTAGAAAAATAAAAGGTCCGTAAATATATATTTAATTCATGCATGAATTTTTATTAGATATATAAGTATGATTTTTAAGAAAATAAATTAAATATATATTTACGGACAAATTTTCATGAAATAAAGAAATAATGAAAATTTTTAAGTTCATGCATCATGTAAGAATTTTTATGTTAAGTTTGAAGGCATGTTAAGAAAAATAATATTTTTATGGAAGTTGAAGTGAAAGTGAAAAGTGATGTGATTAGAGGCCGGGATACCTGGGCCCGGTAACATTCCTGATAATGTTTATGTTATAATGAGCTTATGGATCCAACATTGAGTGTTGGTGAAGTGGCAGCACAGAGGTGGAAACCCTACCGCCACGTACATTGGTTTTTATGATTGATCAATTGTTAAGTATGAGGCCACTAACATGGATACAACCTGTTGAGAATTAAGAAATTAAGGCATGCCAATTTATGAAATTTATTAAGTATGATGTTTATGATATAATATGATGATGATGTTTTTGATTAATTTATACATGTTCATATGCATATATTTTTAAGGTCATGCATGTATAAGTATATTCACGTATTTTATATGATGTGTTCTTGTATGTGATTTCATATAGTTACATAAGGATAGAACGTGATGAGCCTCTAGGCTCATTAGATTTAAATGGTGCAGGTGAGTATGAGAATAATAAAGAAAATGTGGTCACGACTGGCGGCGAGGGCGTATGAGCATCCAAGCAGGTAGTACCCGTGACCATAGCTCTATTTATGATATTTATGTTTGAGAGTTAGAATAAATATTCCGCACATGTTTTATTATTTTGGATTTATGGAAGAAATATTATTTAAAAATTTAGTTATGAGATTTTTCTGCATGAGATTTGTTCATGATTTAGTAATTAATATTATGTATTTATTTGCATGTAATATACTTATATATATTTATATATTGTATATTAAGTTATGCATATATTTTATATTTACGTATTTATGTTCACGTTGCATGAAATTGTTGCAGTAATATTATTTAATTATTTAGTTATTGAATTTTTGTGCTTGAGATTTTATCATGATTTGGTTAATAGATTTTATGTATTATATTTATATAATGTATGTTAAGTTATGTAAAATTATTTTAAGTATGATATATATATTTATAAATAATAATTTAAAGTAAAGAAATATAGTAGAGAGTATAGTATGTTTTTTTAAAAAAATTCAGTAGTAGTTTTGGGTCGTTTCATATAGTGTTGAACTCGGTTGAGATCGGAGCTTCTGATCCAGCCTTCGGAGCTTTCGATCATCATCAAATTCAAATTTGAATATCTGACGCTGAGTGGAGATCGGAACTTTCGATCAGTACTTCAGAGCTTCCGATCGGCTGCATTAAATACAATGTCGGTCAAAAGTCTCCGGACAAGATCATGTCTTCGCCGTCGGAGATCGGAACTTCCGATCTGGGAACAGAGCTTCCGATCTGGTGGTCTTTGCAGCTTCCGATGAATAAAAAAATGCTGGAAATAGATCGGAGTTTCAGATCTGTCCTTCGCTGGTTCCGCACTTGGTTCCGAAGCTTTAAATAATGTCAAATAATGATCGGAGCTTCCGTACACCTTCCAATGTGTTTCCGAAATGGTTTCCAAAGTGTGCACAATATTTTTTTCAATTTTTTGAACTTGCGATATTATTCCTTTTCTCTGAAAATTCCTTACTTGAAAACATTAGTAATAATTAACCTAGTTTTGTAATCATCAAAACATAATTTTTGAGATATGTTAATGCATTAAAAAAATTAATCTCACAACACGATATTTGTATGCATTTAAGGCGTAACTAAAAATATTAATTAAAATATATAATAATTAAATTTATTAATATATAAAAATGATTTTATTTATAATTAAAATAGGAATTCTAATTTGAATATTCATTTTTTAATGTTAAAATTAGTTATGTTATAAATTATATTTAAATAATATTAAATTTCTTAAATTTACAATTAATTAAATTGTAGGGTATTATAGGAAAATTTTTTTTATCAACCTTCATCCCTCCTCCCATAAGGTATTATTAATCCCCCATAAAAATGATAATAGTATCTACAGTGCGGGCCGGATACGGGCTGGGCGGACTTATCATAATATTTATCAAGCATACCAAACGCATGATAAGAGAATTTTTAGTGAATATATCGATGCCATAAAGAAGTTGCATGGAATTGTTGCAGTAATATTATTTAATTATTTAGTTATGGAATTTTTGTGTGAATATATCGATGCCACTATTCTCGCTTGACCGTGGCCGCATTCTAATCTGCAAATTCAGAATTTTTAGTGAATATATCGATGCCATACATTTAATAATAAAATAATATTATTCTAATTCTAACAAATAAGTTTATGAAATTACGAACTTTGACGAAAAACTTTTTTATATACAACATTTTTTGTTCTTGTATCATCAATATTTGTGATTGAATTTGGTTTTATCAAGACTTTTTGTGATCTCTAGATAACGCAACATATAATTGGTCATGTGAAAACACAGGTTGAGGCAGGTATATACTAACAATTGGTATAGTTTTTTCCTTGTTCTTTATTAATTTTCATTGTAAAGCACAAACGAATCGAAAATTGTTTTCTTCTAAATTGAAAAAAATATCCCTCATTCTCAGCAGGAGACAAAGGGTATTCTTAGTTTGATTTGCTGGATAAGGGATGGATTAATTAGTAATCCATCACAATTATGCGTTTGGTTCGATTTTTGTGTGTTACGAGTTCTCCCACCGGCCCTCATTTGGGCCCGCACTGTACACACAATGTGTGTGATTCTCTGTCACACACCACAGACGTGATTATTTGTGCATCCCCATGATTATAATTGTTTTTACCGTTATATCCTTATGTGACCATTTTTTTATTTTTTATTTTAAAAAGTAATAAGGTATATTTTTAGAGAATAAGAACTTGAGGTTGAAATGAGTAAGCGGCAAATAAATTACAACGAATTTTTTTTTTTATAGACCAAAAATATAGTTTGTTTTTTAAGCTTAAAAAAATTAGAGATTTTACTTTACAATATATAACAAAATGTACCCATTTTAAAAAACATAAAAGATTATAAATTCGTCAATCGCATAACAAATTCACTATTTTAATTTTACAAAATAATTAATATGTAATAAATATCGTTAATTATTATCAGAATGATTAATGTATAATAAAAAATTAATTTACAAAATAACAAAATTAATTTTTAATATTAATATCAATATTTTGTTCTTATTAATGTTTAATTATTCCTATTATTGTTGTTATCGATGATATTATTATTTTCCTAATTATTATCAATTTATTTTCACAATTATTGTTATTATTATAATCAATATATTTAACATTAATTTATTAGAATTATTTATCATTTTTTATTGAACAGTAAGCAATTATGAATTTTTTTAAAAAACTTATTATTATTATTATTATTATTATTATTATTATTATTATTAGTATTATTATTATTTTATGATATTTATTTATTTGTTTATTATTATTATTATTATTATTATTATTTTCTGATATTTATTTATTTATTTGTTTATTATATTTAGGTTAAGTAATTATATACACAATGAGGATATTTTGGGTATTTCATGTTAATACAAAAAATTAATCCATAGTGTTAAAATCATATCAAACATCATATATTTTATCCCACCATATTATTTATCACTACTTCTCATTTTTTAATCACTCTAATTGTCAATCTTTAACTTATCTCATCATACGTACCAAGCGGTGCTTTAAGTATGTCGGACTTGAAGGTTTTATCATTATTTTTGTTTTTCATAATTTTTCAAGACAATTTTCTGTTGGATTCAAAGAGAATCAAAAATTTCTGATGAATTATGCTATCTGAAATATGCCGCATGCCACTCTCACGTTTATAAACATTTGTCAAGAATAACTCATTAAAGAACCAATTAGTTAGGAACTGCGAATCTGTCAAATCCATTACAAATTTTCCCCTCCCCAGTATGTTGTATTTAATTTTGCATCTGTAAATACTGATGCTGCTTTGTTAAATAATTTATGAATTTAGTTTAATTCACTAATTTAATAGCAAGAGAATATAGGAAGCTTCGTAATGATACAGAAAGGGAAAAGCAGATGACAAAGGGAAAATCCTTGAAAGAGAAACAAGTCCACAAGATAAAGGAAGAAAATATAAAATATTGACTAATTTATTTGATTTAAAGTTTATAATTCATTATCTATATTATTCTGTTATTTTTTATTATCAATAACGATGAAATATTAATATGGTGCACAATATAGATTATATATCTTTTTCTAAAATTTTATTTTTATAACTCTAACATGACATCAATTCTAGGGGTGACAAATTTTACATAAATCCCGACCCGTCCCGATTTCCAACCCGTTTTCGTCCCGAATTTTTCCCGTCCCGAAATTTTTTCGACCCGATCAATTTCGGGATCGGGATCGGAATAGGCAACTCTTTCCGACGGGATTCCCGACCCGACCCAAATATAAAAATAATACTTTTTAATAATATTTTTTAATTATTTTTTTTTAATTTTATGTTTAATATTAATGTTTTATAATTATATACCATATAATTTTTTTTATTAATCTTTTTTAATATTAACATTGAGTTATAAATTTTTATTTTGTTTTTTTTATTATTATGAATAATTATATGTTTTTTTATTAATCAAGTAGTTGTTTTAGTTTATTTGTAATATACTAAAAAAATGTTTTAGTTTTTTAATGATTATATATAAAAAAATTATAATTTATTTGTAATGTATAAATTATTTGATTTTTTTCATAATTTTTTTTAAAAAATATTTTCGTAGAATTTTTTTTTTAAAAAATATTATTCGGGATTACCCTCTCCCGATCCAACGGGATCCCGAACATTCGGGTTCCTACACTTCTCGAGTGCGGGATCGGAAGAAAAAAAAATCTCAATTCCTATAGGAACGGGAATCGGGTAAGGGGGTTACGGGACGGGTCCCGACCCGATTCCACCTAATCAAATGTTCGATTTTTTTCTCAATTTCTAATACACAATTATGAGATTGATTACTAATTTTTTTTTCAACAATTATAAAATCAATTAGATTAATAACGCCTAACAATTTCTGAACAAAGATCTTTTGTGCGTATTTTATGAATGAAAGTCATTAGTTGCAAATTGATCTCTTTTCAACTGATGTATAATAAAATTGTGTTCCCACATACATTGATCGTATTTTTTACTAGTATAAATAAATATATTTAAATTCATTTGATGATCTATTATACTTTAGATTGAAACAGTGAAAATCCCTTTAAAGATCCGATAGAGGGGGACAATCTCCAACCATTTCTCCACTAATTTGCTGTTTAATTTAAAACTTTTTTTAACACATTCTTTTTATGTAACAGAACAATTAAAACCTTTATGTGCCATATTTACTACATCCACCTTAGGAAGATTAAGCAATGGAGCGAATGTCATGATTTTGTCAAAACTAGACTTTTGATAAAGCCATACTTGTAGCGGAGGAATGAAATATACCAGGTTTCGGCCATGATTTTCGACACATTGTACTAATTTGGATCTGTATTAAAAAGCTTAAATTAAGAGCATATATCATATATATATATATATTAAATTTTAAAAGCTTAAATTAAGAGCATATATCATATAATATTAAATATTAGATGCCACCTATTTCTAACCACAAGCCTAGGAGCTATGGGCTAAGCAAATTCAATTGATGGTCTATCAAGAAACTTGTGACTATTTACTCTGGTAGAACGTACAAAACTGTACCCTCAAAAAAGAACGTACAAAACTGTTGGTTACTGCATCCTCGGGCGTTTTGATTGAGATTGTTCCATCCAATCGATGCATTCCTCCGAAGATCCCGAGGGGTGAGCGAGTTGCCACTCGAGCAGCTTTTGTTGCTGTAGTGAAAGATAACAAAACACAATATGTTGATTGAGATGTCAGATGTTAAGAGTGGTCTCATGCTATTTGATACTAGGCGAGCGGAGAGACGTACCCATTCTTTAACCACTGGTCCTCCAGATTTAAGCTGTAAGATTCTCATGATATCCTTACCGTTTACTAGTGGTTTCAGTTCCCAGACTTTCTCTAGACCTGAGTGGCACGAAGATTGGAATTCATATTTTCAAAGGTTGCGGGCATAGACCCATTATACACGCAACAAAGGATGAGTTTAATACCTAGTTCCATAATTGCATTCTCTACCCTGTTAAATAGTTCTCTTCTGTCTGTCAATTCGGGAACCACGCTGGATGAATTTCCACTCAAACCTATATCTGTAGGATACAAGAGGATCAAAAGAACCAGCGCAGATCGCCAAAACTCTTTAATTTCTCGAAGCAGCAGCCCTGAGAATGCGAATATAATAATTATTTGGCAGAGTCGAAAGTCACCTTCTTGGCAGGAAAACCTCTCCTTTCACGGAGAGGCATAGATTGTAATTTAACAAAATACATGCATAGTTGGTTGTACAAATGCGTGGTTAAGTATTCCGGTAGGTTCCATTTTACAAAGTACCACGTGGTTAATTAAATGCATGCACAGCCAAGATATTGGAGCCCCTTTTTCACCACCAAAACCTTGATATGCACTTGAAAAGCATCTAAAGTTCAATATAAGATCGTGTTGCCTGCCTACCTACAAACAGTTTCCTGATTTATCAGCGACTACATAAATTTACTTCTTCAGAGCAAACAAATAAGTGAGGTAGCTAGGTAAACTCGAACTGTCGCTGTTGGATTGGGTATGCAGGAAGTAAGATTATTTTACCTGCTAATACTCTAAGTTTTGCCATGATTGGGACATCAATAATTTCTTGTTTCCATTCAACTTCAAGAATTTGAAATTTTTTGTCTGACTGGATCAAAGGAATCAAAGATAAGAACTTTTCCACCGCTAGGTGTAAGCTTATCACCTGCAGCATGATGTTGGTAACATTAGTCAGGGATCATTAACTTACACCTAAAATAAACGGAAAAACATGTTCGCAAAAGACTCTAGAATATGAAAACTATAGGGTTACAATGAAGCATACTGTTTCTGCATCGCTAGACTTCAACTTAAGAGAAGTGCCAAAAATGTATCTTGCAACTGGAACCTGTCAAAAACCATGCATATTTAGCACGCAAATATGGAAAAGAAATTAGCTAACACTTCATATATTTATTTTGAAATGCTATGTCTCTGAGGAAATAATTTGGTCATCCAAGCAGCATATAAGAATTGAATACTGAGTGAACATCACAATGAAGCATCTGGAGCCTATCATTTGGTAAATTTTTAAATAAACAGGTCAATCAACCCATAAAAAGCAGAACAGCGGAATGGAATGGTGAAACTATGTATAAAAAAGGGGGTCTATAAACCCATAAAAGGTGGGTATCTAACCATAAAAGGTGGGTGGTATCTGAGTAAAATGGAGCCTATCATTTGTTAAACTAATGCGATTACAGATAATTATTGGTGATTAAAAGAAAATATTGGAGATATAAGGTTAAATCTGGAAGACAAATGAATCGTGCCGTCAATTGGATGCATAAACTTATCCCATTTTGGTGACATACACCCCAAAATAAGTTCAATCGCACAAATTCGCCAAAACCATATTAGATAAAGTTGGAAACTTATTTACCTGTTTACCTTTCTTGTCTCGATAAACAGTCTTCCTCAATGGAAGAAGCAGAGCAGCATATAAGGAGAGCCTCAACTGATCAACCTAAAACAAAGAAAAAAAACAGATATTATGGAAATCTTAGAATTTATCTCCATAGAGATATAGAGTATGAATTGACTGCTAGGCATTTGAAACCTTGCAAATACCATTACAAGCTTTAACAATCAAATTTATGCCCACTCACAATTACTCTCAAGCAACTTACCAAATAGTGCATTTCTTTTCCCATATCCTAGAAATAACAACAATGTAGATCACATATTCATGATTCAACACTCACAGTGATCGATGAGCAGCCTATTAACTGCAAGAACCTCCATGAGGCATCCATGTAAGCAACACAAAGCCTGGTGAAATAAAATAAATTTTAACGAGTACAAAGGTGAGATGGGGAGTAACACACCATAAAAAGCAACACAGCAAAAACACAAGAATATCACAAGTAAATATGACACACACACACACACCCCAACTATGAACACCACCATGCCTGCATAACACAATGTATATTTAGAAAATTAAACAAGACGTTCTGTAAAGAAATTGATTTTCAAATGTGCACATCTTTAGATAGCACTGAGTGTGTGTGTGAGTGTGTGTGCATGTGTGTGTGTGTGTGTGTGTGTGAGAGAGAGAGAGAGAGAGAGAGAGAGAGAGATATTACTTCCCAATTGGACATTCAAAATTTCAAATAAGAAAATCATTTCAAAGTCAATTGGCGGTGCAAGAAACAAAACAAAAGAAAATCCTACAACTTGCTTCCAACAAAGAAAATTCAATCAGTTAAGGACTGATCCAACTATAGGAAAGTAAAAAACCTTTCACATCCATCCAGTGTTGGAGGTTCAATCTCAGAAGGAAGACTGAATACAGACCAATATAACTGCAGCTCAGAAATGTAGCTCATTGCATCCACAGGTCGATTGCCAGATATCATGAGATCAATCTACAAGATGTAATGCTTGAAATCAACACATAACTTTGACTTGGGAGTAAGGTCACGATATGGACTGAAAACTTAGCCCCGCCACAAAAGCACTATCGAAAAACAGTAAAAAGCACACCTCGTGACCAACACGCTCTCTGCTAATTTTACCAATGATAGCAGCTTTTACTTCATCGTCCATAGCAGCTATCTTCAGTTCTTCATCTAGAACAAATCCAAACCTTGCACCTGAGATTCACCCATAACAGGTTGGACCCTAACAGAATTCTGTAATTTCTTTCTTATGTCAAATGCTTGAATCTACTCCACAAAAAAGCAGAACATGGAAACAGAAGTTTTTAGAGAACTACCAAACCGAATTGCTCGAAGAACTCGAAGGGGGTCATCCAAAAATGTCTCCTTCGGAACAGATGGGGTCACTAATTTTCCTGATTTCAAGTCTGCAATGCCTGTAACAAAAAAAAAAAGTATTAAGTTTGAAACAAAAGGAGAGCATGTGACATAATACGACAATTGAAATCGAATTTATTAAATTAAAAACATAAATATGTGAAACCTCTTCCAGTTAAGTCTTCGACTGAGCTCGTGTTAATGTTGTAGAACATGCTGTTAAAGAGCAAGTTTATCAATAATCTACTTTAAAGCACTTCAATCATTTTAAACTGAAACAAGATAGATAGCTCTCCCCCAATAATATCACACTTAGTCATATACACAAGTATTCATACATCTATATTTGTGTCATATGCCCCATCTGTACGAATTACAATCTTGAGTTCTCACAAAAATATGAATATAAAAAAAACCACCTGTTGATGGTCAAATCCCTCCTATAAGCATCCTGTTGAGCAGTGCCAAACTCCTGCAACAAAAATAACATACTTATGAACAAAATTAAAAACTAGAATTTTGAAGTTCACCAAATAAGGGCTTGTAGCTGTTGATGGTTGCAAAATGGTGTCTACAATTTCTCTATACAGTTAGCGCTCCTCTAACCAAAACATTGCCAGTAAAAACACTCCGGGACTCGGATATTTAGCCCATTCATATCAGTGCCCACATTCGAGTATAAGTTCCTACTTCTAAGTGGTTCATTTTGTTGAGCTCAATTCCCTAATTTAATACCCGATTCATTCAATAAACTGAGTGGAAAATCATTAAATGCACGTACCATTGTTGGAATACGGCTATTGTTGGTGTATTCTTCAGATCTTAAGTTGACAAAATCAATCCACACATCAAAGAGGTGCATCCTCGCTGTTTCCAAATGTTTTGACTGATCTGGATTGCTGGAAGAGAGGCATAATTAGCAAATATCTATGCTCTCTGTTCACGGAATGCTGTTTTACAGACTAAAAGATTTGGACAAGATCATCAATTAATACAAAGGTAAAAGCACAGAAAGTACCTCTGAATCAAGCCAATTCCTTTTGTTTCTTCCCCGGTAGCAGATAAATACTCATTTACTTTGTCACAAAACTCCTTTCCCGCCATATTCTCAAGAGCGATATCTATATCGTAACACTCTTTTCCTAAAAGCTACAATAAGAAGAATGAGACTGAGAATAAGTATATGAATTTGATAAATTGAGAAACCTCGAGAAACCCTCTTAATGTTCTATGGAAAATATCAAATCATCTTTAACTAAGTTTATGAATCTATGATGCATGGATACTCCCAAATTGGTCGCCACCTATACTCTCATTACATCTCTTTAGTGAGGATACTTGATAAATATTAAATATTCATCAGATACTTCTATATGCTCAAAAGAAAGTACTGTGCAGCAATAAATGAATAAAAGAAACGCAAATACCATATTCGACATGGTTTACCATCAAGTTTTGACTGTATCCGATGTGGTTAATGATCATATATCAATCGTCATTCGATAACATAAGGGCTAGTTTTTAATTTTTGACCAGGGATTAGCTTTATTTAAAACAACCGATATATAAAAATAAAATATATAAAACATGAAAATCCCTAATTGATACGTATGATCGTTATATTTTAATTTATTAATAATGAGTTGTTTTTCCAAAAATATAATTTCATCAATATCATTACCGTCAACACAATCACAACCAAATACATATGTGGTTCAAGGTTTTAACATACTAAAGTCTTAATTAATCAGATAAACATCGAATTTAAATATAATTTAAAATATTATCACAAAAGATCTTATTGAGTCGACAACATTTAACATAAAAGTTGTCGTGAGAAAAGAGATACAAATGTATATTTTCGCAGCTTCGCTCCACTAAAACATTAATTAATTTTTTTACCCACATCAAAAAAGATCGTACCAAGGTAGTGCCACAATGTTGTTTTTACGACTAACGTCAAATGACATTTCACATTGTGAAATACCGTTTACCACTCATTCTTTTCCCCCAAAAATGCATCATCTCAATGAAAGTGCATAACTTAAGTACCACAAATTTATGGAACAAAAAATTCAACCAAACACATGATAAGCATTTGTTGGACATCTATCGCCCACTAATCATATAACCCTATATGTTCTTACTTGTATAAACACGTGCAAAAGGCAACCTCATATAGTATTTGAATCGTTATTGTTTCGCTTGTAATATGAGATGTCGCGCAATGACACAAAATTCACCAAAGTCCAAACTATAACCCAATTTCTCTGCCTACCGAATACACTGTATTCTTCAATAAATATCTGAATCATTCATAAAATAACCCAAGAACCCACTGGTATTCAATAATAATTCAATAATAAAGAAAACCAAATTTTTCCAAAAGTTTTAGCAACACAAGCAATTTACAAAGAAGGGAATCACAATAAATAAGGATGGAAGGACACATGAACAAAAGGGTCCCAACCTTATCACGAACCCAGCCTCCAGCAACCCGAAGCTCAGTATTAAGATTAAAGTGGAGGCAAACTTGAAGTAGAAGGTCGAATATTTGATTCTCCTTATCCGTCAGAATAACTCGGTCATTTACATGAACAGATGGCAGCAAAGAACCCATGGTCGCCGTCGCGGGGACTTTTACACCAACACCCATGCACAATCTACGATAAAAATATTGATTAAAAGGACGTAAAAATCGGCAGCAGTTGAAATTAGTGCTTGTGATAATAGCAATACTGCGGCGGAAAGCAAGAGTGGGGAAACTCAAAGGGTTTGAGCAGAAGAAGAGCGATTTAGGGGTAGGGAAAGATGATGAGAAGAGGCGGGGATTTGGCAATTTCATAAGCATCCCCACATCTGCAGTTGACAAAATTTACAAGGTTAGACAGTTGTCAAGTCAAGGATTCGTACTTTACGATAATACTCTCATTTAACCCTAGAAAAGTTTTCACATTCACGTCACTTCCGGTTTTTATTAAATGTAATTTAAAAAAACATTTTAATTGCACAAATAATGCACGGTGGGGGTGAAGCAAAAATACTTTAAAACGCTAACTTGAAGAGCGGACGCTGCATTATTTTAATGGCAGCGTCCGTTCTTCAAAGAAGCGGACGCTGCCCATGTGCATACAATGCATGCCCTAGTATATTTTATTATTATAATATCAGCGTCCGCTAAGGCCAATTGCGGACGTTGATTATTCACCATCCGCCTTCCTCTCCTGCGGACGTGATTTTTAGAGACACACGAATAATTAAATTATCGAGCACGCATAAAATCCCTACAATAATATACAACCTCCCACAATAATATACAACCTTCCGACAAACACTGAACTCACTTTTTTTTTTACTATTGAACATCATGCTTCTGACAAAATTCCCACACAACTTTTGATCACATTAAATAGCGTGTTTAAGCCTTACAAAATTTGAAATTCAATCCTTCAATTATTCTATATAACTAGAAACAATTTGTTGAATCTCAGTGTCTCTCACTCTCTTTTACTTGAAGAAGTTCTTCACAATTTCTGAAAAATATTGTTTTCGTTCTTCTTTCCTCCTTCCTCCTTCTGTCTTTGTAATATTTTTTCTTGAAATTTCATCTTCGGAATGGATAACATTGATGTGCTTCTATATTTTGGTGGGCATGTTAGTGTTGAGAATGAGTCGGTTGAATATAGTATCCCGTATATTAGACCGATTCGAGTATTGAGATCAATTTCTTTGTTCGAGTTGGTTGAATATGTGCATAGAATATTGGTCATTGATCCGACGTATTTTAATCTGAAGCTGTCGACGAAATACTCATTTATGGAGAAATCAATATGACATGAAATTCCAGTCGACCTTGTTGATGTTGACGCTCTGGAGTTTGTAATGCAATGCCCAAATATAAATGTATTGCATTTGTACGTTGAAGCAAATCAAATTGATCAGGATGAAGAATCATATATTCCACATGTTACAGAAGGATTGAGCAATATGCAGTTTGACCGTGAAGGCGGTCCGTGGGATCAACATATCACTGGTCCTTTTGAACATGTTCCTCCATGCTGGACAAATACGGGTCTGAGTTGGGATCAAAACGTCGGTGCAATAAATTTGTATTCAAACAACCAGAATTTTGCTCAACACGATGATGTTCCTAGAATTGATGATGGAGATGTTCCTAGAAGTGCTAGTGATACTGTACCAGAGATGTCATATGGGGAGTCTGGAGAAGATGACAACGACGCTGATGATTTGAATGATGATGAACGTGTGAACCCACATGAAAATATCAATGAAGGGACGTCATCTCGTCCACCACCTCGCCAAACATTACAGAGGCAAGTCGTACCATTTATCTCCACTGATTCTGAGATGCCCTCATTTTTCAATAAATACTTTGGAGAAGAGACTCCGGATTCCATCGGTGTACCTGTCGGGGCACGAGCAAGTTATTACAATCCGGAAAGAGGAGAACTTGGTGTACACATGTTATTTAAAGATAAGAATGATCTCATTGCTTCTGTGAAAGATTATTCAGTCAGAATTTCCAGGCGTGAGTATCGTGTAGTCGATAGCACACGCATTCTGTGGAAGGTACATTGTAGAAATGATTCTTCTACTGCCCGATGTCGTTGGTGTCTTCGAGCTTCTTTCAAAGAGAAAACCGGCTACTGGAAAATAACAAGATATGACGGTCCTCACACGTGTATATCTACCAACGTGGGCATAGATCATCATAACCTGAATAGCGATATGGTCGCACAGACGTTGTTGGGTATTGTACGTTGTGATCCTTCGTACGAGATTAAATATATCATGGAGAGCGTGAAGGATAAATACGGATACCAAATCTCGTATACGAAGGCGTGGCGAAGTCTAAAACGTGCAGTGAAAATTGTTTATGGGACTTGGGAGAGTTCTGTGCAACTGCTTCCGAAATATACGCGTGCTCTGTGCAAATATAATCCCGAAACAGTTGTTGAGTGGAAGCATCTTAGATCGAACAACGAATCAATAAAAACATTGAACTATGTTTTTTGGGCATTCAGGCCTTCTATAGATGGATTTCGCCACTGTCGGAAAATCATCAGCGTTGACGGCACACATTTGTATACAAAATATAAGCACAAAATGCTGATCGCAGTCACTCTGGATGCAAACAATCAGGTGTTGCCGCTGGCATTTGAAATCAT
The DNA here is from genome assembly GCF_033568475.1 of Henckelia pumila. Classification (NCBI taxonomy): domain Eukaryota; kingdom Viridiplantae; phylum Streptophyta; class Magnoliopsida; order Lamiales; family Gesneriaceae; genus Henckelia; species Henckelia pumila. Next base: position 160,545,934 of record NC_133121.1, on the reverse strand, counting down.
GGATGAAGAGACGTCGGATTCCTGGAAATGGTTCTTGGAAAATGTTGGTCAGTATGTTGTTTGTGGTGAAAGTGGAATATGCCTAATTTCTGATAGGCATAAGGGTATTGTTCGAGCAGCTGAGGATCTCCACTATTTTAAACCTCCGCATGGTGTGCATCGTTTTTGTTTGAGACATGTGTGCTCAAATTTTAATGCGAGATTCAAAGATGTGCATTTGAAAGATTTATGTTGGGAGGCGGGCAAACAACATCAAGTCTGTAAGTTCGACGCAACAATGGAGGCCATCAGGAATAAAAATATTTTAGCACACAGGTACTTGGCTGGAATCTCAAAGGAGAAATGGAGTATGGCTCATGATGGAGGTTGGCGTCGTGGGGTGATGACGACAAACATGTCTGAATGTTTGAACAGTGTGTTAAAGGGAGCTCGTAGACTCCCTATATCTGCGATAGTGCACTTGACTCTTTTAAGATGCGTACAATACTTCATTGAACGTGTGGCAAAGGGTCAACGCATGGTTCAGGAAAATTAGCTGTGGTCGGACTATGCATGTTGCAAATATGAAGAATGGGCAAGAAAATCAAGCGAACATCGTGTTGTTAAATATGATGTACGGACTCAAACTGCTTCAGTTGCGACCGGGGGCAGACCAAGTCGCGGCCAACATATACAAGTGGTGAGGTTATCAACGAGTGATTGTTCATGTGGTAAATGGACAATTTTTGGAATCCCATGTTCTCACGCTATTTGCACTGCGAAATACCATTCGTTAGATCCGACAACCCTAGTTCAGTCATGGTACAACATATCGAACTACCTCGCGGCGTATGAAGGTAGATTTGAACCTCTTGCCGATGAACGCTATTGGGATCCTCCTACCTTTGAGCTGCATCACAACCCGGTTAGACGTGAAAGAAGAAGAGCTGGTAGGGATACAACTACTCGAGTGAGGAATGAGATGGACAGACCGATGGTCAGGGAGAGACAACGACGGGCACAATAATTGGTAAACATTATATTTAATTTATCGCTCACATTATTATGATATGTGTATTTTGGAATTTTGAAATTAATTTTCATATATTTTTTTTCCAGGAACATCAGATATAAAGATTGTTGTATCGCGTGATATTAATATTATAATAATGTTTTTCGTTCGTGTTTTCATAATAAATGTGTACCTTGTTTTGCTTGTACAGTTTTCATGTATGAGTTTAAATAATAAATATTAAATTTATTACTACTAAATTATATGTTATTAAACGATATAAATCTTAAAGTGTAGATAAATGAGTTTAAATAAAATAATAGTTGTATGCATTTTATTGTATTTGTATATTTGTTTTTTTTTAAAATAAACAATATATTATAAAAATGATATATAATTTCAAATAATAAATATTAAATTTATTACTACTAAATTATATGTTATTAAACGATATAAATCTTAAAGTGTAGATAAATGAGTTTAAATAAAATAATAGTTGTATGCATTTTATTGTATTTGTATATTTGTTTTTTTTTTAAATAAACAATATATTATAAAAATGATATATAATTTCAAATAATAAGTATTAAATTTATTACTACTAAATTATATGTTATTAAACGATATAAATCTTAAAGTGTAGATAAATGAGTTTAAATAAAATAATAGATGTATGCATTTTATTGTATTTGTATATTTGTTTTTTTTTTAAATAAACAATATATTATAAAAATGATATATAATTTCAAATAATAAGTATTAAATTTATTACCAATAAATTATATGTTATTAAACAATATAAATCTTAAAGTGTAGATAAATCACATTAACAAATATATCACGATAGGTGGTTACAATTACAATTACGTAAATGACCATCTGTTCCACAACCACGTGGCCTACGTCTACGCGAACCTCTACGCGGTACAAAACCTTGAGGATTATTTTGGACCACATCGTCATTGTCCTCACTGCTCTGATTTTGTTCATTTGAATAACCTGTAAAAATAACTGGTGAAACAACATTTCTTTGAGGTGCCGACGTGTTAGGAAAACCAGGTGGCTGATCGCTGATCAATTCGATAATACTTTGGATATGGCTCTGAAATGGCGTCCGATAATCCTCGTCATCATATGCACCAGATGACCCCGTGTTATCAAAAACACCAGATGGCCCTGCATTTTCAAAACCACCAGAAGGCCCTGCACCGTCTTGCCAACCAGATGACCCTGGAACATATACTAAAGGTGACTGATAGGGATCAATAGGAGGCGTACCGAAATGTTGTGGAATATCATGTGGTACAGGAGCAAACAAATTATGGGGATATGGTCGAAAACCAATCCCGCTGACTGTGGGAGAAATAGTGCGAATAGTTATGCGCTCATACCATCGAAAGTAGTCATCATCTGTCTGCCTAGATCTTCCATGCAATTGACCTTGGACAACATAATTCAACCTTCTGTTCCAAATATTAATTGCATTTTCATGATATTCCCTCCAGTCTGTGTTGCGATGACCTGATCTGTTGATGTTGTGGAGGTCATCATTGTCAACTGCAGGTCTTGGAATAGGTTGACGCATTTCAAATTGCCTTAACACTCGATTCGGACGATGCATCTCCACAATTTCAAAGCAAATCAAAGGACAAACGCATCGCCAAATATTATTGTCGTATGAATCCATTATTATTCTGACATCTGGATCGTTTCTGTCGTACACTATCCAGTTAAACTACAAAATAAAAACTAAAAAAAATTACTTAAAATTTTCTATAAACAAGTTCATTGTTGCAGTGTTATATATTTTTCATAGTATACCTCATCATGATTCATACGATCAAATGAGTCTCTTATAATTCGAAGAGAGTGTGTCGGTGCATGAGTATAACTAAAAACATTGTTCCACCTACAATAAAAAAATGATTAAATATCGAGTAAATTAATCAAAGTTCATGTTATGACAATAATTTTTTTACCGAGCACCGTAGGGAGAAAATGGCATAATATCATCAGCAGGATTCGGGGCCACAAAATGAGATAAGCCAGTTCGATCAGGATTAACACATTTAATCCTGCTCCATGCCCATACCTGTCATGAGTATAAAATATAATTAAATAAATATTAATTTAATCTCATTTAATCATTAAAAATTATACCTGCAAAATATATAGAGGTCCGACTATTTTAGATTTTCCTATACGCGTTGCATTGCACAACTCACGATATAGGAACGCTAAAACTGCACCTCCCCAGCTGTAAGATTTTATTCGATCAATGTTCCGGAGCAGTTGTAAAAAAATCAATCTAGCCGATCCTCCTTGATAATCTGGTAGCATTATTCCTCCGATAATCATCAATGCTACACACCGACTATATTTCACAACATCAACCTCGGAACTATTATCATCAATGTATGTGGAGGTGCAGTGTTCGTATAAAGAGGTCATCGACAAGTGACCGCCTTTGAAATGTGTCGCTAATGGCATATATCCCAATAAATTTAAAAATATGTGTTGCCATTCTCCCACTTTATGCGACGCATCTATACCAGATATAACCTCACCATGAATTGGTAAACCCCAAATAACTGAAATATCCTGCAACGTGATAGTCGCCTCACCACATCTAAAATGAAATGTGTGGGTTTCACGTCGCCATCGTTCAACCAGAGCAGTGATCAAATGATGATCATAAACACGATATCCACACTGCAAAACACCGAAAAATCCCATATGATGTAAAAATGCTTTAACACGGCTATGTAACCCATTCTCCGTATATAATTTCCAAATCAAGTTGTCCGATCGTTTCGCTCGAATAATTTCATCAATATTTTCCGAACAAACTACTGATGATATATGTGATGCCTGCAAATACAACACGCTCGAATCTTGTACTGTTGCCATTCTGAAAAAAAATGACAATCATTAATCAATAAGTTAACTAATTATAACAATCAATTATACTTATAATAAATACACTAAATTTTATTAACCCATTCATGCTATTTGGAAATAAAATATTAAATATGAATTACATTAATTATTTTATTTGTTTCAAATAAAAATAAAAACAATAAAAATAAAATTAATAATAATAATAATAACAAAAGATTACTAAAAATTATTTCAATCATCTTTGTAATACTATATTTTATATAAAATAAATACGTTAATAATAATAACAAATTTGTCCTTAAACTAACTTTTCTTATATTTTAAATTTTTTATTTACTTAAAAAATTACTCAAAATGCAATAGTTTTGTGTATTCATACAACTAAAATTAAATATTTTAAAAAACTATCATATTTTTTTATCATATATAAATAAAATAAAGAATATCAAAAAAATATATGTTTAATTAATCTAAAAATGTGATATTATAAATATTTTATATCACATTTTAATAAGAACACAAAATATTAAATATTTTATATATAAAATCTTCTTTGACATTCCAAACTTATACTTTTACATGTATTATGAAAATTATTATGTTTATATCATTAATATTTTTATTTTACATATAATCAAAAAATAAAAATTTAACAATTCAAGTGCACATATATATTAATATTTGTTTTATATCAAATTTTACAAAATATTATAAAACTTTATATTTATGTACACTGAAATTTTGATAAATCTGTTTAAATCAAATTAAATATTAATTATATTATATAAATTTGTGTATAGTTTGATTTGGTTATATCATGATTATCTCGATTATTAATTTTAAAAACATATATTATCTTATGTCAATTCATTAAATATTCGAAAATTTGACAAATAAATAAATTAAAGTATTAGGAAGATATTTTTTATTCTTATTCTTATTTTTATTTTTTTATAAAATATTTCAATTGTATTTGTTTATTGAAAATATTCACTTAAATTTATTATTTAGAATTCAAATTTATTATCACTTTAATTATTTTCTCTTATTGGTTCTCAAATAAAGTGATTACACAATATTATATACATTATTTAATTTATAATTTTAACTAATATTACAAATTCAAGACATATATGTAAAAAATAAAAATAAATATGATATCTACCTTTTTAATATAATATATTATTATTAAAAATATATATTATTTCTTTGATAAACAAAGTATTAATTAAGTGGTATAAACTAATGTAATTAAGATGCGTAGAAATTTTTACTACATCAATATTTAACAATTCATTTAAATTTTAAATATTAATTCTATTGTATTAAAAAAATTAAAATTCTTAAAAGTCATTCAATATTATGAATTAGTTGTAGGCGATTTACTAATATAAATGTTTTTCTATTTTGAACATTTTATATTAAAACTTTCTATAAATGGTTAATATTTTAGGTAACTTAATTTAGGAATTAATACTATTGACCAACTTAGTAAAAATAAGGGATATCAAATAAAGATTACAATTACAGAGCGTGAATGATTAACCAAAATATTATATAATATAAAAATATAATATAGTAACATAACCAACAAACTATAGTCAACATTTAACTTAAAAAACATGAATAATAATAGTATTATTTAAAATATACACAAAACTTAATATTGTTATAATAATATTAAAACGTACCTCTATGTTATTTCACGTTTAATATCAACTTTACCTGCAAAAACAATATGAACAAAAATTCATATGAATAATAACACAATTTTTGATAGAATTTATTTTGCATGCAAAATTTAAAAAGAATTAAAACGATAACATTATAAAGTTACCTAATTCAGAAAACAACGCGGAAAATATTTCAAAAAGCTTCGGTGGTTGCTCGAAAAAAAAATATTTGCTTCGGTCCTTCTTCTATAAAATAAAAAAAAGAAAGCATTTAAGGAAAGAAAGGGAAGGAAAGCTTCGGTCTCCTGCAAAATAAAAATGAGAAAGCATCATAATGATCTCAAGTTCGCAGCATGCATATTTAATAGGTGCAATCACAATAATTTTGCATCACGGGCCAAAACGCCCGTGATGCAAAATAACAAAGCAGACGCTGCCAAGGCAGCGTCCGCTATCTTTCACAACGGACCCTGCAATTTTAATGCAGGGTCCGCTATTGGCAGGAGCCTTTTGCAGTATTACTGCAAAAGGCCCCACCATGCATTATTTGTGCAATTAAAATGTTTTTTTAAATTACTTATAATAAAAACCCCACTTCATTTATTCACAAGAGAAGGAGACAACCATTGCTTCGTTGCTACAGTACGAGCAGATGGCGATTAAAATTGATCTATCATTCAATTTAATCAAGAATTCCTATTTCACCATAAATTACAACTGATTAAATCTTTTTAGAACAAAAGGAACATAAATTATGAGAATTGTTCTACCATCCAAAATTTAACTAATCACAGTTGGAGATTATCGAAGATATTTTAAATATATTCAAATTATATTTTTTTCTTTGTTAGTTAAAACAGTACTGGAAAGAATATTAGCAGGATTTGTGCATATCAATTAGGGATATCTTAATTAGAGTTTTTTCCTTAATTAGTCACTTTTGTATATGGTAGAATGTCTATATATTTTGTATGTGTATCCTTGATCTTTAAGCAAGAAAGTTCCTTTCAACTCTTGTTTCATGGTATCAAAGCCACCGATACTGGTGCCTCGTTCTTCTGTCACTTTTCTGTAAACCACGAACAGAAATGGACTCCGAAGAATCTTCTGTTGTCATAAACCAAGGCTCTCAAGCACCTAAGTCAAAATCCAGTCCAACACCTCTTTTTGACAACCATTCTCTGCAAATCACTCAACACAAATTAAATGGACTGAATTTTCGAGAATGGTTTCAGTCTGTTACTCTTGTCATCAAAGGAAGAGGAAAAATTGGGTACTTGACAGGAACAATAAAAGCCCCTTTGATAACAGCGGCTGACTATAGCAATTGGGAGGCTGAGAATTCGATCGTCATGGCTTGGCTCATAAATTCTATGGAACCAAGCATTGGGCGGACATATTTATTCTACCAGACAGCTAAGGAGATTTGGGATGCAGTCCAAGAAATTTATTCTGATCTTGAAAACACATCTCAATGTTTCGAGATTCGGTCAAAAATTCGGAACACCAAACAGGGAAGACTTACAGTAACAGATTATTACAATTCTTTAGTGGAATTCTGGCAGGAGATCGATCTCTTTTATGAGATTGAATGGGCATGCTCTACTGATACAGAAAAATATAAAAAGATGCTTGAAAGAGAGCGTACATTTGACTTTTTGCATGGGCTGAATCCAGATTTGGATGAGGTACGAGGAAGGCTGCTCGGAGTAAAGCCCTTCGCCACTCTTCGTGAATCCTTTGCTGAAGTAAGACGTGAAGAAAGAAGAAAACGAGTGATGATGAATCCTTCCTGCCAAGATCCACATCCTTTGGAAACACAAGGTTGTGCTCTCGTGACAAATAAACTAGACACTGGTCGAGGATTTCCACAACTTGACAAGATTCGGTGTGATTATTGTCACAAACCAAATCACACTCGGGATATCTGTTGGGACTTACATGGCAAACCCCCTGATCGGAAACCACGAAAACAACGTCGACAACCGAGATCGGCCCATGTAGCTGAGTCAAATTCAAGCACTACTGCTGGTCTTGAAGAAATGCTACGACAGTTTCTCAACCATAATAAGATTGTTTCAGAAGCTGATAGTCAAAACCCTAAGAATCTCACAGCAGGCATGGCACAAACAGATACAATAAGTCATACCTTTCTGTCAACATCACAACCCTATTGTTGGATTTTCGATACAGGGGCATCAGACCATATGCTGGGTCTATGGAGGTATTTGAAAATTACACCGAATGCAACCCCAAGATCAACGTGTGGGTCGCAGATGGAAAAACAATAGCTGCTGTGGGACAGGGCACGGTTTGCCTACCAAATCTGATACTGAAATCAGTCCTTTTTGTACCTAAATTGACATATAATTTGGTGTCAGTTAGTAGGTTAACAAAAGATATGAACTGTGTTGTGATATTTTTCTCATCTCATTGTGAATTTCAGGACCGTTCTTCGGGGAATATGATTGGCATTGCTGAGAAGAAAGATGGCCTGTACTATCTTTCGAGTGTGGACTGTCCCAATAGCCTCAAGCCACAACATAAAAGGTCTATGTCAGTTGTGTCGAACTCTGAAATTTTGTTATGGCATCAACGTTTAAGACATCCAAGTTTTTCTTATGTGCAGATGTTGTATCCAAATCCTTTTATCAATAAAGAAAAACTCTCATTTTTAGTGCGAACATTGTGTCCTTGCTAAACAATCTCGAGTAAATTACCCACGTCACATACACAAACCCTCTAGACCTTTCCATTTGATTCATAGTGATATTTGGGGTCCATCTCGAACAAGTAATTTGAACAGAACTCAGTAGTTTATCACTTTCATTGATGACCATACAAGGGTTTGTTGGGTGTATTTGCTGAAAGATAAATCTGAGGCATTTTATTGGTTTAAACAATTCCACAAACTTGTCATCAACGTTTTCCAGTCCACTATCCAGGTTTTTCGAACAGATAATGGTCGGGAATATTTTTCAAATGAATTCTGTCAATATTTAGGGGATCATAGGATACATCATCAAAGTTCTTGTGTTGATACCCCTAAACAGAATGGGGTTGCTGAGAGAAAAAATCGTCATTTGTTGGAAGTAGCTCGATCAATAATGTTCACAAGCTCTGCTCCTGATACTAATTGGGGGGAAGCTATTCTTACATCAACCTATTTGATTAATCGTCTACCTTCAAAAACCCTTCAATTCAAAACTCCCTTGAATGCTCTTATCGATTACTTCCCAAATGTCAACCTCTTTAATTCATTGTCCCCAAAGATGTTTGGCTTCATCGTGTATGTCCATAACAAACAACCACATCGAAGCAAACTCGACCCTAGAGCATTTAAATGTGTCTTTGTTGGCTACTCTCCAACCCAAAAAGGATACAAATGCTATTCTCCTTTTCTCAAAAAATATTGTGTCATGCGATGTGACCTTTTTTGAAAATATGATGTTCTATTCCCACACCGGTCTCCAGGGGGAGAATCTTGCTGAAAACAGTAATCGGGATCCCAGTGTGTCACTTTCTATATCACATGATCTATCCCTTCAGCCCAAAAATTCCACCCATGCCGAACCAGAAAAAGATCATTCTAGTCTAGTCCCAGCTCTTATTCCTGTTCCAAGTCAGCAAATTCCAAATCCTGATCCAGAGGGGGAGCCAAGACTTATGGAACCTCTTTATAACTATTGTCGAAGGCCAAAAGCTTCTCAGAAATATCAATCATTGAACCAAGGATCGGATCCTGCTGAGAACAATGACTCGGAGTTACTAATTGCACTACGAAAAGGGGTAAGAGCATGAACTAAACACTCTATCTCAAAATTTCTGACTTGCAAAAAATTGTCTCCTGCCTTTAAAGCTTTTACAGCAAACTTAGATGACATTAAAATTCCAAGAGATATTTATGAGGCTCTTAAGTATCCAAAGTGGAAGGATGATGTGCAGGAGGAGATGCAGGCACTACTTGAAAATGAAACTTGGGAGGTTGTTGACTTACCAAAGGATAAGAAAGTGGTAGGAAGCAAATGGGTTTTCATAGTGAAGTACAAGGCAAATGGAGAAGTAGAAAGGTATAAAGCTCGTTTAATGGCTCAAGGCTTTACACAGACATATGGGATAGATTATGAAGAAACATTTGCTCCTGTGGCAAAACTCAACTCTATTCGAGTCCTCCTATCTCTGGCTGTTAATCTTGATTGGGAGCTACACCAGCTAGATGTGAAGAATGCTTTTTTGAATGGAAATCTTGATGAGGAAGTGTATATGAAAATTCCACCAGGATTTGAGTTAGAACAAGAACGGGGTAAAGTTTGTAAATTAAAAAAATTCTTGTATGGTCTGAAACAGTCTCCACGTGCATGGTTCACTCTGTTCAGCTCAACTCTCACTCGATTAGGGTACATTCAAGGTAAGGCCGATCACACTATCTTTATCAAGAAAGAGGAATGCGACAAAAAGGCTATTCTGATTGTGTATGTAGATGATATCATAATTACAGGAGATGATATTGTTGAGATTCAAGAGCTTAAAAGGAAGCTGAAGGAAGAATTTCAAGTAAAAGACTTGGGATCCTTGAAGTATTTCCTTGGCATAGAAGTTGCCAGAAGTAAAGATGGCATTTTCATTTCCCAGAGGAAATACATTCTTGAGCTACTAGAAGAAACAGGAAAGTTGGGTTGCAAACCAGTTGAAACTCCACTTGAAAGAAACTGGAAGAGTAAGATCAAAGATGATGAGCCTCCAGTAGACAGGAAGATACCAACGATTGGTTGGCAGGTTGATTTATCTATCTCTTACATGACCGAACATTGCGTATGTTGTAAGTGTTGTGAGTCAATATATGCATTCTCCTACTCAAATACATCTGGAGGCAGTAAATAACATTTTGAGATACTTGAAAGGAACTCCTGGAAGGGGAATAATGATCCAAAAGAATGAGAAATGAAGTATTCAAGCATATGTTGATGCTGACTGGGCAGGAGGTGAAGACTGTAAATCTACTTCAGGATATTGCGCCAAGCTGTGGGGCAACTTGGTTACATGGAGAAGTAAGAAACAAACAGTTGTGGCAAGGAGCAGTGCTGAAGCAGAGTTCCGGACTATTGCTCAAGGAATATGTGAGGTTATATGGCTTGAGAGACTTATGGAGGACCTGCAAATTCCTATTCACAAACCCACCAAGTTGCATAGTGACAGCAAATCTGCCATTAGTATTGTGAAGAATCCAGTTCAACATGATAGGATGAAACATGTGAGGATTGATCGAAGTTTTATCAAGAATGAAATTGATGAAGGAGACATCAATTTATGCTACATCCCTACTCTGGAACAAGAAGCAGACATTCTCACGAAAAGTCTCACTAAACCAAATCATGAAAGTCTACTTAGCAAGTTGGGAATGAAAAATATTTATTCCTACGCTTGAGGAGGAGTGTTGGAGATTATCGAAGATATTTTAAATATATTCAAATTATATTTTTCCTTTGTTAGTTAAAACAGTACAGGAAAGAATATTCAAAGGATTTGTGAATATCAATTAGGGATATCTTAATTAGAGTTTTTTCCTTAATTAGTCACTTTTGTATATGGTAGAATGTCTATATATTTTGTATGTGTATCCTTGATCTTTAAGCAAGAAAGTTCCTTTCAACTCTTGTTTCAATCACAAAAACTCAATTAAAATGCAAACCCATTCGTTATTTGCAATCCAACCGAGAAACATAGAGCTCTCACAGTCCTAACCCTATTGACTATTCAACACGTTGACTTACCCAGATTCCCATTTGCCTCTAATTTCCGGAAGATCTTGCTTTGTGTGGTGACTAACATACTCAATATCTGTGTAAGAAATGAAGACTTGAGAAGATGGAAAAAATGAAGAACGTAATTACCCTAACCTAATTGGCTACCGACAAATTATAGATATGATATATTCTGTTGAAATCTAACCTATACAAGCATGGGAAAACTAATGGGGTCGGGTGAAAGAGAATGTTACAGGAAAATAGTGAAAATAAACTTTTCCAAACCAACACATCATGAAGAATGCAATAGAATCTAGTCAAGGTCGAGAGCTCGTCACCCAACTCGACATGTACAGATCAAAAAAATTTACAAAAAAAAAAAGTTGCTCGATTTTTTTAACTATGGTTCTCCGTGAGAAACAAACTAATATTGTCATGTTATACTTGCCGGAAGGAGACTCAAAATTCGAAAAGTAAAAACGAAATTTTAGAAGGCGACAAATTTCTTCGTAACAACGACCGTTGAGTCTGGAAGCGTTCAAAAAAACCTAAATGAAAAAGTTTTAAAAAGTAAGAAACTATCCGACTACAGTTCAGCACCATTCACTATTTTGAGAAAGAAAAAATAAGACCACAACCAAAGATGAAGAGCGCGGAGATTAGGGATGTATATGAGCCGAGCCGAGCCAAACCTTATCAGGCTCAGGCTCGGATCATTTGAATTAAATAAGGGCTCGGGCTCGGCTCGGTCCGAGCTTTTATCATAGGGCTCGGGCTCGGCTCATTTAGTATATATATAGGCTCGGGCTCGGCACATTTATCTTATTAAACGAGCCTCGCTCGAGCTTGGTTCGTTAAGCAGGCTCGTTAGCGAGCTCGTATTCTGACTCGTTAAGTTGGCTCGTTTTCGAGCTCATCATGCGTAAGTACAATAAAATACATCTCTATATATTAATTATAAACTAAAATTAAATTTTTTAGTACATAAAATAAAAATGGCAAACCTAATAACAAAAAGAACATCCCAAAAATATTATATCAAACTTCCAAAACATAAAACCGACAACACAACTAGAATAAAACCATAAAATTGATCATCAAATATCCGTCATATGCCAACAGTCCAATACGACGATACACAATACATAACATCATGACAATAATTTCACTCTCGAAATCAATCAATCCTAATACTTCAGCTTCTTAATAAGTCCAAAGACCAGATACAATGCAGAATTAGAAAAACCAGTAAAAAAAGAACTGCAAAAACATCTCCAATAAAAACTATCCTGCAAAGTCCACTTCTCTGTTTTCTCAGAGAAGCAAATCAAAATCCTTCCCTTTTGAAAATAAAAAAATATTCAACACGCCATTTACAGTTCAAATAATTAATTTGAACCAAGATATCACCAAGCATCAAACCATGATGTTTATAACTAGAGGCATGCTAAATTTCATCAGCATAGTAAGTTACACGAGTTTCTTAAAGCCTGAGCAACACACACCTTATCAAAAAAATAAGCACCAATAATAATACATCAAACTATGTATCAGAAGAGATTTTTATTACATTCATACGATTTTTAACCAGCTTAACATGTTTTTCAGGGGGGAAAAAGAAATCGAACTAAATTAGCTACATTTGCCAGAGCTTAATAATACTTATTCAAGCAATCACAGCAGCTTTCCAAATAGCTTCATTTCAGGAGAAAGCAATATGCTTGAACCCTAAATAATGTACTTTAAAGAGTATTTCAACACACACATAGCAACTATATGTATCAGCACAGTCCTGAACATAAATTTACAAAAAAATAGAAACGCACAAACTGCAAAATTAAAGAATTCAAGGCTAAATAAAATCAATCTTGAGCGTAAAAAAGAGGAAAAATAAAAAAAATTCAATAGACTGTAAAAAAAAATACATTAGCACGTCAAGAAAACAACATATTCCCTTATCACAATTTTATGGCAGCTGACACTAGGATTAGGATTTGGGAAGAGGAACCCCAAAGGAGGATGGAAACAAGAGAAAAAGAGAAAGCATTAACATAAAGGACAAATTTTCAGAGTTTTGTTAGAGTACAGTAATTGGAAATTAGCCCGACACTTCATAAATTTTGATTTCTTACCCGTCGCCTTCGCCGCGCCTACGGACGGAGAAAGAAGAGTATTCCGACGATGCTACGGTGGAGGCTGTCGAGGCGGCGAAGCTAGGGAAAATGCAAGAGGTTTTAAAGAAAGGAGATTTTATAGGATTGAAGTGATTTTCTTGGATGGGCGAATTATATTTTTGGGATTGTAGCGGCAGCACGGCGGAGAAGCTCAAAACGCAGTTGAAACAAGCGGAAACAACCAAGAATTAACCGAAGAATCAGATCTCCAGCCGCGAACAGAGCGACGATTTGGGCAAAAACAATCATCAAAACCAGCGATCCATGGCTCAAATCGAATCCACGGATGTAAGAAGAAAACGCCTAAATGGATCGAAGGAGGGGCTAATAGCATCCAAAACCGGAAAATTTAGAGAAATAAGCCTCTCCACATTTTCATTTAAGAAAATAGACCTCTTAGGGCAAATTCCTTATTTACCCCGTTGCTTAAGTCTTCTCAACTAATACAATCCTCCGATAAACTTCATTTTTCCTTCTCTAACTCTCCTCTTCTTCCCTCTTCCCGCTTTCTTCTTCTTCTAGTTCGTTGCCACAGCCAACCACTCTCCACCTGCCACCAACCTATTTCCCTCTTCTGTTCGTTATTCCTCTTCTCGTTTCCCTCTTCTTGCCTGCTGCCACACCCAATCCTTCTTCCCTCTTCTGCCAGCTGCCAAACCCTGCCCTCGTCTTATCTGTATTTCTTCCCGGTGCCACCCCCTGCCCATTGCCACAGCGGCAGCCCTTCTTCCCTCTGTTTAAAGTTCACCATGTTTAGCACATTCAATGGATAGTTGATGCAGTGGGAGTTCATCAATTATTAGTATCTCTAAGAAACCCTCGGGTTTTATTGTTTTCTTTGACCTATTGAAATTCATTTGTGATAGATTTTGGTTGTTTTTGTGTTATGTTTTGTCCTCCTAATTTTGTCTAATCATAATATTTGCAGATAAGATTCATTGACAATACAGATACAGCTGGAATCAATCATCAAATTTCGCAACTTGGCTCTGAGCTAGCATCGGCACTTTTGTAGTTTCAGAGGTATCATCTATCTTTCCATTGTCAAATTGCTTGTCTGATTAGAACTATTTGTATGCTGCTGACCTGTCACTTTTCGTTCATATCTTAGAGTGGAGGCAATCCTGAAACAATAAATGGACTACTTGAGGTTCAGAATGCACTAATATTCAACGCATTCTTCCTCTGTCAGGTATGGTGATAAGGCTTATGAAAAGATTTCTTGCAGCTTATGGTACTTAATTGTTGGAATTGTGTGTTTATGTGCACTATGACTATCTACCAAGACAGGACATGAAACATTCCAAAATATACCGTTTGTTTTGGAAATTTTGCTCTTTATTTAATGGTGTATGATATTTATGTGAAATTGGCTAGGAAAAGTTATGTGATTGTGATTGTGATTGTGATTGTGTGAATTACATTGTTAGATAATTAGTAATGTTTTTTATATCTCATTATTCCTAATTCATAAAGGTGAAATGGGTATTGATTAGACAGTACCAAACTCAAAGCTGTAAGCATCTGCCTGTATGCATGATGAATATTTGGATGATTTTGGTTGTCCTTTGAAATCAATGTAATGCGTTGGTTGCCTTTTAAGATCTTTTTGACTCGATCTTTAGTAGATGAATTTCCTAACTCTTCGACTCAATTGTTTAAAATGAAATATTTAATATCCTCCACCAATTTTGAAATTGATTATTTTTTTTATTTTTTCGATCAAGATCTCTTCTCGTAGAAACTTTTTGCTGATTGAAGAAAGAATATCAGATATGACTGCACAAAAGACTTGGGTATGCTGGTTTTTGTTATAAAAATTATTTATTTTTTATATTGCTCTATAAATCACTTGAACATAATTGAGTGTTTAATTAATTGATATTAGTAGTTGACTTGATTTATTTTTTTATGCAGGTTAATCTTCAATCTCAACTATCAGAGGAGAATTATTTTAGTTGCAAATTTAGCTTACATTCAAAATATCAGAAAGTAAGTGAGATCATATTAGATTGCTTGAACGAGGAGGAAATGATATTCATGGTTGAACAAAAACAGTTTGACAATTTGATCAAATATGCTGCAGAATATAATTTATCTAGTCAGATTTTGTGGTTTATGATGATGAGACAAACTAATGTAACTGATGATGATGATGAAATATGGTTTGTTGTGAATGATAGACCAATAAGATTTTCTAGAATGGAGTATGGATTGATAACAGGGTTGGAATGTTCTGATAATTTTTCTGAAGAAGTACTTGAAGTCTCTGATTTTTGTGATAGATATTTTCAAGGCAGAAATAAAGTTTCTGTGATGGAAGTTGAAATGAAGTTGAAGGAGTTGAAAAGTATGGATGAGTTGTTGACTATAGAGAGGGTGAAGATGGCTTGTGTGTATTTCGTCAGTGGTGTATTGTGGCCTCTAGCGCCAGTTAAGAATCCGCTAGTCGATAAAAAAATTTTCAGCTTGATTGATGATTTTGATGTTTTTAATAAGTATCCTTGGGGTACAATAGCTTTCAGAGGAGCTGTTTGTGATTTAAAGTGTGATTTGAAGAAAAAAGAAATTGCATTGAGCAAAAAGTTGAGAAATGGTAAGTGTTCGAACAGTGGAACACATGATATGGTTGGGTTCGTTCACCAGCTACAGGTAAGTACAATTTTTTTGTACCTTTTCATTTGTTTCGAACATGATTAATTGCATGGGTTCTTATAATTTTTTAATTGAATTTGAATTTAGATCCTTGCATACGAATGCGTTTGTGGTATTGGGGAGCGTTTTGCGAAACAAAAAAAAGAAAAAGACAATACATCTCTTCCACGCATGTGCCAATGGACTTCGAACAAATGGTCACAAAAAGCATCTCCTAGATATATTGACATTCTAAATGCATCAAAGAGTGGTAAAAAGGTTTGTGTATTTAGAATATGATTTATTTCTATTAAACAACTTATTTATTTATTTCTAATTTAAAATATGTTAAATTTACAGATTATTAGAAGTATTTTGTTACCAACGGATCAAGAATATACCGCGCGCTCCTTACATTAGCAATATTTTGATTGAAGATTCCACAGATTCTCATTTGTCATTTGTCAATTCATTGTTGTTGGCGGGAAAATCTGTTTATTGCATTAGGAATTCCGTTCTTTGTGAGACTCTCCAATCCAAAGAAAAAGGCCAAGAACGTAAGATTTGTCCCAAAAATAAGTCAACAAGGTCTTCTAAAATTTTTCCATCCAAGAAAGCACCAAAAATGCAATGTCATCAAATGGAGCGAGATGATGTCCTTGGTTTATCAAATATTGTTGGACAAGTTAAAGCTTTGCAAGAGCACATGGATAAAAATTTTGTGGAGTTGAAAAATATGATATTGAATTTGGATAGCAAGCTCGAACGTGTAATGCAAGTGTTGGACATTTCAAGTTCATCCAAAAGGCGTTTGAGTGAACCAACTTTTGTATCTGCACGA
Source organism: Henckelia pumila (assembly GCF_033568475.1). Lineage (NCBI taxonomy): Eukaryota > Viridiplantae > Streptophyta > Magnoliopsida > Lamiales > Gesneriaceae > Henckelia > Henckelia pumila. The sequence continues at coordinate 160,528,976 of NC_133121.1, read as the reverse complement.
TCTAAAAGAAAGAAGGCCCATGCATGTAAGTTTTTTGAAGTTTAGAATGTTGGAGATAATTATGTATTTGATTATAATATTATGATTGTTTGAATTGTAGTTGACCCTGTGACACATTTTTTCAATCAAGGAGTGTCTCTTGATCAAGAGGCGACCGTTGAACCATTCACATCTCCTTTGACACATCTTGGTATATTTTCTTTAACATCCAATTCCTAATATGTTTTTTTATTTATTTTAATTACCAATATTTAATTTTTAAAATCATAGATAACATGGTGAAAGAAACAAATTTTTCGCTCGACACTTGAAAGAAGGAGTGAGTCGTGAACAAGTGGTGGTCGATGAAGAAGTGACCAATGAACGAGATTTTTTTTTTGATCCACCTCGTCTGTTTGATTTTTTTTAAATTTTGATTTAACTGTTTTCGTAGTTTTAATAATATATTTGTTTTTAGTAATATGATTAATTGAATTGTAGATGATCTGGTGACGCCTTTTTTCAATCAAGGAGGGGTTCTTGGGCAAGAGACAACCGTTGAACCGTTAACATCTCATTTGAATTCTCTCGGTATATTTTCTTTTACATTCAAATTGTAGTATGTTTTTTTTAAAATTTTAATTATAATTATTTAATTTTTTAAATCATAGATTACACAGTCAAAGAAACAACTTTTGTCGATCGAGACTTGAATGAAAGAGTTAGTCGCGAGCAACTGGTCGTCAATGATGAAGTGACCAATGAACCAGATGTTTTGCTTGATCCACCTCGTATGTTTGATTTTTTTAATTTTGATTTAACTGTTTTCGTAATTTTATTTAACTTGCTTAATTCGTTTCATCATAGACGAGCCACCTTCCAACGAGCAACAGAGATTTGGTAAACATATTTTTTTCTACACACGTTCCAAGAAAAAAATGGTAATTCATGCAAATATTGATGAAATTATATATTTGAAAAATTCGTTTGTTTGTGTATGATACATTACTTTCTTTTAGTTGTAGTTGAGTCTCAAAAGAATCTTATCTCTGGTTGTGGTGTGAATGAACAATATGTTGCTACTACGGAGATTTCATTCAAACATGATGATGCAAATGTCATCACAGTTGAAGATGATGCAGCTATGAATGATCAAGCATTACCAAAGGAGATCACACCATCCATTGCAGTTAAAAAGTGTATGCATTATATTTTGTTATAATTTGTTTGAAATATAAGTTTTGAAGGTATGCATCACTATCTAAAACACTTGATTTCCATATGTAGATTCTCGAAGGAGTAAAAAGTCTCAATTTTGTCGCTCTCCATATGTACAACTACCTGAGACACCTGCTTTGACTGCTCTTGGATATACCGGTCCTTACAACGGTTCATTTGAACCAATGCAGTGTGTTTCCATCAAGAAAGTATTGTCCACTGTCACCAAAGAAGTAAATAGATTACATGATGGATTTAAAGCATGTACATATGGATCATATGGCAAGTCATGGTTTACGGACCTTCTTAATCCGAGGCACTGGCTTGATGAAAGCGTGAGTAGGATATTTTTTTCTAGTCGTGTTCTAATAATAATATTCTTTTTATATATAATATGATTCCATAACATACATCACGTATACGAGAGCATGTATGGATTATCTGTCTTGCAAAAGACATATCCACATTTGGTGAAACAGGATGTTGCCATCATGAGTCCGTATTTCTCTCAAGATATAGGTTTTGCATATCGGAATGCTTGTGATGATTTCAGCGATAACATTTGGAAGAAGTTATTTGGCTACGTTGATGGATATTGTCGTCGTTGGACTTCAGTACCATGGGCAAATGCATCTTCAATATTGATTCCATTGAATTTGCCTATACATTGGGTAGCAGTTGTAGTAAATGTGAAGGATGGAATCATCACTATATTTGATTGCAACCACGGCTGCTACACCGATGATGAAATGACTGCTTATATTGATCCAGTAGAATATGTGGTTCAACATCTTCTACATTATTGCAAAGTCAAGATTCCTGATATATGGACAGTTGCACGCCCCAAAGATTTCCCGCAAAATATGAGCAGGTATGTATGTTCTTGAATTTTCTGGAATTTTTATTACAAAACATAATTTATCATTTCATTTGATCTCAACATATTTTGCGGGAGTCTAAAATAATTCATTTTTACAGTTCTGATTGCGGTGCATGGATGCTGAAGACTTTTGAGGTGGAGTTGTCTCAGCAGTCTCCATATGGATTGAATGATAATATTGTGAATTCATATAGAAAATATTTAGGAACATCTGTATGGTATGGTGAATGGATTTTATATATTTGCACTGATGTTATATATTTGGAATTATTTTGTCGATTTATTTGTGTAGTTGGAAGATGTTAATGATGTGATGGTTTGTGGACTAATGTTGATGTGATGGTATTCAGAATGATTGATTTTGTGGAAATTGACTGATTGAATACACTATAAATATAAGCATAAGTCATTTTCTTCTGAACGACCCTTATCATTAACCGACTGAAATTTTTAATTCCGCCTGAAATATAAGCATTAACCGACTGAATATATACATTGAACCGATTGAAATACTTTTACTAACCGACTGAAATATAAGCATACTTTTATATTTTACATTTAACCAACTGATTTAACACAATCAACCAACAGTTATATTTGAATTAACCGACTGATTTTAAATCTAACAAAATTGATATATTTGCATTGGCCGACTGATTAAACAATTAGAACCAACTCAAATACCTTTATTAACCAACTTATTAAACACATTGAACCAACAGAAATTTTTAATTCCGCCTGAAATATAAGCATTAACCGACTGAATATATACATTGAACCGACTGAAATACTTTTACTAACCGACTAAAATATAAGCATACTTTTATATTTTACATTTAACCAACTGATTTAACACAATCCACCAACTGTTATATTTGAATTAACCGATTGATTTTAAATCTAACAAAATGATATATTTGCATTGGCCGACTGATTAAACAATTTGAACCAACTCAAATATTATCATGTAGGATTTAGCCAATTGAAGTGTGATTATACATCATATTATCATATGTAAATCGTGTAACATACTTCTATATTATATAGTTATGATATTAACACATTGAACCAACTGAAATATGATTAACACATTAATCAACTAAAATACTTTAATGGTCAACATAGACTGATTAGTACTAAAGGTTTGTGATGGTGAATATGATTATGCATCAACCACCCGATATGTATAGTAACCGACTGATTTAACACATTCAACCAACTGATATATTTGCATTAACCGACTGACTAAAGACACTGAACTTGCATTAACCGACTGATTAAGTACATTGAACCACCCGATGTATGTACAGTAACCGACGGATTTCACACATCCAACCAACTGATATATTTGTATTAACCGACTGATTAACACGTTGAACCAATAGAAATAAACTAAATAAACACATGAACTATTTGACATATCTCATTGAATCAGTTGAGAATATAGTTTACGTAGTTAAAATAATTACAAAAGTTCGGACAATCTTCTTTCGTTCGCATCGACGGACATAAGAAACTAATAATATATCAAATGTAGGATATTTTTATATAATTGAACTAATTGACATGTAGGATTTAGCCAATTGAAGTGTGATTTTACATCATATTATCATATGTAAATCGTGTAACATACTTCTATATTATATAGTTCTGATATTAACACATTGAACCAACTGAAATATGATTAACACATTAATCAACTAGAATACTTTAATGGTCAACATAGACTGATTAGTACTAAAAGGTTTGTGATGGTGAATGTGATTATGCATCAACCACCCGATATGTATAGTAACCGACTGATTTAACACATTCAACCAAATGATATATTTGCATTAACCGACTGATTAAATACACTGAACTTGCATTAACCGACTGATTAAATACATTGAACCACCCGATGTATGTACAGTAGCTGACTGATTTCACACATCCAAACACATTCACACATACATGTAAGAAATTAGATCATTTTCCAATAGAAAGTTTGATAACATGTTTACAAAATACAACCTACTAAAAAAAAAACTAATCAAAATCCAAATACAATATTTTAAACAAGAAACTAAACAACTTGTTTACATATCAGTCTGTCTCTGTGGGCATTTTTTCCGATAATGTCCTGATTCATGACACACACCACATTTTTTTACTCCGTTTCCGGCCAAACTCTCCAATAGAGGGTATTCTTTCTTTTTGTGCTCTGCCACATTTCCTCTATACGTTTGGGGGAAGTACATCATATCTAAGATCATCTGGAATATTCCATTCACTTGCAATCGGCACTGGATATATAGTATCGGCATAAGCAAGGGCCCACATCTGAGACGAGTAGTAGGGCAAGAAAAAGTCATACAAATCTAGTTTTGCAAAGTAAATTGCTGCAATTGCATGAGCACATGGGAGTTTATCAACTTGAAACACTCGACAACTACAAGATTTGTCAGATAAGTTGACAACTTCATTCTTCCCATCACCAAATACTTGATACTCAAATGCATTAAGTTGAGATGCTTTTAGACATTGTGACACTGTAAAATTAGCTCTCAAGATAGCCTCTGTCGAAGGAGTAAGTTTTGTCGTAGCTGAACCTGTTAATTAAACACACTTAACCAACTTAAATATTTTATTTTCCGACTGAAATATAAACATACACCTACTAATTAAACACAGTTAATTGACTGAAATATACACATCAACCTACTGAATAAACACGCTTAACAGACTGAAATATAAGTATAAAACCTACTGATTAAACACACTTAACCAACTGAAATAATTTTACTTTTCGACTGAAATATAAGCATAAACCCGCTAATTAAACACAACCGACTGAAATATAAGCATAAACCTACCGATTAAACACACTTAACCGACCGAATTAAACACATTCAACCGACTGAAATATCAAAACCTACTGATTAAACACATTTATCCGACTGAAATATACGCATAAACCTACTGAATAAAAACACTTAACAGACTGAAATAATTTTATTAACCGACTTAACCTGCTGCATTTCGATGCTTGTTGAACCACTTTGAAGTTAATTTGTGAATTGCATCCAACAATGCTACAACAGGTAACTCTCTTTCCTTTTTAAGTATTGCATTTATTGACTCCACTCCATTTGTCGTCATTATATTGTACCTAGCACCGGGAGAATGAGATCTAGACCATTTGTCAGGAGATGAATGCATTTCGAGTTACAATGCAATGTTAGGATACCTTTCTCTCAAACATCTGTACAACTCTTCAAATTCGGATAGTTTGTATGCATATGCTGTTCTCATAAACAAATCAATCATATCTTTTCCGCTAGACATTCTCTTAAGATTTTGTGAAATATGCCACGAGCAATGTACATGTGACGCATGCTCATATACAGTACAGACAGCATTAATAATAGATATATGTCTGTCAGAAATGATTACCAAGTCAGGATCATCATGAATAAACTCCTTCAATTTCTGCAAAAACCAAGCCCACGAATCATCATTCTCAGAATCAACAATGGCCCATGCTATAGGATGCTGATGAAAGTCACCATCTTGTGCAGTAGCAACAAGTAAACAACCTCTATATTTGCACTTCAAAAATGTTCCATCAACACATATAACTTTTCTCATTCGACGAAATCCATCAATGCATGCCCCATATGCTAGAAACATATATTTAAATCTACCCGTCGAATCTGTCACCAAATCAGTTATTGAGTCTTTGTTCACTTGCTTCACCATATGCAAATACGAAGGAAAAATTCTATAACTCTCTTCAGGACTTCCAAGTAACTTATCCAAAGCAACTTGTCTTCCCCTCCATGCTTTGAAATAACTAATTTCAACACCTTTATTTTGCATCATCGTGATAATGGCTTTTGGTTCAGGCAAGTTGAGTTGTTCTTTAAAATTTTCAACCAAAATATTTGTTACAAAGTCTGAAGTTGCTTGCCGATGCATTTTCCTCCGATGTGAAAGGTCACAAGTATGGACGTTGCGATAAACACGTATCGAGAATTGTGATGAATTCTTTATTTGTGATGCACGTATTTTCCAACTGCAGCTCGGTGTCACACATCTAACATCATAAACTTTTTTGTTGGATTTTCGAACATCTATTTCAAAGGAGAAATTTAAACAAGTCTTGAACAACTCTGTTTGAAATTCATCATTGCTCTCAAACTCCTGACCGACAAAAAAATTAGACAAATCATTAAATGAATAAGTCGCATTCCCTTCAACATCTCGTATTTGTGTATTCTGTGTTGTACACAATATACGCTCATCAACATGATTCTCTTCATGATAAGAAGATTCAACTCGTGTATTTCTTGGAGTACACAATGTAAGTTCATCAACACGATTCTCTTCACTCATAACAAGCTCAACTATTTCGGTCACCGCATTATCAATCTCTCTTGTGTCATCCATCAAAACTTCATGTTCATTGATTCCATCGTCTAACTCATTTTCAAAAAATACCCCGTCAAAATATTCATCATATGTTCTCGTATCACCACCATATATTTCAGTATCATAATTGGCAACCCTCTAATCATTAAGATCTTTACAAACTTCAACATCTCTAGCATTATCATTTGCTTCATCAGTGGTTCTGAAGCCACTTGTTTCTATCAATTCAACATGAAGCAAAGGTCTAACATTTGAAACGCCAAAAGACAGATATGTTGCCAATGCACGTGAGCTTTTTATATATATTTGTCTCGGATTGCATGCCTCAAATTTTGGCAAGTAACTTAACTTCAACACCCTATCATGCTTATCCAATTGAACTGTCTCAAAAATTGCATCTTCAACATCTTCAATACTCACATTACTCTTATCAATAGATATAGCATGCCATCCCGAATTACTTCCATCACACCATGAATATTTATGTTCACCGTCAGCTTTCCACTCGCCACAAAAATTAATTAAGATTTGAATCATATCTCGGTCCACAAAATCTGTTACAAAAAAAAAGAATAATAAATAACCAATTGAAAATTAATCAACTAATCGAATGCTATTAACCGACTTTAATATAAATCTTAACCTACTGAAATAAAACCAACCGATTTTATTCTTGAAACCGACCGTAATATATAACTAAACCGACTGAAATAAATGTTTCAACAAACTGAATGACATATCAAGTTACTCTTTCACTCAACCATCAAAATTAATTAAAATTTGAATCAAAGCTCAGTTCACAAAATATATTTTTAAAATAAAATAATAATAAATAACCTATTGAAATTAACCAATTAATTGAATGCTAATATCCGACTGTAATATATGGTTTAACCTACTGAAAGGTAACCAACTGATTTAATGCTTTCAACAGACTGTATTATATAATGTAACCGACTGAAATAAATATTTCAATTACATGAATATGTCAAATTACTTGATAAATGGATAACCCAAAAACATGAAAAATAAATGAAGAAACAAAATACCTTATCTTCCAATCATCCTATGAAAAAATATTTTGTGATAATGATAATTTCATTAAACTTTGGTTTTCATCTACATTTCTTTGAAGAGAAGAAAATGAAGAGGTTGAGAACTACAAATTAAATGAAGATTGAGAGTGAAAATATGGGAGAAAAAAAAAGAGAAAATGGCGATGAACCAGAAGAAGAAATAAACGATCAAGAATGAGGAGCAAGAAGAAGGAAGCCGTTGTGATTTTGGTGGGCCTAAACCCTATTAAAGATTAATTAAACTAAATATTAAATATTAATTTAAAATAGGTCTATTCACCCAATTAAAAATATGTGGAACCTTTAAACTTAAAAATTTTTTTGTGTGGGGGTCATTTTTGCAAACAACCCGACAGAACCCCCCTTTTAAAATTTAAGTTGTCACAAAATCCGCAATACAAATTTAATTGACTAATATATACTTGTGTTTTTAAAATTTTTGCACGCAGCACTTTCTAAGTCTTATCCAAGTTATCGTTGCACGCGCCTATTTATGGTCTTTTGATTTTTTTTTTCAACTTGCTTTGACTTTATTACCTTCATTTTGTAGAATATTTTTTTATTTTTCTTATCAATAAAAATCCTATATTTGAGAAAATTTACAAAATGTGGAACCATTTATTACAAAAGAAACAAAAAATATCAAAAAAATAAAATAAAATAAAAAATGAAGAGGATACGAACATGGAAATTAATATTTAATTCTTAAGTATATTATATGACAAATATTCAAGTTAATGAGAATAAAACGAAAAAACTAATACGAAAAATAATTAAAATATCTTAATTATATGAAATCGAATTAACAATTAATATTTAATTTTATAAATTTTTACAATAATGATATTTATATATTTAATTATAATTTTTTGAGTAATAGATATTTTAATAAATCGATTTAGAAATTGAAATTATTAATGAATTTTTTAAATATATATTTAATCAATTAAAGAGTAACATTATCAATTTAAAAGATAAAATTTAAATATTTATATAATATATATAATTTGGTCCTGAGAAATATTTTACCATGATTTTATTTTATATATGTTGTATTGGTATTTGTATTTTATTTTAACAATATATTAGATATTTGGACAAATATATATTATTTTAAAGTTATATTACATAATCTTGAGAAATCATTAAATATTTATACAATGTGATATTATCAAAGTTTTCACCAATAACAATTTTTGGAATGATATTTATATATTAATTATAATTTTTTGAGTAATATATATTTTAATAAATCGATTTAGAAATTAAAATTATTAATGAATTTTTTAAATATATATTTAATCAATTAAAGAGTAACAGTATCAATTTATAAGAGAAAATTTAAATATTTATATAATATATATAATTTGGTCCTGAGAAATTATTTACCATGATTTTATTTTATATATGTTGTATTTGGTATTTGTATTTGTATTTTAACAATATATTAGATATTTGGGCAAATATATATTATTTTAAAGTTATATTACATAATCTTGAGAAATCATTAAATATTTATACAATGTAATATTATCAAAGTTTTCACCAATAACGATTGTTGGAATGATATTTATATATTTAATTATAATTTTTGGAGTAATAGATATTTTAATAAATCGATTTAGAAATTGAAATTATTAATGAATTTTTTAAATATATATTTAATCAATTAAAGAGTAACATTATCAATTCATAAGATAAAATTTAAATATTTATATAATATATATAATTTGGTCTTGATAAATTTTTTACCATGATTTTATTTTATATATGTTGTATTTGATATTTGTATTTTATTTTAACAATATATTAGATATTTGGACAAATATATATTATTTTAAAGTTATATTACATAATCTTGAGAAATCATTAAATATTTATACAATGTGATATTATCAAAGTTTTCACCAATAACGATTTTTGGAATGATATTTATACATTTAATTATAATTTTTTGAGTAATAGATATTTTAATAAATCGATTTAGAAATTGAAATTATTAATGAATTTTTTAAATATATATTTAATCAATTAAAGAGTAACATTATCAATTTACAAGAGAAAATTTAAATATTTATATAATATATATAATTTGGTCCTGAGAAATTTTTTACCATGATTTTATTTTATATATGTTGTATTTGGTATTTATATTTTATTTTAACAATATATTAGATATTTGGACACATATATATTATTTTAAAGTTATATTACATAATCTTGAGAAATCATTAAATATTTATACAATGTGATATTATCAAAGTTTTCTGTTGGGAAATTTAGTTTTGGTGTTTACAAATTACTAAGTTTAAAAGAAGGTCAAACTAATCAAGCAACTACGAAGCGCTAAACTGATATATGGAGCTAAACTATTTCACACTCAATCACCGCGTTCAACTGGCTAAAGACGCTAAACTGATTTCATCAGTTTACACATGATAAACCGACTTCATCAGTTTACCCCTCCCCAGTTTACTACCGTGCCTTTTATGGATAAGTTCTTCTGTACCCTGACATACTTTGCAGAAGGTAGTGCTGCGATGCAAAGGGCAATGTCGGCTCCAGAATTTGTTGTTGATAGTGACAAATCCAACGGGAATAATTCAAAACTCTATCTGAAGATTCATTTTGAATTTATGACCGTTAACAATCCAAGGGTATAAATAGAGATCTTGATCGAACAAAGGAGCTCACTCACGACCTACGATTTTTTTCCATTTTACGAGAATATTCAAAGTTCTACACGCTCAAGACTTGATCAAGGAACTCAAAGCACAAATGCTGAAGTGTTATGATGATAATTGAAGGATCATTTTTGTGCTAAGGATTTCGAGTTGTATTCATCTGTATTCTATCATCAGTCTAGGACTGAAACTGAAGTATTGTACTATGAGTTCTTGTTTAGGCAGTGTTAAGTCCTAAACTGGATCGGGGTTTTGCAAATTACTTGTAAAATTCAAAGTTTTTTAGTGATATTCTTCCGAGGCGAAAGAAGGGGTGACGTATGAGTATTTGAAATCTCCGAACATCCATAAACATTTTCTTGTGTTATTTCAGTTTATCCTTTATCTTTGCATAACCCAAACTGATAACCTTTTAGTGTTCAAATCTGTAATTTGGCATATTTCCGCACATACTTCTATTTGTCAAATTACATCAGACAATAAGATAAGTCTAGAACTCAGTCCCTAAACCGATCGAGTTCAATTATTTTATACTAAACTTGTTAGGATAAAAAATACGTGTAGAGGGAGGTGAATACACTATTTAAAATTTAAAGTTTCTTCGATCTGATTTGTGAAAATCAGACAGAAGTTTTGTTGCTTAAGACTTTGATTTACTCGAAAGATCTGAATTTATCAGGCGGAAGAAATCTTCCTTGCATATTGAATAATTATAAAGCTAAGGCAGACAAGATAATGTAAGTGCAGTATGTAAAAGAGATAGAGTTGTTTCTGGATGTTCGGAGATGAATTCTTCTACGTCACCCTTTTTTCGATTTCCAGAAGGATTCCACTAGAAGACTTTGATTTATACAATGCTTTGTACAAATCCAATCCAATCAATCCTTTGAGAGGAACTCCTAGTACTACTCTCTCTCGAAGCAGAACAAACTCTCTGCTTTGAGTTACAAAATGAAGCTACATAATGTGCTTTGGTGATTTGATCTGGATAGCTGTGAATGGCTTTGATTTGGATCGATTTTGTATATGTTTCTTTGAAATTTATCGATCTTTAAAATGTTCTCAAACTCAGAATATCGAGACTTTGATTTGATGATATGGGTATCTGAGTAAGTATACTGAGTGAAGGCTTTTTGACTTGAATGAACTTTGATTTCGATAGCTTGTAATTTTCACTCTTGGTCTCGTACTTGAATCTTTGAGATGCTTGAGTATTTATAACTTTCAAAAGTAGCCAGTGAGCTGCCAACAATCTCTGAGATTGAGCCGCCAACATATCTCATAAATTGGCTCACAAATATTGACTTTGATGGAGGCCGATCAACGTTCAAAATCTCAATAAATGATTTTGTCTTTTACTTCAACAACCTCAGCAACGGTTACTTCAAAGTGATACTTTGATCTGGTTGATAGCTACTTGGACTGTCTTGATCGATCTGATTTGCCCAAGTGAAGGTTTGATGAATTTGATCCGTTGAAAGACATTGTTCACAAAGTGACGTGGATCGAATACTTGATTCATCTGAAAATCAGACAATTGATCTGGCAGCTTTAAGCTTTGATCTTGATGAGTCCAAATAGAGTAGTCCTTAAATTATTTTATTACTTGGTTTTGTTTTGACTTGTTATCACCGATACTTTAGAGTTTGATCTCCAACAATTTTCCCCTTTTTGGTGATGTCAAAACCAATTTAATATTTGGATCAAATTATGATAAAGACGATATATCGATAGATCAAAAAACTTTCCAAAACTGTTCTGTTACAGATCGAATAATAATTTTAGACAAAATAAATGTCAAAAACTAATTTCCCAAGAAAATCGTTGCATTGATCTGATCTACTCTGCTCTTCTTTTGATCTGATAATCTTTACTTCTTTCCTTTGCCTTTGGCTTTAGATGAGATAGCCTTTTCCCCCTTTTTGGCATCACCACTCTCAAATAAAAGATCTAGGATAACGGTGAGTTGGGTACCAAAAGTATTATGAATTTTCTTGTTATGGGCTTCAGTGGAGGCATCTAGACTATCAAGCTTCCAAATAATGTTCAAATATTCTGCTGTATGTTGCTTTCGAACATTCAAGACAGATTCACTGATATTATTGATTATGGTGAATATGTGAGACTTAAAATCTCGAAGCTCTGTAGAAGTCTGTATTTGATTTACGTGCAGTTCGGATACCAAAGCAGGTAGGTGAGAAAGTGATTCAGACAAATAGGTATCTGAACTGACATTAATTGGATGAGAAGTAGAAGGCACATCATCTTCAAAATGAGTAGATTCACATAGTTGAAGTAATGGATCAGTAATGGCATGAGGCTCAAAAACAACATCTTCCATAATTTTGGATGATTCATCTGAATCTAAGATATATATCTCCGAGAGAGTTGCAGATGGAAGAGACAATGTAGTGGCTCGTAACCAAACGAAGAGATTAAGGAACTAATCATATTTACTTAAGTCGAGTTCGGAGGCTCCGATTGGTGAGTTCGGACGGTTCGAAGTCAGGGTTCGGACGATCCGAAGAGTGGTTCGGACGCTCCGAACGTGCTGCCGACAGTCGTCATGGATGACTTCATTATGCTGACGTAAGAAATGACGTAATATTGGGTTCGGACGATCCAAAGTCCAGTTCGGACGATCCGAACATGTTCGGAGGCTCCGAAGTTAGTTCGGAGGGCCCGAACTCTGTCTATAAATAAGGGGTGCCGAGCTCACATTTGAGTGCACCAATTCCTCTCTTCTCTCTCGATTCCTTAGCCTTCTAACTCAGATCTAGGGAATTTTAGGAGTCCCGTTGGGAATCCAAAAGTGGCATAGCGATCCAGGCGTCGTAGTGGAGCTGTGGCCTAGTTTTGAGGCAATCGACAGCAAAGGGCTAACGACGGACGAAGACATAGCTTTTGCTTCCTAAAAATATTTAGGAGTATGCTTTAGCTTAGTTAAGGCTTTTAGAACACTATAATGATAGTAGTATCATTTCGCAGTGTAGCGCGGATTATAGGCGTGAACCTAGGGCTGATAGCACTTGCCTAGTATTTGAGGTACGAAAGTACTGTTCGAGATATCCTGACTGAGCATGCATGTATTATGTGACTGCATAATTTATGCCATTGATTTATGCTGCATTCATTTGCATATTGAGCTATCTCGTTCGAGATGTCTATAGTAGGGTTTTACCCTATCCTGTTAGTGGTTGGACTTCCATCGATTTGGATCCGGCATATCCACTGGTATTTGGTATGGGAGCCACCTCCTGCAGCGACGGCATAACGTGCTACATACCAGGGCCCGGTCTGTCTTTGTTCTCTGATCCTTGACCTCGAGTTTATAGGGAGTTCACTTTGCATGCATGTATACTCATACTCTCGTGCTGAGCATTTTATGCTCACGTCTCGTACTCTGTGTTTCTGAACACCCTATTCCATGGGGAAGGTTTGCGTTTGGACGAGGCGGGTGGATCCAAGAGGGGCTAGGCAATGGTTGATCAGCTGGAGCTTCATTTAGATTTTTATTTTATTGTTTTGGGTTTATATAGCTATTCGATTTGGTTGTATATTTTTGGATATTTACAGATTTCTTTTCTTGGGATTGTATATATGTTATGGTTTCTGTAGTTGAATTTTGATTTCTATTTAATTAAGTTAATTGCATGCCTAAGTTCTATTTAGTAGGTGATCCGGGTAAGGGTCACTACATTTTATGGTATCAGAGCATGCATAATATTCTTGGGATTTAGATTTTGCCTAAGGTAACCGTGAGGTACTTTTGTAGATGGCAAATTACGATGACCAGAGTAGCCATGGTAGTGGAGGTGGATGCTGGGGAGATGACGATCGTGAGCGTCGTTAGGACCGTCATCATCGTCGTCGTGATGAGGAACGTTTTAGCGTTTGCCGATTCTTACAGATGGCACCGAAGCCCTTGGTTGGAGGTGAGTCTCCGGAGGATGTGGAGAACTGGTTAGACCGCATGGAGATGACTTTTCAGACTTTCCACTGCACCGAGGAGCAGAAGATGGAGACCCTTGGCTATCTTCTGTATGGGCGAGCTCGTAGGTGGTGGAGGTTTACTCCTGCACCCTTTGTTACGGCTAGAGGAGTGGCCACCTGGGCCGAGTTCCGCACAGCTTTTCAGAAGCTGTATTTTTCTCCTGCACTCCATCAGTCGAAGGCGGGCGAGCTACTAAGTCTGCGACAGGGAGCCATGTCTATTGACGAGTATCAGCAAAAGTTCTTTGATCTGCTATCCTATTGCCTCGAGATTGCTGACAGCTCTGGGATGAAGTATAATCTGTTCCTTCGGGGCCTTAACCCTGAGATCCATGAGCGTGTGGTGGTCGGCGATGACATGTCCTACGAGGGTTTGGTGAGCCGTTGTCACCAGGCAGAGAACAGCATTCGGCGGAACAGGTCTTTCTCTCAGTCGAGGCCTGCTAGTTCTTTGGGTCCCCGTGCCCAATCATTCAAGAATTCTGGATCTACTTCTTCCTCTGGTTCTGGAGGTGTTGTTCGCTTTGGGAAGAAGGACAAGTGCGACCATTGTGGGAAGAACCATCCGTTAGACAAGTGTCGTAGAGCTTCTGGAGCTTGTTTCCTATGTGGAGAGGTTGGTCATATACGGAGGGATTGTTCACTATCTGAGGGAGGCGGTTCAGGTTCAGGATCAGGTTCTCAGGCCACCGTTCAGCAGAGGTCGCAGAGACAGTCTGCTGGGAGTTCTCATTTGAGGCCGTGGGCTTCTGGTCAGGTGTTTGCCTTGAGGCATGATCAGGCTGTGGAGGATAATGAGAAGGTCATCGCAGGTACATTTCTACTTTATGGTATACCTGCTATCGTACTTATTGACACTTGTGCATCTCATTCCTTTATTTTTGCACGTTTTGTTAAGAGGCATAAGTTACCATGCATTGCACTAGACGTAGTAGTTTCTGTTTCTACTCCGACGGGTCAATCTGCTTTGGCCAAGCTTCTAGTGATGGGTTGCCCTTTAGAGTTTGAAGGGAACATTCTGTTGGCGAATCTCATGGTCCTTGCGATGGATGATTTCAATTGTATTCTGGGGATAGACATGCTGACTACCTATCGAGCTTCAGTGGACTGCTATTAGAGATTAGTACGCTTTCATCCGGATGGGAGTGATAGCTGGTTTTTCTATGGTGAGGGAGCGCGACCCCGATGCCTTTGGTGTCAGCTTTGAGAGCCTGTCGAGCTCTAGAGTCTGGCGGGAAAGGCTACCTTATCTATGCAGTTGATTTGTCCGCTGAGAGTATTGGGATAGAGAGTATTCCTGTTGTGGATGAATTTCCAGATGTATTTCCAGATGAGATTTCGGGTTTTCCTCCTGATAGGGAAGTCGAGTTTGGCATAGAGTTGATGCCGGGTACTTCGCCTATTTCTCGAGCATCGTATCGTCTGGCTCCGTCAGAGATGCGTGAGTTGAAGAATCAGTTACAGGATCTTTTGGACAAGGGGTACATTCGTCCTAGTGTATCTCTTTGGGGAGCTCCTGTTCTTTTTGTAAAGAAGAAGGATGAGTCTATGCGGTTGTGCATTGACTATCGGCAGCTGAATCGAGTTACTGTGAAGAACAAGTATCCGTTGCCTCGCATTGATGACTTGTTTGATCAGCTGCAGGGTACTTCGGTTTACTCCAAGATTGACTTGAGATCTGGGTATCATCAGATGAGAGTCCGAGATCAGGATGTAGCCAAGACTGCATTCCGTACTCGCTATGGGCATTATGAGTTTCTAGTGATGCCATTTGGATTGACTAATGCGCCGGCTATATTTATGGATCTGATGAACCGTGTCTTTAGGGAGTATTTAGACAAGTTTTTCGTGGTCTTCATTGACGACATCTTGGTGTATTCACGTAATGCGGAAGAGCATGTTTCTCACTTGCGAGTGGTACTGCAGACTCTTCGGGACGAGCAGTTGTACGCCAAACTGAGCAAGTGTGAGTTCTGGATGGATCGTGTGGTCTTTCTTGGCCATATTATATCCAAGGAAGGGATTTCTATTGATCCGAGCAAGATTGAAGCTGTGCTGAATTGGTCGCGTCCAACGACGGTTGCTGAGATCTGTAGTTTTCTGGGTCTAGCAGGATATTATCGACGCTTCATTCTGAACTTCTCTCAGCTAGCTCGACCATTGACGCAGCTTACCCATAAGGGTGTGGATTTCGAGTGGTCCTCCGAGTGTGAGGAGAATTTCTGTGAGCTTCGACGGCGGTTGACTTCTGCGCCGGTGTTGGCATTACCGTCAGGATCTGGAGGGTATGTGGTATACACTTATGCTTCTCTTCAGGGGTTAGGTTGTGTCCTGACTCAAAATGGGCATGTGATTGCATACGCTTCTAGACAGCTGAAGCTTCACGAGGACAACTATCCAGTCCATGATTTGGAATTGGCAGCCATCATGTTCGCTTTGAAGATTTGGCGTCATTATCTGTATGGCGAGAAATTTGAGATCTTCACCGACCACAAGAGTCTCAAATATTTGTTCACTTAGGCGGAATTGAACATGAGGCAGAGACATTGGATGGATTTGCTTAAGGACTATGATTGCGAGATTAAGTACCATCCGGGAGCTGCTAATCTCACCGCTGATGCTTTGAGTCGCAAGGTGCGACTATCCGCACTGCAGACTTGTTCGATGTTTAGTGCGATCAGTGACTATTGTACTTCGGGGTATACCTTCAAGCATAAGAAAGGTATGCAGAGTATCCAGATGTTTGCAATATTATCTGAGCCAGCTTTGTATTCGCGGATTCGGGATGCTCAGATGTCTGACTCAAAGACCCAATGTTTAGCTCGCCTAGCTAACGAGGGTAGCTCGTCTAGATTTTACTATCAGTCAGATGGTTTTCTGTGTTTGTCTGGTAGACTTGTGATTCCTCAGGATGAAGAGTTGCGAGAGGAGATCTTGTCTCAGGCACATCGCACCAAGTTGAGTATTCATCCGGGAAGCAACAAGATGTACAAGGATCTACGTACTCGGTTTTGGTGGAAGGGGATGAAACGCAGCGTGTATCAGTATGTTTCGAGATGTTTGGTGTGTCAACAAGTCAAGGTAGAACACCGACGGCCTGGAGGTTTGCTTCACAGTCTGCATATTCCTGAGTGGAAATGGGAGTTTATCACGATGGATTTTGTGACCCATTTGCCGATGTCCTCGAGGAATTGTGATGCTATCTGGGTTGTTGTGGACCGACTCACCAAGTCAGCGCATTTCATCGCCTATAGTCGAGAGTACTCTGTGGATCGCATGACACGTCTGTATGTTCAGGAGATCGTTCGACTTCATGGAGTGCCTGTGAGCATTGTCAGCGATCGAGACCCCAGGTTCACTTCTAGGTTCTGGGGGAGTGTTTAGCGTGCGATGGGTACTACTATCAGTTTGAGTACTGCCTATCATCCGGAGACAGATGGTCAGTCAGAGCGCACTATCCGTACTTTGGAGGATATGCTTCGAGCGTGCATTATGGATTTTGGTTCAGCCTGGCAGGATCATTTGCCATTGATCGAGTTTGCGTACAACAACAGCTATCATACTAGCATTGGGATGACACCTTTTGAGGCGTTGTACGGGCGACATTGTCGTACTCCACTCTTCTGGGAAGAAGTGGGGGAGAGACAGGCTGAGGGACCAGAGTTTATCTAGCAGGCAGTAGATATTGTTGATCAGATCAAGAAACGGATTAAGACTGCAAAGGATCGTCAGGCCAAATATGCTAACACTAAGCGTAGGCCTTTGCAGTTTGATGTCGGGGAGAAAGTGTTTCTGAGGGTGTCACCTTTCCGCAGGATTCTCAGATTTGGCCTTAAGGGCAAGTTGTCTCCCAGATTTATCGGTCTGTTTGAGATCTTGGAGAGCATTGGCGATTTGGCTTATGGTTTAGCTTTGCCACCGTATCTGTCCAGTATTCACAATGTGTTTCACGTATCTCTGTTGCGACGGTATGTGGCAGATCCGTCTCATATTCTGCAGCGGTCTGAAGTTCAAGTGGATAAGGATTTTACCTATGTTGAAAGACCTATTCGTATCCTGGATCATAAGGAAAAGGTCTTGCAGAACAAAGTCATTCCTCTGGTATTAGTGCAATGGCAGCATAAAGACTGTAGTAACCCAGATACCATTTTAAGATAATAATATGTTAAACATGATTAAGGGTTGGTATTTAACCAATTTCGGAGTGTTATTGGACTTCAGAAGTAAAATTTGGGCTTTTTCATTTTGGGCCGGATAGTAAGCTCCGATCCCGGATAGTAAGCTCCGATCCCGGATAGTAAGTTCCGATCGGAACGGAAGCTCCGATCCTGGAACGGAAGTTCCGATCCCCAGCTGTCAAAAATGATCGATGACTCAGTCGCGAGTTTTGACAAGTGTCGGTCATAGAGCAGATCGGAAGCTCCGATCGTAGATCGGAAGTTCCGATCCTGGCGTGGCAGACATGCACGCAATGAGCTGGATCGGAAGCTCCGATCCCGAAATCGGAAGTTCCGATCCTGGCCGAGAAATTTGGCTATAAATAGGGCCGTTCAGAGTTCATTTTCAATTACGAATTCCCGAGTTTCCTTCTTCAGTTATATAGTGTGAGTTATACACTTGAGGGCCCTATTGGTTATAATAGAGGTTCTGGAATAACCAAGGTGTGGTTATAGTCATCCGGGACTAGCGACTTCAAAGGGCCATCGACGGACGAAGGTATGGTCCGGGAATCTATTTAATTTTTGGGAGTACTTATTAGCTTAGTTAAGGCTTATAGAATTTATGTAGTGATACGATGAACTTTTGAATATAGGCTTGGAACCTAGGATCCTTTTATACTTGAACTAGCCTAGAGGTACGTACACATTGACTGAGATTGCCAGCGAGTATACATGTTTATATGTTGCATTTATTTGGCATTATTATATGGCATGATGTATGATTTACCGTTTTTTTTATACTCATATGTCATGTGCATATACACGTTGAGCCTATTCCTTGTTATACCTGATTATAGAGCCGCTCATCTCTATACTCGATAGTCTGTCACTGAGAGTACCGCGACGGCGGGGGCATTTATGTCTGTCTACTCTGGTGTACTAGACGAGTGTGGTTGCACCCAGAGGTTGATCCGTGCGGTGGCAGCACTCATATGGCGCCGGTACTGAGCATGACTTTTCAGATGACCCTGTACCAGTCATCATGTTGCATGCATTATATACATATGTTTACTCATGTCTATGTACTGGGCGTAGCGCTCACGTCCTAGTTGTTATCTTGGACACCCTATTCCATGGGGCAGGTCGCAGGATGGACGGAGCTGGTAGTTCAAGGCAGGACTAGGGAGCAGGAGCTTTGAAAGTTTTTATACAGCACGATTTATTAGCTGTATAATGTTTACTTTTAAGAATTTCGATATGGTTGTATCACTACAGATTTAAGCCTGGATTATATTACTAAGCTGATATGTAAATTATGGATTATGTTTCCGCACGTTTTTACTCTGTTAAGTATTTTTCTGTATTAAGTTTAATGCATGCTATTAGTTGCCAGTTAGTAGGTGATTCCATGCAGGGTCACTACATTTTTGGTATCAGAGCACGCATAGATTTTGGGATTAGTACTTGGGATTTAGTTTAGTCTTGAGTAATTCTTGCGCATTTGGGATTTTAATGTGCAATTCTTTTCAGGATATGGCTGACGAGAGTCACGGTAGTGTTGGCCAGGGAGGTGGTCATCATCATCGTCGCCATCATCATCAGGATGATCAACATCGTCATCATGAGGGTAGACGTCGTTACTCTTTCAATAAGTTTATGCAGGTAGGACCGAAACCCTTAGTGGGAGGCGAGAATCCTAAACAAGCTAGAAGCTGGATGTCTAAACTTGAGAGCACGTTCCGAGCTTTTGAGTGTACTGAGGAGCAGAAACTGGAAGTTCTAGAATTCGTTCTAGAGGATAGAGCACGTTTTTGGTGGGATGCCAAGGTTGCTCAGGCACGTACTGAGAGAGGACAGGTGACTTGGGGGGATTTCTGTCGGGAGTTTCAGAAATTATATTTTCCTCCGGCTGTTCGCCAAGCACGATCTATGGAGTTGCTTACTTTGTGGCAAGGATCAATGACTATTGATCAGTATCAACAGCGATTTCTTGATCTGCTACCTTTCAGTCCTCATATCAATGAGAGTGATGCGTCGAAATATGATATCTTTCTGCAAGGCCTGAACCAAGATATCTACTCTCAGGTTGTCGTCTGTGATGACCCGGTATCTTATGAGACTTTGGTAAACCGTTGCCGTCTTGTGGAGACCAGCAACAGGCGTGGACAGTTGATGATGCCAGCACAGCCTAGTGGATTTGTTGAGCCTCGAGCTCAATCTGTTGTGCAATCCAGACCTACGTCTTCTTCTACTCCTACTACTTCATCTGGATCTCGTGGTTCACGAGGTATGTTCCGTTTTGGGAAGAAGAAGAATAAGGAGGAGTTTTGTAGCCATTGTGGTGGGAAGCATCCTGCAGCTTCATGTCGGAGAGCTACTGGTGCTTGTTATATTTGCGGTCAGCAGGGACATCTGCGGAGAGATTGTCCTCAGCACATGGGTTTTGCTAGTGGATCGGGATCCCAGGTTGGATCTCAGGCTTCTACTTTTCCACGTCAGCAGCCAGCACCACAGAGTTCTTCTGGTTATCGTCCCCAGACTCAAGGGCAAGTGTTTGCTCTGTCTCAGGAGCAGGCTACTGAGGGAAGCGATCGCATGTTGGCAGGTAACTTCTTGTTATGTGGTATTCCTGCACTTGTATTAATTGATACTGGAGCATCGCATTCCTTTATTTCTAGTCGCTTCGTTAAAAGACATAGATTACCTTATGTATCATTAGATATGGATTTAGTTGTATCTACTCCGTTGGAGCAGAAGGTAGTAACTAAGCGTCTAGTGATGGGTTGCCTTCTGGAGTGTGAGGGTTATGTGTTATCGGCTAATTTGATGATATTAGCGATGATGGATTTTGACTGTATCTTGGGAATAGATATGCTGACTTTGTATCACGCTACTGTGGATTGTTATCAGCGTCTGGTACAGTTTCGTCCCGTTGAGGGTGATAGTTGGTACTTTTATGGTGAGGGTGCGCGACCTCCGATGCCACTTGTTTCGGCTCTGAAGGCATGTCATGTCTTGGAGTCAGGTGGGGAGGGCTACCTCATCTATGCAGTTGATATGTCCATGAGTAGTACGGGTATTGATCAACTACCGGTTGTCAGCGAGTTTCCTGACGTATTCCCTGATGAGATTCCTGGTTTTCCTCCGGTTCGAGAGGTTGAATTTAGTATTGATCTAGTACCAGGAACTACGCCTATATCCCAAGCACCTTATCGTCTGGCACCGTCAGAGATGAGGGAATTGAAACAGCAGTTGCAAGATCTTCTTGATAAGGGATATATTCGTCCGAGTGTTTCTCCGTGGGGAGCACCTGTTTTTTTTTTCAAGAAAAAAGATGGATCGATGCGATTATGTATTGATTACAGGCAGTTGAATCGTGTCACCATCAAGAATAAGTATCCTTTGCCGCGGATTGATGATCTGTTTGATCAACTACAGGGTACTTCTGTTTATTCGAAGATAGATCTGAGATCTGGATACCATCAGATGCGGGTACGAGACTCAGATATATCTACGACTGCTTTCAGGACCAGATACGGGCATTATGAGTTTCTGGTGATGCCATTCGGTTTGACGAATGCACCGGCAGTCTTTATGAATCTAATGAATCAGGTATTTCGAGATTATCTGGATAGATTTGTCATCGTTTTCATAGATGATATTCTTGTCTATTCTCATAATAAGGATGAGCATGCACAGCATTTGAGAATTGTTCTACAGACGTTACGAGATAAGCAGCTATATGCGAAATTAAGCAAGTGTGAATTCTGGCTTGATCGGGTAGTATTTCTCGGTCATGTGATTTCTAATGAAGGGATATCTGTTGATCCTAGTAAGATAGAGGCAGTGCTGAACTGGTCTCGACCGACGACGGTTGCTGAGATTCGTAGTTTCTTGGGTCTAGCGGGATATTACCGTCGGTTCATCGAGAATTTTTCACAATTGGCCAGGCCTTTGACTCAGCTTACACGGAAAGATGTTGCCTTCATTTGGTCCTCGGATTGTGAGGAGTCATTTCACGAGCTGCGTAGACGTCTTACTACTGCACCTGTGCTAGCTCTACCTTTTGGATCAGGAGGATATGTTGTCTATACTGATGCCTCTGGGCAGGGGTTAGGATGTGTTTTGACACAGCATGGACATGTTATTGCCTATGCTTCTCGACAGTTGAAGTTGCATGAGAGTAATTATCCAGTGCATGATCTCGAGTTAGCCGCCATTGTATTTGCGCTCAAGATTTGGAGACATTATCTTTATGGCGAGAAATTTGAGATATTTACGGATCACAAGAGTTTGAAGTATTTATTCACTCAGGCAGAGTTGAATATGCGACAGAGACGCTGGATGGATCTCCTGAAGGATTATGATTGTGAAATCAAATATCATCCAGGTTCTGCTAATCTTATTGCTGATGCCTTGAGTCGGCAGGTGAGACTGTCTGCACTTCAGACTAATGAAATATCTCATATGATTCAAGAGTGCTGTTCATTGAGTTTTACGCTCAAGCACAAGAAAGGGAGGAATGAGATTCGTTTGTATACTATTCTATCTGAGCCAGCATTGTATTCTCGGATCAAAGATGCTCAGATATCTGATGTTAAGACTCAGCGATTGGCACGTCTAGCCAATGGAGTTAATACATCTGGATTCCATTTTCAGGCAGATGGTTTATTGTGCCTATCCAATAGAGTGGTTGTACCTAATGTTGCGGAGCTCAGGAATGATATTCTATCTCAAGCTCACAGGAGTCGATTATCAGTTCATCCTGGAAGTATGAAAATGTATAAGGACTTGCGAACTAGATTCTGGTGGAAGGGGATGAAGCGAAGTGTGTATCAATTTATTTCGAGATGTTTGGTTTGTCAACAGGTCAAGGCTGAACATCGACGACCAGGTGGATTACTGCAGAATCTTGAGATTCCCGAATGGAAGTGGGAGCACGTGACTATGGATTTTGTTACCCACTTGCCTATGACTTCACGTCAGTGTGATGCTATCTGGGTTATCATTGACCGTTTGACAAAATCAGCACATTTCATTCCTTATAACCGGGAGTATTCTTATGATCGCATGGCACGCTTATATATCCAGGAGATTGTGCGATTACATGGGATTCCAGTAAGTATCGTCAGTGATAGAGACCCACGATTTACCTCACGTTTTTGGGGTAGTTTTCAGGAAGCGTTGGGTACCACTCTAAGTTTGAGCACTGCGTATCATCCGGAGACTGATGGGCAGTCAGAGCGCACTATTCGTACGCTGGAGGATATGCTACGTTCTTCTGTCATGGATTTTGGCTTATCTTGGCAGGATCAGTTACCTTTGATTGAATTTGCCTACAATAACAGTTATCATCGTAGTATTGATATGGCACCTTTCGAGGCATTGTATGGTCGACGGTGTCGTACTCCGTTATTCTGGGATGAAGTCGGGGAACGGCAAGTCGAGGGTCCTGAATTGGTGCAGCAGATTGTAGACAAGGTAGATTTGATCAAGCATAGGATCAAAGTTGCTCAAGATAGACAAGCCAGTTATGCGAATATTCACCGCAGGCCACTTCAGTTTGAGCCTGGTGAATATGTTTTTCTGCGAGTATCACCTTTCAGGAAGGTGATGAGATTTGGTGTGAAAGGCAAGTTGTCTCCTCGTTACATTGGGCCTTTCCAGATACTGGAGAAGATCGGAGATGTTGCTTATCGTTTGGCTTTACCGCCATCTCTTTCCAGTATACACAATGTTTTTCATGTGTCGTTGCTTTGACAGTACATAGCTGATGAATCTCATGTGATTCAATCTACTGATATTCAGCTAGAGCCAGATCTGTCTTTTGTTGAACGACCAATCTGTATCCTAGACAGGAAGGAGAAAGTTCTTCGGAACAAGACTATACCACTTGTGATGGTACAGTGGCAGCGCCGAGGCGTTGAAGAAGCAACTTGGGAAACTGAGAGTCGTATGCGAGCAGAATATCCTGAGTTGTTTGCTTTGTATTTTTGATTACCATATAAGATGTAATTACCGTTGTTGTAATAAGACATGGTTTGATGTTTCATATTGTTATCGTGATTTATCTTTAGATGTTATTTCGCGGACGAAATATCTAAAGGTGGGGAGAATGTAGTAACCCAGATACCATTTTAAGATAATAATATGTTAAACATGATTAAGGGTTGGTATTTAACCAATTTCGGAGTGTTATTGGACTTCAGAAGTAAAATTTGGGCTTTTTCATTTTGGGCCGGATAGTAAGCTCCGATAAGCTCCGATCCCGGATAGTAAGTTCCGATCGGAACGGAAGCTCCGATCCTGGAACGGAAGTTCCGATCCCCAGCTGTCAAAAATGATCGATGACTCAGTCGCGAGTTTTGACAAGTGTCGGTCATAGAGCAGATCGGAAGCTCCGATCGTAGATCGGAAGTTCCGATCCTGGCGTGGCAGACATGCACGCAATGAGCTGGATCGGAAGCTCCGATCCCAAAATCGGAAGTTCCGATCCTGGCCGAGAAATTTGGCTATAAATAGGGCCGTTCAGAGTTCATTTTCAATTACGAATTCCCGAGTTTCCTTCTTCAGTTATATAGTGTGAGTTATACACTTGAGGGCCCTATCGGTTATAATAGAGGTTCTGGAATAACCAAGGTGTGGTTATAGTCATCCGGGACTAGCGACTTCAAAGGGCCATCGACGGACGAAGGTATGGTCCGGGAATCTATTTAATTTTTGGGAGTACTTATTAGCTTAGTTAAGGCTTATAGAATTTATGTAGTGATACGATGAACTTTTGAATATAGGCTTGGAACCTAGGATCCTTTTATACTTGAACTAGCCTAGAGGTACGTACACATTGACTGAGATTGCCAGCGAGTATACATGTTTATATGTTGCATTTATTTGGCATTATTATATGGCATGATGTATGATTTACCGTTTTTTTTATACTCATATGTCATGTGCATATACACGTTGAGCATATTCCTTGTTATACCTGATTATAGAGCCGCTCATCTCTATACTCGATAGTCTGTCACTGAGAGTACCGCGACGGCGGGGGCATTTATGTCTGTCTACTCTGGTGTACTAGACGAGTGTGGTTGCACCCAGAGGTTGATCCGTGCGGTGGCAGCACTCATATGGCGCCGGTACTGAGCATGACTTTTCAGATGACCCTGTACCAGTCATCATGTTGCATGCATTATATACATATGTTTACTCATGTCTATGTACTGGGCGTAGAGCTCACGTCCTAGTTGTTATCTTGGACACCCTATTCCATGGGGCAGGTCGCAGGATGGACGGAGCTGGTAGTTCAAGGCAGGACTAGGGAGCAGGAGCTTTGAAAGTTTTTATACAGCACGATTTATTAGCTGTATAATGTTTACTTTTAAGAATTTCGATATGGTTGTATCACTACAGATTTAAGCCTGGATTATATTACTAAGCTGATATGTAAATTATGGATTATGTTTCCGCACGTTTTTACTCTGTTAAGTATTTTTCTGTATTAAGTTTAATGCATGCTATTAGTTGCCAGTTAGTAGGTGATTCCATGCAGGGTCACTACAAAGGCGCTGAGGAAGCTACTTGGGAGCTCGAAAGCAGGATGCATAAAGAACATCCTGAGTTGTTTTGATTTCATTTTGAGTTGTAATCAGTTGTAAACTCTGTAATCGTTTAGTTGAATAAAGAATGTTTCTTCATGCTATTTTACATTCAGTACTTAAGATTTGATTTTGATTACGAAATATCTTAAGTGGAGGAGAATGTAGTGGCCCGTAACCAAACGAAGAGATTGAGGAACTAATCATATTTACTTAAGTCGAGTTCGGAGGCTCCGATTGGTGAGTTCGGATGGTCCGAAGTCAGGGTTCGGACGATCCGAAGAGTGGTTCAGACGCTCCGAACGTGCTGACGATGGTCGTCATGGATGATGTCATTATGTTGATGTAAGCAATGACATAATATTGGGTTCGGACGATCCGAAGTCCAGTTCGGACGATCCGAACGTGTTTGGAGGCTCCGAAGTCAGTTCGGAGGGCCCGAACTCTGTCTATAAATAGGGGGTGCCAAGCTCACATTTGAGTGCACCAATTCCTCTCTTCTCTCTCGATTCCTTAGCCTTCTAACTCAGATCTAGAGAATTCTAGGCATCCCGTTGGGAATCCAGAAGTGGCATAGCAATCCAGGCGTCGTAGCGGAGCTGTGGCCTAGTTTTGAGGCAATCGACAGCAAAGGGCTTACGACGGACGAAGGTATAGCTTTTGCTTCCTAAAAATATTTAGGAGTATGATTTAGCTTAGTTAAGGCTTTTAGAACACTATAATGATAGTAGTATCATTTGGCAGTGTAGCGCGAATTATAGGCGTGAACCTAGGGCTGATAGCACTTGCCTAGTATTTGAGGTACGAAAGTATTGTTCGAGATATCCTGACTGAGTATGCATGTATGATGTGACTGCATGATTTATATGTCATTGATTTATGCTGCATTCATTTGCATATTGTGCTATCTCGTTCGAGATGTCTATAGTAGGGTTTTACCCTATCCTGTTAGTGGTTGGACTTCCATCGATTTGGGTCCGGCATATCCATTGGTATTTGGTATGGGAGCCACCTCCTGCAGCGACGGCACAACGTGCTACATACCAGGGCTCATTCTATCTTTGTTTTCTGATCCTTGACCTCGAGTTTATAGGGAGTTCACTTTGCATGCATGTATACTCATACTCTCGTGCTGAGCATTTTATGCTCATGTCTCATACTCTGTGTTTCTGGACACCCTATTCCATGGGGTAGGTTTGCGTTTGGACGAGGCGGGTGGATACAAGAGGGGCTAGGCAGTGGTTGATCAGCTGGAGCTTCGTTTAGGTTTTTATTCTGTTGTTTTGGGTTTATACAGCTATTCGATTTGGTTGTATATTTTTTGATATTTACAGATTCCTTTTCTTGGGATTGTATATATGTTATGGTTTCCGCAGTTGAATTCTGATTTCTATTTAATTAAGTTAATTGCATGCCTAAGTTCTGTTTAGTAGGTGATCCGGGTAAGGGTCACTACAGCCAACTTGTCCTTGAACATGATATTAATAGGCCTGAATATACTGTGAATTAGATCAATCCTTACTACCTTGAAGATAGGATACAGATCCATTACCAAATGTTCGGACGAAACTGTTTCCATTGATCCTGTAGATGATACTTGAGTTTGTTCTGCAACAAGAACAAAAGGAATAATTGATGTGTTCAGATCATCAGTGGAGGTCATCATTTGTTCTGGTGGTTCAATCAAAGTTTCTTTTTGCAAAAAATTCCTCAATAATAGTATTGTCCATCTGTGGTTCATCCATGGTTTGATATTTGGATGAAATTTGATGCTCAACCAGTAATTCTTCAGGAACAGCTTGTGCAACCAGTGGTTCTTCAATAGCTACATCAGTAACCAAATGTTCTTGAGAACCAGAGGGTGTATTTTGATGTTCATCCAAGGTTTGATCACTCGATGGATCTTCATGGTGAAGTGTGATCATTGGTTCCTCAGATAGGAATTCCACAGCAGACTGTTCTGTAGGAATAACATCAATAATCAGAGCTTCCTTTGGAGGATAAGTAGCTCTAACAGGTGAGAAAGACGGTGAGATTGTATCAGCAGACAGACTAAGTTCATCTGATAAAGTTAGTTCATCTGCAGCAGAGTGAGTAGCAGATGAAGAAGACTGTACTTTGTTTGGAGCTTCCACAAGAAAATCTTGTCTCATTAATTGAGCATTTGAAGTCAACAGATGAGCGTGATTCTCCAGTTGATTAAGTGCGGAAATTTGATCAAAAATATCCAAACTCGTGGGATTGAGCTTTTCTCTCTGTACCCGTATATGAGCTCGAAGAATGCTTTCCTTAAGCCTGAGTTTTACAAACTCTCTCTTTTCCAGAGCTCGAGAGACAACTTCAGTCTCAGCCCACTCAAGGATTCTATTCTCAAGAGTTGCAATTCTTTCCAGCTTGAATAAATTCTTGATATTTGAAAAATGGTCCTCAGTTCGATGAAATACCCATCTGTAAAAAAGTTTCATCTTTAATTCTGCATTTTTGATGATGCAATCAGCAGTCAGATCAATTATACATTGAGCATTAGACAGTGGATCTGATACATCATTAGGCTTTTTGAAAAATTCAGACTGAAGAGTTGTGATGTTTATCTGAGTCAGTGGAGGAACAACACTTTCCACCATCGAAATAGGGATAGATGGGACTGGTGTAGATTGAATAGGCAGAGGAATCCGAGTAGGAAGTCTGATTATTCTCCTTTTCTTCTGTGGATGAGGCGCAATGATTTCTGCAAGAGTTACTTGATCTAACTCTGATGTTTCTGAATCAGATGAATAGATCAAATTCTTCCTTTTTGTTGAAGTCTTTATTCTTGGTGCAGCTGGTTTGGGATATTGAATGACCTTTGCAGCTTCAATAGCTATAGGCTTGGGTTTTTTTTGGTACGGTCAAGTCTTCAATCTCATCTGGATTACCATGCTTGAAGACAATCGGTTGTTTTCCCTTGTACACCTCAATGGCCCTTTCATTCAAAGTCTTGTGCGGATGAAGATTAGATGAAGGTCCCAGATGAACATTCAAGTCATTCAATATTTCCCCGATTTGAATTGCAAAGCCTTGAGATTGTTCTGTTGGAGCAGTTATCATTGCAAATAGAATATCGAACAGAACAGTAGACCAATTCAAAGTAATACCAGCAGAAATAACAACCATAGCATCAGATTTTTCAGAAGTAATTGCATCGAAGGAACCTGCTTTGGCCAGAAGGGATTTGGCCACAATGTCGTGCAAGATTCTGAACTCCATCTTTAATTCCTTATTTTTGCAAGGTATTTTGATTGGTTTGTTCGTCAAGGAGTACATGATTTTCATCTGCTTCTTCGTTTCGACAGATATTTCTGAGAAATCAGTGATCCCCTGGCTTGGCATATCAAAAGAGGAAGTGAATAGAGTAGATGTAATCCGGATTGATTCTCCACCCAGAGTTGCAGAGATAACACTGTCTTCAAACTTTGTTGTCTGAAAGAACTTGGGCAGTGCCTGCTTATAAAGCGATTTCCCTCATTCGAAAAATTTCCGTAGCCCAGAAGCTTCAATCATTCTGAACATATCCATCATTCCTTGATCTGTAAGATCGAACACGGTGTGGAAATCAATAAGAAGAACATTTTGGGTGATTGGCGTCATTAGGTCCTGCAAAATTGAAGGAAGAATGCGAGTAATTTGTTCTTTCGGAAGACGTAATTAGGGCTCAAAAATGTTTAAGTTTTGAAGAAACAAATATCAGCTAAACTATAAGAGATTTTTGCCCAAATACGTGGCTTTCTGACGTAAGCAACTATTCAAATTCAAAAATATGCGGCTGATAAGAAATGTCAAGCACGCGGTAAAAATAATAATATTTTAATAGAGTCTCGAGAATGCAAAACGACAAACAACCCTTATAAATAGGATACTCGGATGAAAAGTCCGATTAACTTTTCATTTGCAAAACCAAATATCAGATAAAATAGACATGAGTTCTTATCTGTCTGTCGAGGAGTTTAAGGAGGAACTTTAGGATTTCATCCTAAAATAGGCGATGAGGCTTTGGTTTAAAGTCGAAGAAATTAGGATGTATCACCAGGATGTGTTCCCTCCACGTAAACAAGAGGATGTATGCGAGCTTGAGGATCGTAAGTACAAGTATATGTATTTTCTGGGTGTGAAGAGTATTGAGGATATTCTCACTCATCAGGGCATGTCCTTTATGATGTACAGGAAGGAGGTGAAGGTCCTTACTCATCTTATGTATTCAGGTGAGTTCATGGATAGGCGCTTTGATCCGGAGCTACTGGAGTGGTTGAACAGGTGGCGTCTTGATGCTGATGTGAGAAAGAGGGTTTGGACTCCATAGAGGAGGTCTCTAAGTAATTAAGTTATGTATGCGTAAGGTGTAGTGGAATTTTGTATGCACCCTAAGTTTGTGCAATGCAATATTTTGCCTTATTCTCTGTTTTTTGTGTTCGTGGTGTGCAGATGAAACTAAGTGAAGTAAGCACATATAATTTAAAATAAGGCTTAATCAACACTTAAGATCAAATAAGGTTACATAAATCAGATAAGGTTGATCCAGATGAAAGTTTATACTGACCAAATAAACGTTTCAATTTAGGCTGATGAAACATCCAATTATTCAGATGAAAGATTATCTAAAAATTTGGACAATCAACAAATTCAATGCGTAGTCAGATAGTAATGATGAGATTTTGATAAATTCAAATCAAGATAAAGCATACACACAAAAAATAAAGGAAAATATTTGTGATTGGACATGCTGTCTGTGAAATAATTACGTGATTGTTCCTTTTCTTGCATAGAATAGGAAATGGTATTAAATTTAAAGAATAACGTTGATAAGTTTTGAAAATCTCAAGAAGGATTGATGCAATCCAGGAGATATACAGATCAATTTTAATAAACCATAATAAATAGATAAGCATTGATTGGACATTTGTGAGGCTGATGCATCTGATGGCCCTTCATCTTCTTGAAATGTGCCTATAAAAAAAACATAGCTAAGTGAAGCATTAGAACCACAAGATAGAACAATCAGAAGATAATGGCCAATATGAATGATAATAACAATGTTCTATCTGTTGAGCAAGAGTACGAGATCCGAAAGGATCTATACAGGAGTAGAGTGTTTGAGCGAAGAATGAAAATGTGACATTTCCTCGATTCTATACGGTGTCCTCGTCGTGCTAACCTTCCTCCGTTGTCTCCTGCAATGCGTCGCCGTAATTATGCAAGGATACGATGCTGCAAGTTCATGCTTGGTACACAAAGTACTCAAGACGTCTTGAAGTCTTCAGGAGTTCGGCTTCTCATTCTTCTCACCGAGCGAGATGAGATGCAGAACATATGCTTTGAGGATGACGTCTGCAAAGGTCAAGGCTCCCTAAGTGCTTGGATGATCAACTGGAGACAAGAAATGCATAGTAGGATAGATCTTGCTCGTGTAACTTATGATGCAGATCAATAAATGAAATGCAATGAGTTTCTACTACTTTCTTAGGTTCTATATGAGAATCGATAAGAATTCTATTGCGACGATGGCTGCGACTGCTGGCGCTGCTGATGAGAAGGATGCTGCTGATACTGCTGCTGCGGCTGCTGTACTGACACCTGGGAACCTTTGGAACCACTAGCTGCTTCAATCAACATAGGGCAGTCCCTCTTCATATGTCCCTCCTGACCACACTGGAAACATGCGCTAGCTGAAATAGGGCATGGTCCTGCAGGATGTCTTCGCTTGCACTGACGACACCGGATCATCCTCTGGCTACCAAAACGCTGCACTCCGCCAGATCCGGAAGAAGAATAAGTACCACCTTGATTCTTGAAAGACTGGCCCCTCGGACCCAAAGAACTAGTCAGTCTGGATGCGGAAGATATCATAGACTTGTTCCTCCGTAGACTGTCCTTATCTTGATGGCAACGGTCCCTCATAGGTCATGTCGGCCCCAACAACAACCATCTGATGAATCTCAGGGTTCAGACCCTGAAGGAAATGATCATACTTGGCCACAAAACTCTCAGCGATATGCGGGAAATAAGGTAGAAGATCAAAGAACTTCTACTGATACTCCTCAATAGTCATCGTCCCCTGTCGCAGTCCAAGCAATTCACTAGCTTTCGCCTGAGGAAGAGCTGGAGGAAAATACAATTTCTGGAAAGCAGTACAAAACTCAGTCCAAGTAGCTAATCCTCTTGCTGCTACCAACGGTGCGGAAGTAGATCTCCACCACTTCCTCGCTCGTCCCTCTAGCAAGAAACCAAGAGTCTCCATCGATATCTTCCGTATCTGTGAAACGGAACTCTCTGAATCAATGCTCGATCCTCTCTAGACAGTCCTCAGCAGCCTCTGGGGTCTCGCCTCCTGCTAATGGATTAGGGCTCACTTACATAAACCTATGCATGCTGACTCTCCTCCGATCTTTGCGGTGTCCATGGCGATGTCGACGATCGTCTCCGCCGTCCCAATGACCATCACCTCCACTGTCGTGGATCTCATCGTAATCTGTCATCTGTCAATTCATAACAGATAATGTATTAATCCGCTTTACTAATTCCCAATTGAAATGCGCTTTGATACCAATAAATGTAGCGACTCTACCTGGATCCACTACCTAATCAGAGTTAATTAGCGCATGCAATAAATAATTAAAGCGTAAAGAGCAGAATATTTAAAATACAACAAATCCAATCGGCAGAATACAACCGACGACAAAATAGTGTATAAATATTCTTATACAACCAAATCAAAAGTCTTAGGGTAACAAACCCTACCACTAAAGCCTCGCTGCAACATGTAACAACCTCAACCATGCTGCGAATCACCTGACCGTCCAGCCTCAAACCTTCCCCGCCACAAGGAATCCCAAAAAGAAACCAACACAGGGGCGTTAACGACAACGCTCAATACGAAAGAAATGATATATAGACTAATATGCAGCAAGCAAATGACTTTAAAATACTAGTTAAAATAGTCTACTCAGGGCGCCATGAATATACAGTACTGTGTTAAGAGAGCGGCTCCGCGGGGTACTCGTATATTCTCCTATCAACTATAGCATCAAAACCCACCGTCGTGGCCGCTCTTAGTGATAGCAAAACCAGGGGCTGAGTCTCCCTTCCCCGACACGAATCCATAAGGAGTAACCCCTCACTGATGGAAAATGTCAACGACTCACATCATACCAGATGCAGTCTACCGTAAAAACATGAATGTTCTAAAGCCGTAAATCATGGTAAAAAACATAGAAAATACTCATGCAACATATAAGCATATATATCATGACGGCTATCTCGGTCAGTACTTACGTACCTCTAACACTGCAGGCAAATCCTAGCACCAATGGTCTAGATCCCATGCCTACCAGTCCACACTAAGGTGTCTACAATTAAAATACCCATGCATCATTAAATAAGCTCTAAAAGCCTTAACTAAGCTATTCTATACTCCTAAATATTTTTAGGAAGCCAAAGCTATACCCGCGTCCGTCGTTAGCCATTTGCTGCCACTTGCCTCAAACTAGGCCACAGCTCCGCTACGACGCCTGGATCGCTATGCCACTTTTGGATTTCCCATAGGACGCCTAGAATTCCCTAGATTTGAGTTAGAAGGCTAAGGAATCGAGAGAGAAAAGAGAAAAGGTGTGCTTGGAAATGAATATCGGCTCCTCTATTTATAGACGGAGTTCGGACCGTCCAACCCCAGTTCGGAGCCTCCGAACATGATTGGAGCATCCGATCCCGACTTTGGGGCGTCCAAAGTCCCATCAATGCATCAGCCATGATGTCATCTTGCTGACTTAGACGATGATGCAAGCCCTGGCCCTGTTCGAATCGTCCGATCTTGCCGACAGATCGTCTGAACATGTTCTCAGCGTCTGATCCTCTCTTCGGATCGTCCGATCCCTCCGAACCTCCCCGGCCATTTTCAAGCGTTCTGGATCTATTTCCGGACTCCGTAAATCCATCTGGAATTGCCTTAATCTTGTTTTACTTAATCCAAACATGGTCATTGGATTAATACAATTAATTCTTAATTTTGAATACGGGTCACTACAGTTTCTGTTGCAAGGTATTCAAAAGTCAAAAAATCATGATGAAACTTGGTTATCTGGCTGACGAAGGATACAAATATTGGAAGAATATCAGCCGATGTCTCAATCTCCATGAAACTAGTAAAGATCATATTGATTGCATGA
This sequence comes from Henckelia pumila, assembly GCF_033568475.1. NCBI lineage: Eukaryota > Viridiplantae > Streptophyta > Magnoliopsida > Lamiales > Gesneriaceae > Henckelia > Henckelia pumila. The sequence continues at coordinate 160,494,780 of NC_133121.1, read as the reverse complement.
CTAGTTGGATTGAATTATAAAAAAAACTTCGAAATAAAAGGACAATTGATGAAAGTGTACAAGTAGAAATTACAAGGAGAGAGAACATTGGAAACTAGTATTGAAGAGAATAATTGCAGTTGAGCAAAGAATTGCAAAAAATAACTTGGCACTTCGAGGATATTGTGAGAAGCTTTATGTTGAGAATAATGGAATCTTTTTGCAGTTAATTGAAATTATTGCTTAATTTGATCCAATAATGGAGGAACATCCTCGGAGTTTTCAAGAACGACAAATTCATTACACTTCTTGGGCCGAAAATCCAAAATGAATTGATACAGATGTTGTCGGATGAAGTAAGGAGCTCAATTGCTGAAAAAATTTAAGATGAAAAGTATTTCATTGTGATACTTGATTGCGCTCCAGATGCAAGTCACGAGGAACATATGTCTCTTTTAATTACATGCGTGGATGATTCAGAAAATTCTAGTGGTCGAAGAATTTTGGATTGGATTTTTTAAATTTAATGAAACTTCGGTGCTTGGGATTTTTACAGAGCTTAAAAATATTTTGAGTAGTCTCGAATTTGTGATTGACAATATAAGAGGTCAAGGATATGGCAATGGATTTAATATGAAAGTAAAGCACAAGGGTGTAGAGATTAGATTACTTGAAATTAATTAGAGCTTTCTACACTCCATGTGGATGTCATAGTCTTAATCTCACATTATGTGATATGGTAAATTGTTGTCCTAAATCGATGTCCTTTTTTGGTGTTATACAACGCATATATATTCATTATTCTCTTCTTCTATCAAGTGGTGGCAAATCTTCAAAGATCATGTGCAAGGTCTTACAGTCAAGCCATTATCACAAACACGATGAGAAAGCCATGTTGAAAGCGTGAAGCCAATAAAAGATCAGACTTCGAAAATACGAGATGCATTAATTGATTTGGCAAACACTTTTGATGACTCAAAAATAAAGGGTGGAGCAGAGGGCTTGGCATCATTTGAACTTGAGAAATTTGAGTTCCTGACTGGAATGATAATTTGGTACAAGTTATTATATGAAATTAAAATTTTTTGTAAGTTTCTCCAATCAGAAAATATGGATATTAATGTTGTTATTAGACAGTTGAAGGGTCTGATTTATTTTCTCCAAGAGTTAGAGAATCTGGATTTTATCAAGCTGAAACGACCCTCACTTAACCTCTAATAATTAATAGATATTAAATAATGCGGATTTTTTTTAAAAAAATCGGCATGACCTTTCTATAACTGTTACAAACAACCTGTCTCAATCAACACACTAAAAATTCAACCAACAAGACAGATAAATTAGACCGAGAAAAGAACAAGAACCTAAAGGAAGATGTTCGACATCACAAACATCCAAAGTTTAACAATTTGATAGTTACATGCAAACAAAACAAATGTAGAAGTTCTTACATTTACATCTAACCAATTTACAAATAAAAAACATCAAAAACTATACGTTTAAATAACATCTGCGGAAGACTAGCATAGGTCGGAGGGATGTGCCAAGCTCGCATCATATTCCACTCAAGAGTCATACCCCTCGATCTCAATGAAGGTCTAACCTGCACCAAGCAATGGTAGAGAGTCTAAAGACCCAACAAGTATAAACCAAGAAGTAGAGAATGATTCAAAATACCTGCACGATACTTAAAATACTAGTACTTATAATACCTTGAAACTTTCTTGGAAAAAGTCTTAAAGATAAAAAGGAAATGAGACTTGGAACTGTAAAGAAAGTCACATGCAATGAACTCACGCATTTTAACAAAACTCACAATTGAACTTTAACTCAAACTCATGCTTGAACTTTAACTTTACTCTTGCCTTTCAACATAAACTTTCATAACTTTACTTTAAACTTTCCTCTGTGAATTTAGATCCTCGATTGTGACCCTCTTTGTTTTGATCGATCAATGACTACAATACTATGCCGGCAAGGAAACCGAGTTTTTCCCGGCTCCACATGGCCCCTATGATTTGGTAGGAGAGCCGAGATGCCTCCCAACCCCACACTACACGTCTGATTTGGTAGGGGAGCCGAGATGCCTCCCGACCCAACACTACACGTCTGATTTGGTAGTGGAGCCAGGATGTCTCCCAACCCCATACTATACGTCTGATTTGTCAAGGGAGACGAGACATCCCCCGACCCATCCACGTCTGTTGTCACAATCAACTCTCATCATTCAAAAATATTTTCTTTCCTCAACTTCAAACTTTACTTAACTTGAAAATGCAAAGGTCTTGTACTTGACTTGTTTAAAACTGTACCCAACTCAAATGATTGGAGCAACACACTTGTAACACCCCGAATTTATCTTAATTGATTTTATTTGAGTTAATCGAAGATTACAGAATTCGAGGGCTGATTTGATTTTGATCAGGGACTATTTTGCAATTTTCGGAATTTTCAAAGTCTAAAATGAAATTTTGGACTTTAAAAGATATTTAAACTTGACTTAGTCATTCTATCTTCTTCACTTCCTCCTCCAACACGCCATCCTCCATTGAAGAAGCCAACGTGAGCTTCAAGCTTTTCTTCTTCGGTTTTCGGTCGATCCGTCCTGTAGAATTTTAATCCAAAGTTAGTTTAGCAATTTCGGCAACGAGAGATTCGTTCTATCGTAAGTTTTTGTCCGATCAGTTATATTTCATTTTTCGGATGTTATTAGAATCGAATGAGTTTCGAGTATGATGTTCTTGAACTAGTTCTTATCGTTTATTCTCAGTCGGATCGGAAAAAGAGCGTCGTTCGGAATTGTTATGATTTTTGGTAGAATATTTCGAAAATGGAGTTTTGAGATTTGTTGGATTGGAATTGTTATTGATGATTTGGTATGGTATTGAGATAGTTTTGATGTTATACTGTTGTATGTGATCTCAGTCAGATAGGATGGAGATACGTGACACCACCTCGATCAGGAGAGTCGGTGAGTTGTTACGTGATCTCATCCTCGGGATCCCAAAAGAATAGCAGAAATTCCTTGATTATCAAAGTTGATATCCCAGTTTTAAATACATGCATTTCATTCTTATTAACATTGAATATGTTGTCTTTATATCATGTTATTGATATATTACTTGTTATTGCATGTTATGTTGCTTTTACTGGGAATATCATTCTCACCGGAGTTATCCGGCTGTTGCTTTGTTTTGTATGTGTACTTGGTAACAGGTGAGGCAGGATCGAGTCAGAGGAGACTTGGTTAGCATCGAGATCAAGTAATAGAAGTGGGACTCGTTTTGGAAGTCGAACAAGATGTCAATCTAGTTTATGTTTTGAAGCATGTTGAGAAATCGAACTTTGCTGATTTATGTTGTATGGATTAAGAGAGTATTGAAGGTTGTATGTTGTTGTTGCATGTATTTATACCTCATTATGTATTGAATGGATTTATGAAGTTGAAGTTTGGTTTGAGTTTAATTCTGGATTTTTGGTTCAGAGTTGCTCTCGCTCGATCGGCGGAGTTTGACCGATCGAGCGAGAATGTCTGTAGCCTTTTTTTAAATCATAGTTTTACCCGCTCGATCGATTGAGTTTTACCGATCGAGCGAGGCCTGCAGCTGTGGAAAAATAATTTTTTTTATTTGGTTCTTCTTTAATTCTTTGGACCTTTAATTTTTAATTTATGTTTTTATTATTCGAGCTTAGATGATTAAAACCGAGGTCTCACATTAAATGTTATCAGAGCGATAAGTTCTTGGTTTTGAACTAAAAGTGAGCGGGGTAGATCGAGTCCGCTTGTATTGGCTTTTTTCATGTGATTGAATTATTTATTTGATTATTTTAATTCCATGCGAGCATGCTTTATTATTTGAGAATTATTTAAATTACATGATTATGTGATTTAATTTATAAAGCATGTACTACTTGAGATATAACGGTTTTTGTTTATCGGCTTGTATCCAAATTCCTAAGAGGTTGAAGGGAACCGAATTGTAGAGACTGAGATATCTTGTGTCCTAACCCTTTGATTATCAGATGGGTCCTCTTCGAGTAATTAAAAGAAACCCACCGCCAGTTACTCCTTCAAACGAACAGGCTAGTATCGAAACTGATCAGATGGACGTCACAGCGACGCCTATGGAAACCTTGCTGAAGATATTTAAGTCATTCAAACCGCCAAACTTGAAGGGTTTTGAAAATGCCATTGACTGTGAGAGTTGGCTGGAGGACATTGATTAGTTGTTCGATTCTCTCGACTATTCAGATGACCGCCGAATCAGGTTAGTGATTCATCAGCTACAGGGTGTTGCTAAGAGCTGGTGGATTTAGATGAAAAAGGCCTTTGAGAATCGAGGTATAGTTGTCACTTGGAGTTTGTTCAAGACTGAATTCTATTAGTGTTTCTTTCCAGCGTCTTATAGAAAAGACAAAGGTGCTGAATTTGCCACTCTGAAGCAAGGGAACATGAACATTGAGGAGTATGTGTCTAAGTTTGACAACTTGCTGAAGTTTGCACCGTACTTTACCGACAACGAAGAAGAAAAAGCCGGCCAGTTTATTAATGGTTTGAACCCCGATATCTTCACGTTGGTAAACACTGCTTGGCCGGATAATTTTGCGGATGCCATGAATCATGCGAAGGGAGCTGAAGCAGGTTTGATGAGATAGAGAGGAGCTTCGTTTGTGCCTCAGCAGCCGAGACAGTCTCAGAACCAACCATCTCAGTATAAGAACCAACCGTCTCAGTATCAAAATCAGTCATCGCAGTATCAGAACCAACCACAGAGGTCTGAAGGAGGAAGCAGTGGAGTTAACAGAAGGGATCATTTCAGAGCAAAATGGAAATAGTTCAAGAAGCCAGGGAGTAGTTCTTCTAGCTCCAATGACTCCAAACAGTTTGGTTCAGGACAGAGTTCTGAATTTTCATCTATGTTTTGCAACAAGTGTGGAGGTAGACACTCCCAAGAGCAGTGTAAGGGAGTTTTCGGGAACTGAAATATCTGTCAGCAGCCACGGCACTTTGCTAAGGTGTTTTCTCAACGAGGTAATGATCGAGCTCAGAGTGAGAGTTCTTCTAGACCAACAGCTCAGCCTGAGAGGCAGACTTTTGCTGTTCACTCCTTCCAGCCTCAGCAACAGAATAGACAGGGAGGTAACCCAAATGCAAACCAGCCCCCGAGATAGCAGGCACGAGTCTTTTCTCTGACTGAGGATCAGGCTCAGGCAGCACTTGACGATGTTATAGCAGGTAAATGTTTGATTTTTGGTTATTCTGCTCATTTATTGATTGATACGGGTGCGTCTCACTCTTTTATATCTGAGAATTTTGTATTGATGCATGTCTTGCCTTGTGAGCCTTTGCCTGCTGTAGTAGTTGTTACTTCACCTTTGGGTGGGGAAATTGTGTCCGTAAGATTGGTTCGGAACTGTGAACTATGTTTCAAAGGTAACATGATTGATAAATTCATTTTATGCGCTTATATTGCTTAGTATTTAGCTTGAATCTTGTGTTTGATTGGTAGGTATTATGTGATGTTATGTTGTTTTTGTTGGATGAAGGCAAGAAGAGCCTTGGATTTGATTTGATGGATTTAAGCTAGAAAGAATGGAAGAAAAATCAAAGATCAAGACTTGAAAGATGAAGATAAGAAGAAAATACGAAGCGAAGCGCGCCCGCGTCGCTCTGAATATTGTGAAAAGCATACATCAGGCGCGCCCGCGCAGTAATACCAAGCGTCCGCGCGATGGTCTGTAGCAAACAAGGAATTTATGCGTGGGAGTGGAGTGCCCGCACAGTAATTTGGCGCCGCGCCCGAACTACTCTGAAGAATGCAAGATGCGAAGAAGCTGCGCGCCCGCGCCATTCCATTGAGCGCCCGCGCCGTCGTGCGCAGACTTATTTTTGGAAGAGTTTTATGTTTTGGAAACTCTTGTTTTAATTCCTAGGCCTATATTTGGACAATTTGTTACCAAGATATAAGTCTTTTATTTAGTTTTAAGAAAAGGACGGAGACTTTCAGTTGGGCTGGAAGATTTATCTCTTGCAAAGACTAGGTTTTTTCTGAGAATTCTAGAATTCCGCCTTTTATTATTATTTTTATTTTGTTCTTCATGAATTGTGTTGGCTAGTTCTTAATACTTGGTTAAGGAAGACGAAGCCCTTGATTAATTTATTCGTGAGATTTATGTTTTACAGAGCTTGATTATTGTTGAGTATCAATCATTATTCTGATTTATTTCATGATTGTATATTTGATTATTAGCTTGATCACCTGATAATTCTTATATAAAATCTACTGCTAAATTGGAGTTTGAATCCGTAATTGTTTGAATTATCTGATTTGCAAAGCAACTGCAATTAATAATCATCCGCTTGTGAGATTAGGAATTGTAGGGATAATAATTGACTAGGCTAAATTCATCCGCTTGTGTATGGGTTGTCTAGATTTATCAGTTTCACTAGTTTGCATGCTATCGTGGGTTTAAATTTAATTGCTTGTATTAGGTTAATTTATTGGTAAGGGTTATTTTAGAACGCTTGTGTCTAGTTAACTACAATTAAGGTGAAACAGGAATTTAATTTCCAATGATGAATATTCAACAGGATTAAATATTTTTAGATAATCGATGATCGAACGAATGACATCAAGGGTGTAGTTGACCAAAACCAAGGCTTGTCTCTTATTGAATTTTCCGTTGTGATTTAATTGTGCTTGGTAATTGATAGAATTGCATTCATAATTGTTTTTAATTTTTAGTGGATAAATTTCAAACAAAAAACCCCTTTTTACTATTTTTGTATTTTTAAAGAACACGGAATTTCACCTTTCTTCGTGGGAACGATCCTTACTCAAACTACTGCATGTTTTTATTTATCTGAGTGAGTCGGGTAATTTGGGCGTACACGATAAGCGCTACTAAATTTTGGCGCCGTTGCCGGGGATCGGTGTTAAATTTTTTTTGTGTTCTTTTTAGTTTTTTTATGTTTATCTCACTCTCTATCTTTTCTTTATCTCTAGTACATCTCCCATCGTTCATGCTTTCAGGTGATTCTTCGTCTGAAGAAGGAGTCCCCTACGACCCGAAAATTGAAAGGAATTTGTACAGGCGTAGGCGAGAAGCTCGTAAAAGACAAGAAGAAGAAGAGATGGCTGCTAATGCGAACCTGAGCCTCAGACAATTGGGCACTCCAGATTTGAATCAGCAACCCTTATGCATTACTTTTCCCCCCTTAGAAAATAATGCAACATTCGAATTGAAATCTGGATTAAGTCACTTGTTGCCTTCTTTTCATGGTCTTGCAGGTGAAGATCCTCATAAGCATCTGATGGAGTTCCATGTAGTGTGCACTAGCATGAAGCCACATGGAGTAACAGAGGAGCAGATCCAACTTCAAGCCTTTCCTTTCTCTTTGAAGAGTGCTGCTACGGATTGGCTATACTACTTACCCTCTGGATCGATCACAGCCTGGACTGACATGAAAAGAATTTTTCTCGAAAAATATTTTCCAGCGTTGAGAGCAGCAAACATCAGGAAAGAGATCTATGGAATCAAGTAGATGATGGGGGAATCACTTCATGAGTATTGGGTGCGGTTCACAAAGCTATGCGCTAGTTGCCCGCAACATCAGATAAGTGAAAACCTCTTAATTCAATATTTCTATGAAGGTTTGCTACGTCATGACAGGAGTATGCTGGATGCGGCTAGTGGAGGAGTTTTTGTGGACAAAACTCCGGTGCAAGCAAGGAACTTAATAGAAAATATGGCTGCCAATTCTCAGCAATTTGGCACCAACAAAATTGATCATGCACCCAGGAGAAACAACGAGGTAAATGTCTCTTTCCTTGAGCAGCAATTAATTGAATTAACGACTCTTGTGCGTCAGATGGCTGTAGGGAATGGACAGACTGCGAAGGCATGTGGCATCTGCGTTGCAATAGGATACGCCACTGATATGTGTCCTACACTTCAAGAGGACTCAGTTGAACAGGTAAACGCTACTGGCGGATTTCCTGAACCACCACAACGGAAGTATGATCCGTATTCCAACACATACAATCCTGGTTGGAAGGATCATCCCAATCTTAGATACAGGAATCAACAAGCAAATCAACCTGGACCTCAGGCTCCACCGCAAAATCAAGCTTTTAGGCCACCCTTTCAACCACAACAGCAGCACCCTCAAATTCTTACACCAGGTGAGTTTCTTGAAAAGATAGTTAAGGATCTTGCAACTAACACTTTGGCTTTCCAATAGGATGAAAGAGTAGGTGCCCGGTGAGCCAACTTGTGGCTAAGGGCTTTGATGACTTTTTGTATAAACAATCTTTTGTTTAATATAATTTACACTTTTATTAATGACAATGACTTTATCTTTCTTCATATTGTTATATTGTGATATACTATTGTTGTTTTGATAAAGACCTTGAATATACTATAGTGTATGTAAGATGTGGTAGAACATGGAGATGTCTATCATGAAATACATCTTATAGTCACTGTGTATTCTAAACTGTTCCTAGTCGATTGAGCCGTCCGATAATAAGGATAAGGATCGCTCGAGTTTGAGACTAGCATTTGCGATGCAGAGTACCACGTTTCATTGGTAAGGAATATAGAGATGTTCGAAGCATGCAAATGGATATTCATACGATGAATGATCGAACTACCCTATCCGGACTTTCCAAGTGGTTATCACTTATCGAGTGGATAAAGTCCGCGGTTTTGGTTGTACACCATTAGTCCTTACTACTTGAAACATCATTGAGACTCTATATGCTAGTACTGTGTTTTGACTCGTTTACCGACTCTATTGGGGTCATCAGGTGTCGGGATTGGGTACAGTTACAACACATATAGGAGTCGAAGCTTTGTTGTCAAGGATTCACCACATACTTGCGAGTGTGGATATCCTATGCGATCTGAGGAGATATTAGTGTGACGAATCTCTGGCCAGAGTACATGATGTGTTTTAAGAAATGGTTTCTTAGTAACACATGCGATGTCACTATTTGATCTTCAAGATGTATTGCATAGTTATCGAATCTCGAACGACTCTCGATTTACCAATGGTTGTTGATTCGATCGGGATATATGGATGAAGGGACCGTACTGTACGCTAACCAAAATCTATTGGTTCTTGCAGGCACTATCAGTGATACCTAGGGAATCATGGGGCGATGTTGCTAGGCGCTCTTACCATGATTCGATGGGCAAGTCGGAAATCGTTGTTTCGAGTCACAAGGAGTTGTGAGCCCACGGCTAGCTGTATCCCTGAACCATTGAGGGTCACACAGAGTAATGGATTTTTAATCCCCATTGAGATAGTTAAATTTAAAGAGTTAAATTTAATGAACAAAGAAGTTGGACTTCTTATTTAAGAGTAGAGGAGCAAGATTTCCTAAAATGACATAGGGATGGGCATTTTTGGAAATCACTGAATTCGAATTCAGAAAAATTTATCTTGACTTTAAAAGGTGCAGAAATGGTTTCTGTGCACATTGGTGAAATCAGTTTATCAATCGGAGTCATGATGAATTTTATATTAATTTCTGAACATGCGGGCTTTGCTTGTCGGGCTTGAACTTATGACTAATGGGCCCTAAGCTGTTAGCGGCCTACATTATAAATAAGTTATTGCAGTACAGAAATTACACACAACAGGTCACAAATTTTCGAAAACCCTAGTATTTTCTCTCAAAAGTGGCCGCCCCCTTTCCCCTCTGCTCAGGAAAATCCAGCCTGTGAATTTTGAATTACAGTCTGGTTTAACGGATCAAATTCGTTAATTCTCTTCGTAGAAACTTCTGATAGATTTTCTAGTGCAATCTATCAGAGGGATTAATTATCCGTTCGTGGACCTGATTGAAGAACAGTTCGTCCATCAGTTCCAGGGATATATAACAAGAGCAGAGCAATCTGTTGGTGTCCATAAATCTCGATTCGAGATTGGAGGTAAAAATTTATAATTGTTATTTAATTTTTACACACACACAATTTAATCGTTAAGTTTTGATACCCATTATGGAATCGTTCCATATAAAATTTTTAAACTTTCGCTGCACCGGGTATCAATCTTGATTGATCTGATCGCCATTCTCCAACAGTGGTATCAGAGCCAGGTTGCTCAGATCAAGCGATTAAATTAATCGATTGTACAAAAAAGCCTCGGTTGTTTGAAACAAAAATAAATATTTTTAAATTAAAAATTTTTCGGGCAAAAATACACGGGCAGCGATTGGATCGCTGCCCGAGGGGCAGCGCACGGCGCTGCCCAGCGCAGCGCCGGCGCACGGCGCTGCCCAGGGCAGCGATAGTCGCTGCCCTAGGGGCAGCCGGGCTGCCCGAGCCGAGGCGCGGGAAGCCCGGGAGTGTCCCGGGCGGCCCGCGGGAAAATTAATTTTTAATTTTTAAATTAAAATTTTAATATGTTAAAATTCTATTTTTGGTCCGATCGAAAATTGTTTTTGATTGGTCCACGAGGCGTCGGATCGAATTGTTCGAGTCCGAAAATTTTAAAATTGATTTTTGGATAAATTTGAATTTTTTGAAAATTTAAATATTTTATCCGTTAAATTGAATTTTGAAATTAATTATTTTTGGTACAATTGATGATAAGATATGATCTTATGGATATATTGAATAAAATATGATTTTATGTATAAAATTGGATTTTATAGATAAAATATGATTTTATTTGATGAAAAGATAAAATATGATTTTGTATGTAAAATAAGATTTTATATATGAAATATGATTTTATCCTTTTAAATTTAAATTGCCATTGCATGTTATCCAATAAATTAATTTTGAATTAAATGTTATTGGATAAGGATGATCGATTGCCATGACCAATTTTATAGGTGTATGTTAGGAATTTACATTTGTTTTTATTGTTGTTGGATTTATTAATGGGCCTGGTTTATGGCCCAATATGAATTGTCATATGTAATAAAAGTGGGATTGGTTTATGGCCCGTTCCCACCCCTTAAAAATGTATCCCCTACTTGTCATTGTTATTTATTGTAAATACATTAGATTTAGTGGGAGATGAAGATTTGAAGACGGTGGTGGGCCCAGCAGACAATAAAGACAGAAGAAATGTAAATTGGAAGCTAAATGTAATAGGATTGCATTGCATACTGCATATTACCTAGGATTGGACTAAGACTCGTGATTGGCAACCACGGGTCGATTAGAAATGGAATCGATCATCCTATATAATATATGATATTATTGTTTGTATGCATGTTTTAGACAAAATTGTGTGAATCCGGCAAGCATACAAAATTTTAAAAATGATGAGACAAATTTTCAAAATTAAAATCCCTCATTTTAAATATGATTTAAAATTGATATCAAGATAAATAAAGGAAATTTAAATTTGTTTAAATGTTCCTACCTTCCATCAACGATCAATGTATGAGATGCTACCCGCGGATACGGTCCGGCTCATATTATTGGGGGGCCCGTTCGTCGGAAAGCTGTACATTGGATCGACACATGTTGTAAGTTGGGTGGAACTCCCATGGGATCGGCTCATATTATTGGGGGATCCACATGGCGACCGTCCATCACAACTTAATATTGATGGGTCATCTTGACATGTCACAATAAACGGCGTCATATTATTGGGCCCTTATTGGACATGAGGTAAAAACGTGGAGGTTGCTTTGGAAGCAATTGGGCTCTACCTTTTGAAAATTATGGTTGGCTGATATTATTCGGGACCATAGTTTGTCAATTGGACTCCATGTTCTCACTAAGGAAAACAGTTTCCCGTTTTCACTAGAGGGTAGTGAAATCGTTAAAATAGTGGGAGTGAGATTCATAAAATAAATTTCGCCTATTTTATGTCTTAGTAAATTACTTAAACAATCACTGATATTTGTCTGTTTCTTTTCAGTATTTCATAAAGATGAATTCGCGTAATCCACTTTTCTCGATCCTCGAATACGGAATGGTTCCGTAAGTTGAAGATTGTCTTGACTTCGGAGAAGATGCTCTACGTGTTAGAAAAATCTCCTCCGAAGGAAGCACCAGCTGACATAAGTCCGGAAGAGTTAGCCAAACTTGATACATGGTGGGAACATGATATCAAGGCCAAATGCTATATGCAAGCCTCGATGTCTGATGAACTCCAGAGGCGATTTGAGGACACCGTGAATGCTGCTGACATTCACGTACAACTCAAGGAACTTTTTGGGGCTCAATCGAGGGCTGAAAGGTTCGCTACTGTAAAGGAGCTAATGACGTGTCGTATGCGTGAAGGGACTTCGGTCCGTGATCATGGGGTACGAGTGATTTGGCTCATACAGAAGTTGGTAACCCTTGATTTGGTGTTGGAGCATGAACTCAACGTGGACTTACTACTTCTATATCTTCCTTCTTCGTTTGACGGATTTGTGGTGAATTTCAATATGAACAAGATAGAGGCCTCCCTTGAAGAGATGGTCAATATGCTTGTAACATATGAATCCACTTTAAAGAAGGATAAACCGGCTTTCTTGGTGGGCTCCTCTTCTTCTGCTAAGAAGGGGCCAAGTACAAAGGGTAAGAAACATTCTGCCCCACCCAAGAAAATCGAACCCGAGAAGAAGTACAAGACAAAAGCTTCAAACATGGAAAATTCCAAGGATGTTTGCCATTACTGCAAGAAGCCCGGTCATTAAAAGCGTAACTTCAAGGAATATCTTGAGCAGTTGCGAACTGTGAAGGGTATGTTCTTTATTGAAATAAATGTTTCACTTAATACTACTTCTTGGGTATTGGATACCGGATGTGGATCTCACATTTGCAATGATTTGCAGGTGATGACAAGAAGTCGCATGCTTAGAATGGGTGAGACCCAGCTGAGGCTCGGAAATGGTTTCAGAGTTGAAGCTAAAGTTGTGGGAGATATTTATTTAATTTTGCAGAATGGTTTTAAGTTACTTTTGAGAGATGTTTTATTTGTTCCAGATTTGATTAAAAACATTATTTCTGTTTCTATGCTTGATAGAGATGGTTATTCTTGCAATTTTGTGAATGGGATTTGCAATATTTACAAGAATGAATGTTTGATTGGAAATGGACAACTTGAAAATGATCTATATAACTTAAAACTAAAATACGTTCCAATAAATTATGTTGATAAACCGGCAACAACAAACAAAAGGAAAATCGATAGCCAAAACCCGGCAAACCTTTGGCATGCTAGGCTAGGTCATATTTCCTCAAGGAGGATGAACAAGCTAGTGGGAGAGGGCATGTTTGATATGTCTGATATTAACTCTCTACCTACTTGTGAATCCTGCCTGAAAGGAAAAATAACTAAATCTCCTTTTAAGGGAAAACCTAAGCGTAGTCAAAATCTGTTGGATTTGATCCATACAGATGTTTGTGGTCCATTTAGAGTTGGTACTCAATATGGCCACACCTACTTCATTACCTTTACTGATGATTATTCTAGGTATGGGTATTTATATTTAATGAAATATAAGTCTGAAGCATTTGAAAAGTTCAAAGAATTCAAGGCTGAAGTAGAAAACAAGCTAGGTAAAAGTATTAAATCACTTCGATCGGATCGAGGTGGAGAATACTTAAGTACCGAGTTTTTGGACTATCTGAAAGAGAATGGGATTCTCTCTCAGTGGACTCCTCCTATGACACCACAACTGAATGGTGTATCGGAGCGTCGTAATCGAACTTTTTTGGACATGGTTCGATCCATGATGAGCTTCACTGAGCTTCCACCTTCGTTTTGGGGCTATGCTCTTGAAATGGCGGTATTGTTGTTGAACAACGTCCACACTAAAGCAGTGGAAAAAACACCATACGAGTTATGGAATGGCAAAGCTCCTAAGTATTCGTACTTGAGGATTTGGGGATGTCCTGCTTACGTGAAGCAGACAGTGGAAGATAAGTTGGATAGTCGATCCACCTTATGTTATTTTGTAGGGTATCCGAAGAATTCAATCGGATATTATTTCTATTATCCTACTGAAACAAAGGTGTTTGTTTCAAGGAATGCCACCTTCTTGGAGAAGGAGTTCTTATTGGATAAGAAAGGCGAGGTGATGGAACTCGAAGAAATTCGAGAAGAACCCGAAATACAAAATAACGATCCTACACCTCAGGAACCATTGATAGACACACCTGTACCTAGAAGATCCGAGAGGACTTCTAGACCTCCTATTCGATATGGTCTTCTTCTTGAAGGGGATCAAGATGAACCCGATGTTGGATGTGATCCAAGAAACTTCAAGGAAGCAATTTCTGATGCGGATTCAAATTTATGGCTTGAAGCTATGCAGTCGGAAATAGATTCGATGCATACAAACCAAGTTTGGTCTTTAGTAGATCCTCCCGATGGAATTGTTCCAATAGGGTGTAAATGGATCTACAAGAGAAAGCTTGGGCCTGATGGTAAGGTATTGAACTACAAGGCGCGATTGGTGGCGAAAGGTTATACTCAAAGACAAGGAGTTGACTATGATGAAACCTTTTCACCAGTTGCAATGTTCAAGTCCATAAGAATCCTTATTGCCATAGCTGCTTGGTATGACTATGAGATATGGCAAATGGATGTGAAGACTGCTTTTCTTAATGGAGACATTAAGGAAGAAATCTATATGAAGCAGCCTGAGGGGTACACATCCATGGGAAGCGAGCATAAGGTATGCAAGCTTCAGAGATCAATTTATGGTCTAAAACAAGCATCAAGAAGTTGGAACCAGAAATTTGATGAAACAATAAAGGATTTTGGTTTCATCAAGAACCCGGAGGAACCATGCATGTACAAGAAAGTAGTTAAGGATGCTGTGACATTCTTAGTACTTTATGTTGATGACATCCTACTCATTGGGAATGATGTAGGGATGTTGCAGTCAACAAAGATATGGTTATCAGGTAGATTCTCGATGAAGGATTTGGGTGAGGCATCCTATATTCTAGGGATAAAGATCTATAGAGATAGATCTAAGAGAATGATAGGACTCACTCAATCAACCTACATCGACACCATATTGAATCGGTTTTCAATGGATGGGTCCAAAAGAGGACATCTACCCATGTGTCATGGAGTTTCTCTATCCAAGTCTATGTGTCCCAAGACGAATGAAGAGATAGAGAAAATGACACATGTACCATATGCGTCAGCCATAGGTAGTATCATGTATGGGATGATATCTACCAGACCGGATGTAGCATTTGCTCTGAGTGTCACGAGCAGATATCAAGCTAATCCCGGTCAAATGCATTGGAAAGCCGTGAAGGACATTCTTAAGTACTTACGAAGCACTAAGAATATGTTCATGGTATATGGAGGAAGAGAACTAAAATTGGAAGGCTATACCGACTCTAGCTTCCAAAGTGACGTGGATGACTCGAAGTCAACCTCTGGATTTGTGTTCATGCTCAATGGCGGTGCTGTCTCTTGGAAGAGTTCCAAGTAGGACACCACAGCGGATTCCACCACTGAGGCAGAATACATTGCAGCATCAGCTGCTGCTAAAGAGGCCGTTTGGATGAGGAATTTCGTCCAAGAGTTGGGCGTCATTCCTGAAGTTGTTGGTCCAGTCCCGGTGTACTGTGACAACACGGGTGCCATTGCTCAGGCAAAGGAACCAAGGTCTCATCAAAGATCCAAACACGTACTGAGGAAATACCACATCATCCGGGAGATTGTGGAAAGAGAAGACATCACTGTCGAAAGAGTGGCCTCTACAGACAATATCGCTGATCCACTTACTAAGCCCTTGCGAGGACCATTATTTGACAAACATCGCGAAGCAATGGGTCTACGTAGTATGACTAGTTGGCTTTAGGGCAAGTGGGAGATTGAAAGAGTAGGTGCCCGGTGAGCCAACTTGTGGCTAAGGGCTTTGATGACTATTTGTATAAACAATCTTTTGTTTAATATAATTTACACTTTTATTAATGGCAATGACTTTATCTTTCTTCATATTGTTATATTGTGATATACTATTGTTGTTTTGATAAAGACCTTGAATATACTATAGTGTATGTAAGATGTGGTAGAACATGGAGATGTCTATCATGAAACACATCTTATAGTCACTGTGTATTCTAAACTGTTCCTAGTCGATTGAGCCGTCCGATAATAAGGATAAGGATCGCTCGAGTTTGAGACTAGCATTTGCAATGCAGAGTACCACGTTTCATTGGTAAGGAACATAGAGATGTTCGAAGCATGCAAATGGATATTCATACGATGAATGATCGAACTACCCTATCCGGACTTTCCAAGTGGTTATCACTTATCGAGTGGATAAAGTCCGCGGTTTTGGTTGTACACCATTAGTCCTTACTACTTGAAACATCATTGAGACTCTATATGCTAGTACTGTGTTTTGACTCGTTTACCGACTCTATTGGGGTCATCAGGTGTCGGGATTGGGTACAGTTACAACACATATAGGAGTCGATGCTTTGTTGTCAAGGATTCACCACATACTTGCGAGTGTGGATATCCTATGCGATCTGAGGAGATATTAGTGTGACGAATCTCTGGCCAGAGTACATGATGTGTTTTAAGAAATGGTTTCTTAGTAACACATGCGATGTCACTATTTGATCTTCAAGATGTATTTCATAGTTATCAAATCTCGAACGACTCTCGATTTACCAATGGTTGTTGATTCGATCGGGATATATGGATGAAGGGACCGTACTGTACGCTAACCAAAATCTATTGGTTCTTGCAGGCACTATCAGTGATACCTAGGGAATCATGGGGCGATGTTGCTAGGCGCTCTTACCATGATTCGATGGGCAAGTCGGAAATCGTTGTTCCGAGTCACAAGGAGTTGTGAGCCCACGGCTAGCTGTATCCCTGAACCATTGAGGGTCACACAGAGTAATGGATTTTTAATCCCCGTTGAGATAGTTAAATTTAAAGAGTTAAATTTAATGAACAAAGAAGTTGGACTTCTTATTTAAGAGTGGAGGAGTAAGATTTCCTAAAATGACATAGGGATGGGCATTTTTGGAAATCACTGAATTCGGATTCAGAAAAATTTATCTTGACTTTAAAAGGTGCAGAAATGGTTTCTGTGCACATTGGTGAAATCAGTTTATCAATCGGAGTCATGATGAATTTTATATTAATTTCTGAACATGCGGGCTTTGCTTGTCGGGCTTGAACTTATGACAAATGGGCCCTAAGCTGTTAGCGGCCTACATTATAAATAAGTTATTGCAGTACAGAAATTACACACAACAGGTCACAAATTTTCGAAAACCCTAGTATTTTCTCTCAAAAGTGGCCGCCCCCTTTCCCTTCTGCTCAGGAAAATCCAGCCTGTGAATTTTGAATTACAGTCTGGTTTAACGGATCAAATTCGTTAATTCTCTTCGTAGAAACTTCTGATAGATTTTCTAGTGCAATCTATCAGAGGGATTAATTATCCGTTCGTAGACCTGATTGAAGAACAGTTCGTCCATCAGTTCCAGGGATATACAACAAGAGCAGAGCAATCTGTTGGTGTCCATAAATCTCGATTCGAGATTGGAGGTAAAAATTTATAATTGTTATTTAATTTTTACACACACACAATTTAATCGTTAAGTTTTGATACCCATTATGGAATCGTTCCATATAAAATTTTTAAACTTCCGCTGCACCGGGTATCAATCTTGATTGATCTGATCGCCGTTCTCCAACATAGGACACCCGGGCAAGTATCCAAAACTTAACTACTCAAATGGGACAGCTCGCTACAACAATCAACAAGCTGGAAGCACAAAATTCCAGCAGTCTGCCATCTCAAACTGTTGTGAACCCAAGAGAGAACGCAAGTGCAATAACTCTAAGAACTGGGAAGGAATTGAAGGTGAAGGAGAAAGAAGTTGAGGTTGAGCCCAAAGAGAAGAAAAAAGAAGAAGAAGAGCAAAAGGTAAGTGAAGAAAAAGCATCCAAGGATGAAGCGCCAAGAGGTAAGTTCCCTCCTTTATCTGAATATAAGCATGTTGCCCCTTTTCCCTTAGCACTTAAGGACTCTAGGAAAGGTGAGGGGATTAAGGAGCTCTATGAAACTTTTCGTAGATGTGAGGTTAATATTCCATTGCTAGATGCTATTAAACAGGTACCTCGATACGCAAAGTTTTTGAAGGAGTTGTGCACAACAAATAGGAAACAGACATTGAAGGGTTGTCAGAAAGTGGAATTAGGTGAGAATGTATCTGCAGTGATCCAAAGAAAATTACCCGCCAAATGCAAGGATCCAGGTATGTTCTCCATCCCATGTACTATAGGAAATATTAGACTTGAAAAAGCCATGTTAGATCTAGGAGCATCAATTAATGTTATGCCATACTCTATTTATGCATCCTTGAAACTTGGCCCATTGAATAAGACTGGAATTGTCATACAATTAGCTGATAGGTCTAATGCATATCCTAGGGGAGTAGTCAAAGATGTGTTAGTGCAAGTGAATGAGTTGGTTTTTCCTGCCGATTTTTATGTGCTAGACATGGAAAACGGTGATCATAATAGTCCTATTTTGTTAGGCAGGCCGTTTTTGAAAACTTCCATGACAAAAATTGATGTTCACAGTGGCACACTCACTATGGAATTTGATGGCGAGGTTGTGAAATTTAATATTTATGATGCCATGAAATTTCCTGATAGTGATGATTGTATGTTTTCTGTTGACATTGTGGACTTCTTGGCACAAGATTTTTGTGAGCATGCAGGAAAAGATGATTTAGATGTGGCTATTACAGCACCCATTATGCAGACGGAAGATGGGATTCGATGCAGTCAAGAAGTGGAAGAGATTGAGAAAATTCTGAATAGTTCACCTGAGCTACCTCAGTCAGGTAATGTCTCTTACATATCTTTACCAATTTCTAATACTAGGCGTCTTCCATCTATTTTGCAGGTGCCAGTGATCGAGCTAAAGACGCTTCCAAACTACCTTAAGTATGTTTTCCTTGGATAAGGAGAAACACTACCTGTCATCATCTCCAACAGCTTGGAAGCCGAGCAAGAAGAACAACTGGTCAAGGTTCTGAAGGAGAATAAAACTGCTATTGGGTGGACCATAGCAGATATCAAGGGAATTAGCCCGTCTACATGCATGCACCGAATTATGATGGAGGATGGGGCGAATCCCTCACGTCAACCGCAGAGGAAATTGAATCCACCAATGATGGAGGTGGTCAAAGCGGAAATTCTAAAGTTACTTGAAGTTGGGGTCATCTACCCAATTTCTGACAGTCAGTGGGTCAGTCCGGTTCAAGTGGTACCCAAGAAAACCAGAATTACTGTGGTGAAAAATAAGGATGACGAGTTGGTTCCCACCCGTATTCAAATGGGTGGAGATTTTGTATTGATTATAGGAAGCTGAATGCAGGAACTCGAAAGGACCACTTCCCTCTTCCCTTTATTGATCAAATGATTGAAAGGTTAGCATGTCATCCTTACTATTGTTTTCTTGATGGTTATTCTGGTTATTTTCAGATTGCGATTGCATCGGAAGATCAGGAGAAGACGACATTCACATGCCCATTTGGAACTTTTGCATACCGACGCATTCCCTTTGGTCTATGCAATGCACCGGCTACTTTCCAATGGTGTATGTTTAGTATATTTTCTGATTTTTTAGAGCACATATTAGAAGTCTTCATGGATGATTTTACTATCTATGGTGACTCTTTCGAAGACTGTCTGTCTAATCTTGCTCTAGTTCTTAAGAGGTGTGTTGAAACCAACCTGGTTCTTAATTCTGAAAAATGTTATTTTATGGTTGGGCAAGGTATAGTGTTGGGTCATGTCGTCTCATCTAAGGGGATGGAGGTAGATAAATCTAAAATTGATATTATTCAGTCTCTACCTTACCCCGTAAGTGTGCGGGAGGTGCGCTCTTTTCTTGGCCATGCAGGTTTTTACAGGAGATATATTCTGGATTTTGCCAAGATTGCATCCCCTATGTGCAAACTGCTGCAGAAGGATGTGTCATTTGAATTCAATGAGCCATGTAAAACTGCTTTTGATAAACTCAAGGACTCATTGACTTCAGCACCAATCATCCAACCACCGGACTGGACCAAGCCATTTGAAATTATGTGTGACGCCAATGACTATGCCATAGGAGCGGTATTGGGACAAAAAGTTGGGAAGACATCGCACGCTATCTACTACGCTTCGCGCATTTTGAACGATGCCCAACGAAACTACTCCACTACTGAAAAGGAGCTTTTAGCAGTAGTTTTTGCTTTAGAGAAATTTCGTTCATATTTACTTGGTGCTAAAATTATTGTTTATTCTGATCATGCAGCTCTTCGTTTTCTGATGGCGAAGAAGGAGGCAAAACCAAGACTGATAAGATGGATACTACTGCTGAGCGAATTTGATGTGGAGATTAAGGACAAGAGAGGGACCGAAAATTGAGTGGCTGACCACTTGAGTCAACTAGTTCATGTTGAAGAAGAGTTGAAGTTACGAGAAGAATTTCCTGATGAGCAGTTATTTTCAGTCAGCACGGAATTACCATGGTACGCAAATATTGTGAAATATTTAGTTACTAATGGATTCCCTTCTGAATTCTCTAAGGCACAGAAAGATAAGGTCCGAAGTAATGCTAAATATTATGTGTGGGATGATCCATACTTGTGGAAGCACTGCGTTTATCAAGTCATACGACGATGTGTATCTACAACCGAGGTAATCCCAATTCTTACATTTTGTCACTCATATGCTTGTGGTGACCATTTTGGAGCAAAAAGAACAGCTAGGAAGGTATTGGACTGTGAATTTTTCTGGCCATCCATATTTCAAGACGCTTACATGTTTTGTAAGTCATGCGCTCAATGCCAAAAGACAGGTAATATATCCCAGCGTAAGGAGATGCCTCAGCAACCCATTTTAATATGTGAAATCTTTGATGTATGGGGCATCGACTTCATGGGGCCTTTTCCTAGTTCATATGGATTTATTTATATATTACTTGCTGTGGATTATGTCTCGAAATGGGTGGAAGCCAAGGCCACCCGTACTGATGATTCTAATGTGGTTGCAGAATTCATTCAGCATAATATTTTTTCTAGGTTTGGAATTCCAATAGCCCTCATTAGTGATAGAGGAACGCACTTCTGCAACCGGACTGTGGCTAGTTTATTGAAGAAATATCATGTGACGCACAAACTCTCCACTGCGTATCACCCGCAATTGAATGGCCAAGCCGAGGTCTCAAATCTAGAAATCAAATCCATTTTGGAGAAGACAGTGAATCCTACTAGGAAAGACTGGAGTTTGTGCTTGGATGATGCACTGTGGGCATACAGAACCGCGTTCAAGACACCGATTGGGATGTCCCCATATCGATTGATTTTTGGGAAACCATGCCATCTGCCTGTCGAATTGGAGCATCGAGCCTACTGGGCTATTAAAAATTTCAATATGCAGACGAATGAGAGTGGAGCACATAGAAAGCTGCAGTTGCAAGAACTAGAAGAGATACGCAATGATGCATATGCGAGCTCAAAGATTTACAAGGAAAAGACAAAGGCGTTCCATGACAAGATGATCTCTAGAAGGGTGTTTGAAGTCGGTCAAAAAGTTTTGCTCTATCACTCACGACTTCGATTATTCCCAGATAAGTTGCGTTCTAGATGGATTGGCCCGTTTGTTATCACTGATGTCTTTCCTCATGGTGCATTGGAAATAAAAAGCTTGGAAACTACGAAAACATTCAAGGTGAATGGCCAACGATTGAAGCATTATTTTGAAGGGGTCCAAGCGAATGCGGAAGAGGATGTGCATGATCTCACACTCGATGATCTGCCACAGATTGATTAAATTCACAGCATCCAGTCGGGCTGATGACTATAAACCAAGCGCTGTTTGGGAGGCAACCCAAATTTTTTTTTTTTTCGTCTTTGCACCTCTGTTTCTTTCGTTTCTTTTGTCATTTTTTTTTTTAGTTTTTACTGTACTAATTTTGAGTGACTTGAGAATTGATTTGGTTTTACTTTTCCACAGGTTTTGTCACACAAAATTGGGTAGATTCGATGCCCAAGCGCGCGCGCCCCATTCCACTGGGTGCCCGCGCAGCTTCAAAGTCAGAAAACATACTTTTTGCGAAGGCCAGGAGCGGGCGCCCGACCAAACCGCGCGCCCGCGCGATTTCTCATTTTCGGAAATTATAAAAAGACGTCAAGCAGGTGCGCGCGCCCCACTACACCGAGCGCCCGCGCGAGTCCTGGGCACCAATTCGTAGAAACTCGATGCGCAAGCGCGCGCGCCCCACTACACTGAGCGCCCGCGCGATACAACCTCTCGGAATAAAAAAATTTATGCGATGCGCAAGCGCGCGCGCCCCACTACATTGAGCGCCCACGCAACGGGTTTTTAAAGAATCCGAGGATCGATACAATCTTCACTTTCTCATCTATCCTACAATCTAAAGCCCTAAATCCCTAAAACCCTCCCACTCTCACTCAATATTCCTCTCCAAATCGTTTCCTTCTTTGAGAAATTGTCTTCTACATCCCACATCCCTATCACCAAATTCTTTCCCCAATTTCTCTCAACCCATCGAAGACGCGTGAATTTGGGTCGAGTTGCTCATCTCGTCCGTGGGAATTGTTTGAAGATTTTCAAAGTCGGACATCGAGTTCTATCTTATATTGGGTAAGTGTTGGCTTTCATCTCTGGGTTTGAAGCTCTTCTTCAAGCCGAAATTAATATTGTGAAGTTGTGAAGTGTGGATTTTGTTGAAGTTTGGGGGGAATATTATTTGTGAATCGTTTGGTTGGTGATTGTGGTGAAGTTGTGCAGTCGGTATTGTTGAAGTTTGGAGGGAAGAAAAGAGTGTTATATTGGCATATTTGAATACGTTTACAGAAGTGTACCCCAAGTGTTTGCTAGATGGCGCCCAAGAAGAAAACTAAGTTTGGTGCTTCTTCTTCTTCTACTCCCGCTCCTACCGAAGCTAATAGACGTTTTTGGAACGCCCAGGCTGCTGCATATTATCAATAATGGCTTGGGAAAAACATCCTAGCCGAGCGAGGATTCAACACATCTGTTGTTTTTGAGCCAAGTGCTTTTACGACGAGTATTGGTCGGGAAATTGTTGCCCGACAATGGCAGGAGTTTGCGAAGCAACCTCAGGACGCAGTTGTTCCTTTGGTTAGAGAGTTCTACGCCAACCTAAAAGTGAAACATGTTCAGTTGAAGGGACTCATGCATGGGAAAATGGTCCCATTTGACTCACTCCATCAATACTCTTTTTAAGATTCCCCCGGTGTATCACGATAAATATCTAGAATTCAAAAATAGTGACATTGATTACGAAGCTGTTATTCGTCGCATCTGTCGACCAGGGGCTGAGTGGCGCTATGGGCGTGATGGTATGACATCAAATTTGAAGAAGACTGAATTGCAATATGAGGTCAATCTGTGGTATAACTTTATTTGCGCTCGCCTGAAGCCGACCGACCATGAGCACAAGGTTACACGGGATCGAGCTCTATTGCTCTATTGCATTGTGGAGGGGAAGTCCATTGATTTGGGACTAGTTTGTCAGGAGACTATTCTGCACGTGGTGCAAGGAAAGACGAGTGGTGGTCTTGCTTTGCCTGTTATTATTTCTGACCTTTGTGAGGAGGCCGGGGTGGATTGGAGCCCCACGGAGGAGATTTTGAAGCCCATCGCCGCCATTGCATTTGACTGCAACACCCGCTTGGTAACTCCAGTGCAGCAGCAGCAGAGAGAAGAGAGAGCTGCAACACGTAGAGCACAGGCACCCCAGCATCAGTCGGCTCCTTCTGCGACTGATTGATTGACTAGACTAGAGGAGAAGGTGCGACTGTCATGACAGGAGCAGCAGCAGCAGAGAGAGGAGATTCGAGCTATGCAGCAGACGTCTGGCGTCTTTATGAACTATATGATGGACCTCTCTGCAGCTGTTCTCCCGCACTACTTTCCTGATGGTGCCAGCTTCCTACCTCCGCGACCACAGTGGCCTCCGATGTTTGGCCCGACTGACCCTCCTCCTGATCCACATCCTAATGGTGATGGTGGTGACCACTGACGGTCATCACCCGAGGTACATGTCCTGTTTCTGTTCTTTTATACTGTCATATCATTGAGGACAATGTATGTACCTAAGTTTGGGGGGAGTTCAGTAGGTTGTGGATTTTATTGTGTTTTGTCTTGTTTATTTGAGTGTCAGTGTGGTTGTTTTTATGTGTCGAGTTAGTTAGTTTGTTTCTTTGCTTGAGTTGTAAGAGTTGCATAACTTTTGAGAAAAAAAAAATAAGAAGTGGAAATATAGCCGATGATGATTTTTAGTTGTGTTAATTGAAAAAAAAAATTGACTCCTTGAATATCTGCCTCCCTACGAAATTTTTTTTTTGAAACTTTGACCAAGTGGACTTCAAACTCCTATATACTTTGTGAATTTTGTTTGATCCTGAGTTTGAAACAGACAGATATAGATAGGATTGAGGCGTTGTTTGGATCATTTGGGCCTTTACTGATTAATTCATGCAATATCCTTAGTTGCCCTTTGAGCTTTCACATATACATGAGCACATGAGGTGCATTTGCTGAGTATTTGTTGTGCAAAATCACCGTTTACTATTGGTGATTCTTCTTTTTCTGCACTGGTTAAATTCATGTGAGTTAATTGTGGAGAGAGATTAATCTAGAACTAGCTTGAACATCCCTCGAGGCGTAATACGGGTATACTGTGACTTAGGAATGAGATAGGCAATTTTTCTGAATTAGATTGAGCCTTTCAAGCCACCCTTAATACATTGTGTCCCTAGTATCTCTTTTGAGCCTAATTGAAAACGAATGGCATGCGTGAAAACGTGTGATAAAGCCCCATTCAACATTATTTCAAGGTCCTACAACTACTACCTACAGATTAAACACTATTTCCTACCTTTAGGGAGTAATTACATGTTTGATTTTTATACTCTTGATTTGAATGCTAATAAATGGATAGTGTGTTGAGAAGTGCAACGAAAAAAAATCGAAAGAAGTGTAGTAGTGGAGGGGATGAGAAATAAAAGAAATAAATAGATTGGGTGGAAGGAAGAAATCTGAAAAAAAAAAAAAAAGAGAAAACTGTGAATAAAAGGCGAGTTGAAAATGAAAAAAGAAAAAAAAAATGGAGTTGAAAGAATGAAAAAAGTTTTCCATGTGAATGAAAAGGAGTGGATTTAAGGGATAAGATCATATTTTACTCCCTCTTTGAATTCTTTCCTTCGTTTGTAGCCATAAGCCCAGCCTTACATTATAAGCCGAATAAGACCTATGGACAGAGTCACAGTCGCCTAATATACTAGTGGAGAGGGGTTGTGAGAGTTTAGCTTATGGATTATCGATTGACATTTTTGATGAATATGAATTTTGATCAAAACACGCACACACTATATTCTTTCTTGAGCTAATTTCATTGTGAGCATTTTTTATTGAATACCCTTCATGTTGATTCCGAGTTACCTTGAAAGTCCTCATGATCTATAGATGCTTGAATTGAGTTTGGGGGAGAATGTTGTGAACGTGAGTTGCGGAGTCTAAAAGTCTATGAGGTTGAGCTATGTTTCTTACTTAAACAATTTTCCAATGTTAGGAGGATGTGATGTGATTGGATTTGAAAAATTATGATTTCGTTGCTGAGGCTATTGATACACGATAATTATTGATGATTATCTTATATTGTGTATACTTATTTTTATTAGGTGTTTTGTTTTGTTCGGGACGAACAAGAGTTCAAGTTTGGGGGAATTTGATAAGTGCATTTTATGCGCTTATATTGCTTAGTATTTAGCTTGAATCTTGTATTTGATTGGTAGGTATTATGTGATGTTATGTTGTTTTTGTTGGATGAAGGCAAGAAGAGCCTTGGATTTGATTTGATGGATTTAAGCTAGAAAGAATGGAAGAAAAATCAAAGATCAAGACTTGAAAGATGAAGATAAGAAGAAAATACGAAGCGAAGGCGCGCCCGCCCGCGCCGCTCTGAATATTGTGAAAAGCGTACATCAGGCGCGCCCGCGCAGTAATACCGAGCGTCCGCGCGATGGTCTATAGCAAACAAGGAATTTATGCATGGGAGTGGAGCGCCCGCGCCACTCTGAAGAATGCAAGATGCGAAGAAGCTGCGCGCCCGCGCCGTCGTGCGCAGACTTATTTTTGGAAGAGTTTGTTTTGGAAACTGTTGTTTTAATTCCTAGGCCTATCTTTGGACGATTTGTTGTCAAGATATAAGTCTTTTATTAAGTTTTAAGAAAAGGACGGAGACTTTCAGTTGGGGTGGAAGATTTATCTCTTGCAAAGACTAGGTTTTTTCTGAGAATTCTAGAATTCCGCCTTTTATTATTATTTTTATTTTGTTCTTCATGAATTATGTTGGCTAGTTCTTAATACTTGGTTAAGGAAGACGAAGCCCTTGATTAATTTATTCGTGAGATTTATGTTTTACAGAGCTTGATTATTGTTAAGTATCAATCATTATTTTGATTTATTTCATGATTGTATATTTGATTATTAGCTTGATCACCTGATAATTCTTATATAAAATCTACTGCTAAATTGGAGTTTGAATCCGTGATTGTTTGAATTATCTGATTTGCGAAGCAACTGCAATTAATAATCGTCCGCTTGTGAGATTAGGATTTGTAGGGATAATAATTAACTTGGCTAAATTCATCCGCTTGTGTATGGGTTGTCTAGATTTATCAGTTTCACTAGTTTGCATGCTATCGTGGGTTTAAATCTAATCGCTTGTATTAGGTTAATTCATTGGTAAGGGTTATCTTAGAACGCTTGTGTCTAGTTAACTACAATTAAGGTGAAACATGAATTTAATTTCCAATGATGAATATTCAACAGGATTAAATATTTTTAGATAATCGATGATCGAACGA
This sequence comes from Henckelia pumila, assembly GCF_033568475.1. Taxonomy (NCBI): domain Eukaryota; kingdom Viridiplantae; phylum Streptophyta; class Magnoliopsida; order Lamiales; family Gesneriaceae; genus Henckelia; species Henckelia pumila. The sequence goes on along the minus strand of NC_133121.1, from coordinate 160,467,927 downwards.
ATGACATCAAGGGTGTAGTTGACCAAAACCAATGCTTGTCTCTTATTGAATTTTCCGTTGTGATTTAATTGTGCTTGGTAATTGATAGAATTGCATTCATAATTGTTTTTAAATTTTAGTGGATAAATTTCAAACAAAAAACCCCTTTTTACTATTTTCGTATTTTTAAAGATCACGGAATTTTATCTTTTCTCGTGGGAACGATCCCTACTCACACTACTGCATGTTTTTATTTATTTGAGTGAGTCGGGTAATTTGGGCGTACACGATAAGCACTACCAGTGATTAATTTTGATTGTATTGTGCTTGGACTGTCAAAATTTTGAATATATTATCGGTATAGATGCTTTGACCAAGTACAGTTCTACCGTTGACTGTTTTCAGAAAGTAGTCTGTTTTAGACCGAAGATGGAGAGGAGTAAAAATTTTTCGGTAAGGGTTCCCGATCCAGAATTCCTTTAATATCTGTTTAGTCGATGGCTCGTTTGTTACAGAAAGGAGTAGAGGGATTCTTGATTTATGCAGTGGATGTCCTAAAATGTAGCCCATAATTGGTTGATGTACCAGTGGTTAGAGAGTTTTCTGACGTCTTTCCAGATGAGATTCCTGGATTGCCGCCTATTCGAGAGATCGAATTCAACATTGAGTTATTGTCAAGTACTCAACCGATTTCCAAAGCTCCTTATCGTATGGCACCGGTCGAATTGAGAGAATTAAAAGAACAGATCGAGGATTTGATTGCCAAGGGATACATTAGACCTAGTGTGTCGCCTTGGGGTGCTCCTGTTCTCTTCGTGCGGAAGAAGAATGGATCTATGCGGCTTTGTATTGATTACCGTCAACTGAATCAAGAGACGATAAAGTACAGTATCCTTTACCTTGAATAGATTACCTTTTTGATCAACTACAGGGTTCTTCTGTCTATTAGAAGATTGATCTGAGGTCGGGATACCATCAGTTGAGGGTTCGTGAAGAAGATGTTCCTAATACTGCATTCAGAACGAGGTATGGTCATTTCGAGTTTATAGTCATGTCGTTCGGTTTGACTAATGCTCCAGCAGTTTTTTTGGGTTTGATGAATCGTATCTGTCAGCGTTATTTGGATGAGTTTGTGATTATTTTCATTGATGATATTATTATCTATTCGAAGAACCATACTGACCATGCAGAGCATTTGAGGATCGTCTTGCAGATTTTGCGGGATGAACAGTTGTTTGCCAAACTGTTTAAGTGTGAGTTTTGGTTGGATCAAGTTGTCTTTCTCGGTCACATTATTTCTGGTGATGGGATTTCTGTCGATACCAGCAAGATCGAAGCGGTTATGAATTGGCCTAGACCGACATCAGTGCCTGAGATCCGAAGCTTTATGGGTTTAGCTGGTTCTATCGCAGATTTATCAAGGGATTCTCATCTATTGAAAATCCGATTACTCAGCTAACTCAGAAGACTGCACCTTTTGTCTGGACTGAAGAGTGTGAGGCCAGTTTTATTATACTGAAGAGGAGACTGACCAGTGCTCCGATTTTATCTATTCTATCAGGTATTGGATATTTTACCATTTATTGCGATGCTTCTAACTAAGGCTTGGGATGTGTTCTTATGCAGCATAATCACATGATAGCGTATGCATAGAGGCAGCTGAAGCCGCATGAGACTCGATATCCAGTTCACGATCTTGAACTCACCGCGATCGTATTTGCTTTGAAGATCTGACGTCACTATCTTTATGGTGAGTATTTCGAGATATTTTCTGATCATAAGAGAATTAAGTATTTGATTTCACAGTCAGAACTGATTATGAGACAGAGGAGATGGTTAGATTTGTTGAAGGATTACGACTGTGAAATCAAATACTACCCGAGAAAGTCGAATGCAGCTGCAGATGCCTTGAGCCGAAAGCTTTGTTCTTTATCTCTTTCTACTATCGGTGTTTCTCAGTTGATTGATGACTGTTGCACTTCTAGTTTGAAGTTTGAAATAGATAGGAAAATCAGAGTGTTTGCTATTCAAGCCGAACCATTGTTGTTTATGAAGATTAGAGAGGCACAGAAATCCGATTCGAGTATTCAGATTTCGATAGAGAAAGTCAGATCTGGGCATCAATCTGAGTTTCAGGTCAGGGATGATGTTTTGTTTGTGAATAATCGTATTGTTGTGCCCGATGTTTCTGAGTTGAGATAGTGTATTCTTCGAGAGGCACAATGCAGTCGGTTCAGTGTTCATCCTGGAGGTCGGAAGATGTACAACGATCTGAAGAATCAGTTCTGGAGGAAGAAGATGAAGAGCGATGTTACGAGATTTGTATCCCGATGTTTGAACTGTCAGCAGGTTAAAGCAGAGAGGAAGTGTGGGGCCTCGGGTTGCTAATCTCATTCTTAGGGCAAATAGTAATTAAACATCATTAATTAAACAAGGAATAAAGAAGATCAAACAAAGATTTTTTTTAGACCTTGGGTGCGCTCGGTCGGTCAAATATAGCCGACCGAGCGCCCCATCTTAACCCAACCTTCGGGTTGGAATTTAGGGGCTGCGCTCGGTCTGCCAAAAAAAGCAGACCGAGCTCAGCTCTGGGCAGTCCTTTGCTCTATTTTTTAGCAGCAAAATATGGTGCTTCCAATCACTCCAATCCATCATATTGAAGTCCTAAAACATGTAGACATACATAGAACAAGATCTAAACATGATTACAAGAAGTTGATACATCAAACTAGTCGTTCAAAAAGCGATAAAAGTCACAAAGACATCAATACTTATGCATAAACTTCAACCCAAAATAGTTCTATGATGTTTGATGCTTCTAAACATAAAATTTCAGCTATAACCCGAGTCCACACTTGCTACATCTCTCTCCCAAGCTTTCAATGAAGTCTTTGACTAGCTTCTGCCCCCTCTGTTGCCATGTACACATACAAAACAAAGCAACAGCCGGATAAACTCCGGTGAGAAACCATTCCCAGTATAATCGACATATATAAAGCGTTAAATAAATCATATCAACTCTATTCATAATCAACTTAACAATAAAGTAAATAACTCATATATCGACCAAGAATTGATTCATATATCGTCGATGCCATCAAGATTCGTAACGGATCTTGATATGGATATCTATCTATCGTAGTCATTCTGGACTAGAAAATAAGGTCGCCTCAGACCTCGACATAGAATCAATTCAATATCATATCATATCATTATCGTATCAACTCAAACTCAAAGATCCACTACCTGAGATGGATCAACAACATCAAAATCAAATCAGAACAATAAACAAGTATGTGGTTTTGGCGGGACAACTCAAGAAGCTTCATTCTCGAGTTTCAACTCCCTAACTTGCGATGTTGTCTTATACCTTCGTATTTTCTCGGTTTTGAACGCTTAAAATCTGAAACATAACATCAAAACATTCATATCAAACTTTGTTCAAATCTATCATTTCAAATCAATTCAAAATCATCAATAGATCTTCAAACAAAATCACTTCAACCTCAACTTCTTCTTCTTCGGTTCGAATTCAAGTTCTTGAGTCATTAGCCTTCAAAACTAGTCTGAAATTGAAGAATAAAAATGCTACAACATCAATAACATGTCAGAGAACATTTTGGCTCAATCATAATCTATCAAAACGGTCTCAAAACACGAATCGACGGCGTAGCGACTGAAAATCGATAACCGACGAAATATCAAAACCATTTCTAACCATTCAAAATCATCCGTACATCAAATATCAGCAAGATCAACTCAATATCACTTCTAACAGCAGCTATAAACATCGAACATAAGCTGAAATTCATGATTAAGTACAAATAAGATAAACTCTTCGATCCGGTTTCGATATCGGAATGTATAAATGTCGAAAAACACATACATAACATCAATTTCTGATATATATCAGATTTTGATCTTAAAAACATGCCGAAATAAATCAATACTTACATCAAATCGAAGCCTTCATCGCAAGGATTCCATAACTATTTTCAGAATCTAAATCGGACGATCGGATCAAAAGTTACGGGGTTTTAAAAATCGAAAAGCAAAGGAAAAGAGAAGGTATCGACTTCTTGTGTAACACCCGGTATTTTTAAATACGTAAATCCGCATGCATAATTAGGATATTTAATTATTTAAATTTTAGATTTATGGGTTAAATAATTATGTGAATTATTTGTGCATGATTTAATTTATTTTTTAAGCATGTAACCCATAATTAGTGATTTTTATGATTTTTAGTATTTTAATTATTTTATCGCGTTGACGGGACCGTGGACGGACGAGATGACAACTTTCCACCCAAATTATTTTATGAGCCTTTTTAGAGCCCTAAAATATTATTTTGAGTTGTATTATCTCAAAATTTTAAGTATTTAATTTTATATATTTTAGGAGTCCATTTTATTCAAAAATTAGCCAAAATATTGACTTTTTAGTATTTTTAAAATTCCCTTAATTTAATATTTTGGGATTTTTATTTTAGTATCAGATTTTTTTAAGTATTAGTTGGAGCTTTTAAGTTATATATTTTAAGTATTAAAATCATTATTAATATTTAATTATCCTAAAACCTATTTTAATTAAAAATTTAAAAACCCCAAAACCTAATCTACCCAAACCACCCGATCACTCACCCTCTTAGCCGCCTCCCTCCCTTCCAGCTTCATCTTCTTCGTCTAGCAATCCTCGAGAACTCCATAGCTCGGTTTTGAAGGGGTGTTCATCGTTCGTCGTCCCGGGAAACGTTCTACGCAATTCGTTCTTTGAGTTCATCGGTGAAAGGCATGATTCGTTCCCTTCTTTTTCGTGCCATATCTGTTTTAGGCGTGCGTGTGTGTGAACATCCGATTTTTATTTAAAATTTTTCAGAAAACGAATCTATGTTTGTTGTAGGCGCTCGGTTTTGATGGTTTCGATGGACATGCTCACGTTTTTTTTATTCCTCCATGCATGGTACGACTGCTGGTAGGGTTTCAGAAGGCGTGGTGCGTGGCCTGGACTCGAGTGGCTCGAGTGGTTCGAGCCAAACGAGCCCAGGAAACCACCATGTGCAGATCGGTCCCCTTAGTAGACAGATTAGGGTTTAGCGGAAGGGGTGAGTGTGCGGTCATGCAGGGCAGGTAGGGGCCTGGTGGGTGCACATGTAGTA